>NC_089255.1:606904-910357 GCF_963930625.1 Muntiacus reevesi | reverse complement strand
GAGAGTATAACTTCAATGTTCCTATCACATAAGGCAGTAGTAAGTATATGCCAATATGGAGGTGTTAGCTACTGCTACACTTACATCTTCTACTTTTAAAGCATTGAACTATGCTTTCCGCTCATGCTGTCAAAGGGAGGTGAGGTCTCCTGTCGAGATGAGGCGGGGAACTAGGGTATTCTCTAGGGTCTCCACAGGAGATTCAGACATCCCTTCATCTTGTAAGATGAAAGACGACCCTGCACTCAAGTCACTGCAGGGAAATCCAGCCTTATTTCGGGTCAGGGCAACTCGGCATCCATTCCACTTGAGGCAGCAAACTCAGGGCTCCTCTCACGTACCTATAGCTGACAGAAGCCTCCTCTTTAGGTGTTTCTTAAAGCTTGCATGCCTCTTGAGTCAAACCCAGGGAGTCAGCTCTCATCTCGAGATGATTTGAGGTACACGGAGCTGTTTTCTAGTTGCTGTCCTGAAAGTGGTGTTCCTCTATACTTAGGACAGTGTTCTCAGGGAATCTCTGGAGTTGCCTAAAGAAAGTCAAGCCACTTGTCGTGTTTTGGGGAATGCTGGATGGCTCTGGAGACAATGTAGGGGAATCGGCCTCATCTCGAGTTGATTTGGGGTGCACCGAGCTCTTTCATGTGGCTGCGGTGACCTCAGGGTCCCTCTAGACTTGTATCAGTGTTCTTGGGGACTCTCTGGGGTTCCATCAAGGAAGTCAAGGCTCCTTTCATGTTTGATTGGGAACACGGAATTGCTCTGCACGCAATGAAGGGGAATCTGATCTCATCTCTCATCGGGCGGGGAGTCTCATGGTTTTTCTCGAGTTGCGGAGGGAACCTGGGTTACATTCACGAGTGAAGACGGGGATGGCCCCTCCAAACTCGTGTTTTGTTCAGTGATGTCAGGACGCCTGTCTAGTTGCGAGGGACAACTCAGGATTCTCTTTGAGGCTTGGCAGGGCAATAGGGACGCCTCTTGAGGTGAGGCAGGAGACCCAGTGTCCTTTCAAGTTGCCACACGGATACTGGGATTCCAGTCAATATTCAAGAGGAGTCAGTCATCGTCTACTTTTGAAGCATTGAACTCTGCGTTCCACTCTTGTTGTCAAAGGGATGTGAGGCCTCCTTTTGAGATGAGGCTGGGAACTAGGGCTTTCTCTAGGGTCTTCACTGGGGATTCAGACATCCCTTCTTCTTGTGAGATGAAAGACGAGCCTGCATGCAAGTCACTGCAGGGAATTCTCGGCCCCACTGAATCAGGGCATCTCGGTGTCCATTCCACTTGCAACAAATTCAGGGTCCCTCTCACATACCTGAAGCTGAGAAAAGCCTCTGCTTGAGTTCCTTGTGGAAAGTTGGTATTCTTCCTGATTCGAAGACAGGGAATCAGCTCTCATCTCGGAATGATTTGGGGTACACGGAGATTTTCTCGAGTTGCTGTGCTGAACTTGGTGTTCCTCTAGAATTGTGACGGTGTTCTCAGGAAGTCGCTGGAGTAGCCTAAAAGAAGTCAATCCACTTGTCCTGTTTGATGGGGAATGCAAGATTGCTCTGGAGCCAATGCAGGGGAATCGGGCCTCATCTCGAGTTGATTTGCGGTACACAGGGATCTTTCGTGTTGCTGTGTTGACCTCAGGGTCCCTCTAGACTTGTGACAGAGTTCTTCGGGACTATGAGGAGTTTCATCTAGGAAGTCAAGGCTCCTTTCATGTTTGATGGGGAACATGAACTTGTTCTGCACGCAGTGCAGGATAATCAGGCCTCATCTTGCAGCGAGGGGGAATTCTCATGGTTTTCTCCAGTTCTGGCGGAAACCTGGGGTATGTTCTCGAGTTACGGCGGGGATGGCCCTTCAAAACTCGTATTGGTTCAGCGACGTCAGGACTCCTGTCTAGTTGCGAGGGACATATCGGGATTCTCCTTGAAGCTGGGCAGGAAAATAGGGATGCCTCTCGAGGTGAGGGGGGCAAACCAAGGTCCTTTCCCATTGCCACAGGAATTTTGGGATTTCTATCAATTTTCAATAGAAGCCAGCCATCCTCTCCCTTTGAAGCATTTAACTCCATGTGCCTCTCGAGGTTTCAAAAGGATGTGAGGCCTCCTGTCGAGATGGCCCGGGGAACTGGGCTTTCTCTAGGGTCTCCACAGGGCATTCAGACTTCCCTTCATCTTGGGAGATGAAAGACGAGCCTGCATTCAAGTCACTGCAGGGAATTCCGGCTTTATTTCGAGTCAGGGTATCTCGGAGTCCATTCCATTTGAGGCAGCAAGCTCAGGGTCCCTCTCACATACATATAGCTGAGAGAAGCCTCCTCGTATGGTGCTTGTGGAAAGTTGGCATTCCTCTTGAGGCAAAGCCAGGTAATCAGCTCTCATCTCGAGATGATTTGGGGTACACGGAGCTTTTCTCGAGTTGCTGTGCTGAACTTGAGCTCCTCTAGACTTGTGACGGTATCCTCGTGGAATCTCTGGAGTTGCCTAAAGGAAGTCAAGCCACTTGTCGTGTTTGATGGGGAATGCGTGATGGCTCTGGAGACAATGCAGGGGAATCGGGCCTCACCTCGAGTTAATTTGGAGTACAGGGCGTGCATTCGTGCTGCTACGGGGACCTCAGGGTCCCTGTATACTTGTGAGAGTGTTCTTGGGGACTCTCTGGAGTTCCTTCAAGGAAGTCAAGGCTCCTTTCGTGTTTGATGGGGAACACAGACTTGCTCTACACTCAATGCAGGGGAATCTGGTCTCATCTCTCACCGAGCGGGAAGTCTCATTTTTTTCCTGGAGTTGCGGCAGGAACCTGGGTGATGTTCTCCAGTTACGGCGGGGATGGCCCTTTAAAACTCGTCTTTGTTCATCCACGTCAGGACTCCTGTCTAGTTGCAAGGGACACCTTGGGATTCTCCTCGAGGTTTGGCAGGACATTAGGGACGCCTCTCGAATTGAGGTGGGAGGCCAAGTTTCCCTTTGCAGTTGTCAGAGCGATACTGTGACTCCTGTCAGTTTTCAAGAGGAGTCAGGTTTTGTCTCCTTTTGGAGCATTGACCACTGCATGTCTCCATGTTTCAAAGGGATCTTAGGCCCCTTGTCGAATGAGGTGGGGAACTAGGGCATTCTCTAGGGTCTCCACAGGGGATTCAGACATCCCTTCATCTTGTGAGATGAAAGACGAGCCTGCATTCAAGTCACTGCAGGGAAATCCGGCCTTATTTCGAGTCAGGGCATCTCGGTGTCCATTCCACTTGAGGCAGCAAACTCAGGGTCCTCCTCACATAACTATAGCTGACAGAAGCCTCCTCTTTAGGTGTTGTTTAAAGCTTGCATGCCTCTTGAGTCAAAGCCAGGGAATCAACTCTCATCTCGAGATGATTTGAGGTACACGGAGCTGTTTTCTAGTTGCTGCGCTTGAACGTGGTGTTCCTCTATACTTAGGACGGTGTTCTCAGGGAATCTCTGGAGTTGCCTAAAGGAAGTCAAGCCATTTGTCGTGTTTGATGGGGAATGCCAGATGGCTCTGGAGCCAATGTAGGGGAATCGGCCTCATCTCGAGTTGATTTGGGGTACACTGAGCTCTTTTGTGTTGCTGCGATGACGTCAGGGTCCCTGTAGACTTGTATCAGTGTTCTTGGGGACTCTCTGGAGTTCCAACAAGGAAGTCAAGGCTCCTTTCATGTTTGATTGGGAACACGGAATTGCTCTGCACGCAATGAAGGGGAAACTGTTCTCTAATGGAGTGGGGAGTCTCATGGTTTTTCTTGAGTTGCAGAGAGATCCTAGGTTATGTTCTCGAGGGGATGGGGATGGCCCCTCCAAACTCGTGTTTGTTCAGCAACGTCAGGACTCCTGTCTAGTTACGAGGGACACCTTGGGATTCTCCTCAACGATTGGCTGGAAAATAGGGATGCATCTTGAGGTGAGGCAGGAGACCAAGTTTCCCTTTGGAGTTGTCAGAGCTATACTGTGACTCCTGTCAGTTTTCAAGAGGAGTCAGGCTTCGTCTCCTTTTGAAGCATTGAACTCCGCATGCCTGTCATGTTGTCAAAGGGATGTGAGGCCTCCTGTCGAGATGAGTCGGGGAACTAGAGTATTCTCTGAAGTTTCCACAGGGGGTTCAGACATCCCTTTATCTGGTGAGATGAAAGACGAGACTGCATTCAAGTCATTGCAGGGAAATCCGGCCTTCTTGCGAGTCAGGCCATCTCTGGGTCCATTCCACTTGAGGCAGCAAACTCAGTGTCCCTCTCACATACTTATAGCTGAGAGAATCCTCCCCTTGAGGGGCTTGTGGAAAGTTGACATTCCTCTTGATTCAAAGCTGGGGAGTCAGCTCCCATCTCGAGATGGTTTGGGGCACACGGAGCTTTTCACGAGTTGCTGTGCTGAACATGGTGTTCCTCTATACTTAGGATGGTGTTCTCGGGGAATCTCTGGAGTTGCCTAAAGGAAGTAAAGCCACTTGTCATGTTTGATGGGGAACAAAGGATGGCTCTGGAACCAATGTAGGGGAATCTGGCCTCATCTTGAGTTGATTTGGGGTACACCGAGCTCTTTCGTGTTGTTGCGGTGACTTCAGCATCCCTCTAGACTTGTATCAGAGTTCTTAGGGACTCTTTGGAGTTCCATCAAGGAAGTCAAGGCTCCTTTCACGGTTGATGGGGAACACGGAATTGCTCTGCATGCAATGCAGGGGAATCTTTTCTCATCTCTCATCGAGAGCGTGACAGGCACGCGGAGTCTCATGGTTTTTCTCGAGTTGCAGAGGGAACCTAGGTTATATTCTCAACTGACGATGGAAATGGCCCCTCAAAACTCGTGTTTGTTCAGCGGCGTCAGGACTCCTGTCTAGTTGTGAGTGACAACTCGGGATTCTCATGGAGGCTTGACAGGGCAATAGGGACGCCTCTCAAGGTGAGGTGGGAGACTCAGTGTCCTTTCATTTTGCCACAGGGATACTGGGATGTCTGTTAATTTTCAAGAGGAATCAGTCATCGTCTACTTTTGAAGCACTGAACTCCGCATTTCACTCTTGTTGTCAAAGGGATGTGAGGCCTCCTGTCGAGATGAGGCAGGGAACTAGGGCTTTCTCTAGGGTCTTCACAGGGGATTCAGACATCCCTTCATCTTGTGGGATGAAAGACGAGCCTGCATTCAAGTCACTGCAGGGAATTCAGGCCTTATTTCAAGTCAGGGCATCTCCGGTCCATTCCAATTGAGGCAGCAAACTGAGGGTCCCTCTCACATACATATATCTGAGAGAAGCCTCCTCATGAGGTTCTTGTGGAAAGTTGGCATTCCTCTTGAGTCAAAGCCAGGGAATCAGCTCTCATCTCGAGATGATTTGGGGTACACGGAGCTTTTCTCGAGTTGTTGTGCTGAACTTGGTGTTCCTCTAGACTTGTGACGGTATTCTCGAGGAATCTCCGGAACTGTCTAAAGGAAGTCAAGCCACTTGTCATGTTTGATGGGGAAGGCGGGATGGCTCTGGAGACAATCCAGGGGAATCAGGCATCATCTCGAGTTGGTTTGGAGTACACGGAGCGCTTTCATGTTGCTGTGGGGACGTCAGGGTCCCTCTATACTTGTGAGAGTGTTCTTGGGGACTCTCTGGAGTTCCATCAAGGAAGTCAAGGGTCCTTTCGTGTTTAATGGGTAACATGGACTTGCTCTGCATTCAATGCAGGGAAATCTGGTCTCATCTCTCATCGAGCAAGGAGTCTCATGGTTTTTCTCGAGTTGCGGAGGAAACCTGGGTTATATACTCGAGTGAAGATGGGGATGGCCATCAAAATTCCTGTTTGTTCAGTGACATCAGGATGCCTGGGTAGTTACGAGGGTCACATCGGGATTCTCCTCGAGCCTTGGCTGGGAAATAGGAACTCCTCTTGAGGTGAGGCGGGAGACCCAGGGTCCTTTCAAGTTGCTACAGCTATACTGGGATTCCTGACAATTTTCAAGAGGAATCAGTCTTCATCTACTTTTGAAGCATTGAACTCCGTGTTCCTCTCGAGTTGTCAAAGGGACGTGAGGCCTCCTTTTGAGATGAGGCGGGGAACTAGGGCTTTTTCTAGGGTCTCCACAGGGGATTCAGACATCCCTTCACTTTTTGAGATGATAGACAAGCCTGCATTGATGTCACTGCAGGGAAATCCAGCCTTATTTCAATTCATGGCATCTCGGTGACCATTCCACTTGATGCAGCAAACTCAGGGTCCCACTTACATACCTATAGCTGAGAGAAGACTCCTCTTGAGGGGCTTGTGGAAAGTTGGCCTTCCTCTTGAATCAAAGCCAGGGAATCAGCTCTTATCTCATGATGATTTGGGCACACGGAGCTTTTCTCGAGTTGCTATTTTGAACTTGGTGTTCCTTTATACTTGAGACGTGATTTTCGGGGAAACTCTGGAGTTGCCTAAAGGAAATAAGCCCCGTGTAGTGTATGATGTGTAACGCCGGATGGCTCTGGAGACAATGCAGGGGAATCGGACCTCATCTCAAGTTGATTTGGAGTACACGGAGCCCTTTCATATTGCTGCGGGGATCTCAGGGTCCCTCTAGACTTGTGACAGTGTTCCTGGGTACTCTCTGGAGTTCCATCAAGGAAGTCAAGGGTCCTTTCTTGTTTGATGGGGAACACGGACTTGCTCTGAACGCAGCGCAGGGGAATCGGGCCTCATCTTGAGTTGATTTCAAGTACACGGTGTGCTTTCTTGTTGCAGCGGGGACCTCAGGGTCCTCTAGGCTTGTGACAGTGTTCCTGGGGACACTCTGGAGTTCCATCAAGGAAGTCAAGGCTCCTTTCTTGTTTGATGGGGAACACGGACTTGCTCTGAACGCAGTGCAGGGGAATTGGGCCTCATCTCGAGTTGATTTGGAGTACACGGAGCCCTTTCATGTTGATGGGGGGACCTCAGGGTCCCTCTAGACTTGTGACAGTGTTCTTGGGGTCTCCTGGAGTTGCATTGAGGAAGTCAAGTCTCCTTTCCTGTTTAATGGGGAACATGGGATTACTCTGCATGCATTGCTGGGGAATTGGGCCTCATCTCACAGCGAGGGGAAAGTCCCATTGTTTCTCTGGAGTTGCGGCGGGAACCTGGGTTATGTTCCCAAGTTACGGCGGGGATGGCCCTTTAAAACTCGTGTCTGTTCAGCGACGTCCGTCTTCCTGTCTAGTTGCGATGGACAACTAGGAATTCTCTTCGAGGCTTGGCAGGGCAATAGGGACGCCTCTCGAGGTGAGGAAGGAGACCCAGTGTCCTTTCAGGTTGCCACAGGGATACTGGGATTTCTGCCGATTTTCAAGAGGTTCAGTCATCGTCTACTTTTGAAGCATTGAACTCCACGTTCCACTCTTGTTGTCAAAGGGATATGAGGCCTCCTGTCGAGATGAGGCAGGGAACTAGGGCTTTCTCTAGGGTCTTCACAGGGAATTCAGACTTCCCTTTATCTTTTGAGATGAAAGACGAGCCGGCATTCAAGTCACTGCAGGGAAATCCGGCCTTATTTCAAAGTCAGGGCATCTCGGTGTCCATTCCACTTGAGGCAGCAATCTCAGGGTCCTTCTCACATACCTAGAGCTGAGAAAATCCTCCGTTTGAGCTGCTTGTGGAAAGTTGGCATTCCTCTTGTTTTGAAGCCAGCTAATCAGGTCTCATCTCAACATGATTTGGGGTACACTGAGCTTTTCTCAAGTTGCTGTGCTGAACTTGGTGCCCCTCTAGAGTTGGTATGGTGTTCTCAGGAATCTCTGGAGCTGCTTAAAAGAAGTCAAGCCACTTGTCCTGTTTGATGAGGAATGTAGAATTGCTCTGGAGTCAATGCAGGAGAATCGAGCCTCATCTCGATTTGGTTTGTGGTATACTGGGCTCTTTCATGTTGCTGCATTGACCTCAGGGTCCCTCAAGATTTGTGAGAGAATTCTTGTGGACTATATGGAGTTTCATCTAGGAAGTCAAGGCTCCTTTCGTGTTTGACGGTGAACTCACACGTCTTTTGCATGCAATGCAGGGGAATCGGGCCTCATCTCTTGGCGAGGGGAAAGTCTAATGGTTTTCCCGAGTTGTGGCGGGAACCTGGGTTACGTTCTCGAGTTACGGTGGGGATGGACCTTCAAAACTCAGGTTGGTTCAGTGACGTCAGGACTCCTGTCTAGTTGCGAGGGACACCTTGGGATTCTCCTCGAGGCTTGGCAGGATAATAGGGATGCCACTCGAGGTGAGGGGGAAGACCCAGGGTCCATTCCAGTTGCCACAGGAATTTTGGGATTCCTATCAATTTTCAAGAAGAGGCAGCCATCCTCTCCTTTTGAAGCATTTATCTCCGCCTGCCTCTAGAGGTTTCAAAAGGGTGAGAGGCCTCATGTCAAGATGAACCGGGGAAATAGAGCTTTCTCTAGGGTCTCCACAGGGGATTTGACATCCTTTCATCATTTGAGATGAAAGACAAACCTGCATTCATGTCACTGCAGGGAGATCCGGCCTTATTTCGAGTCACGGCATCTTGGTGACTATTCCACTTGACGCAGCAAACTCAGGGTCCCTCTCACATACCTATAGCTGAGAGAAGCCTCCTCTTGAGGGGCTTGTGGAAAGTTGGCATTCCTCTTGCGTCGAACCCAGGGATTCAGCTCTCATCTTGAGATGATTTCTGGCACAGGGAGCTTTTCTCGTGTTGTTCTGTTGAACTTGGTGTTCCTTTAGACTTGAGACGGTATTCTCAGGGAAACTTTGGAGTTGCCTAAAGGAAGTAAGCCCTTTGTCGTTTATGATGGGTAACGCGGGATAGCTCTGGAGACAATGCAGGAGAATCGGGCCTCATCTCAAGTTGATTTGGAGTACACTGAGCCCTTTCATGTTGATGCGGGGACCTCAGGGTCCCTCTAGACTTGTGACAGTGTTCTTGGGGTCTCTCTGGGGTTCCATCAAGGAAGTCAGGGAACCTTTCTTGTATGATGGGGAACACGAGCTTGCTCTGAACACAGTGCAGGGGAATCGGGCCTCCCCTTGAGGCGAGTGAAAAGTCTCATTCTTTTTTCTGGAGTTGCCGTGGGAACCTGGGTTATGTTCTCGAGTTATGGTGGGGATTGCCCTTCAAAACTCGTGTTTATTCTTTGACGTCAGGACTCCTGTCTAGTTGCGACAGACACCTTGGGATTCTCCTCGAGGCTTGGCAGGACAATAGGGACGCCTTTCGAGGTGAGACGGGACACCAAGTTTCCCCTCACATTTGCCAGAGTGATACTGTGGCTCTTGTCAGTTTTCAAGAGGAGTCAGGCTTCATCTCCTTTAGTAGCATTGAACTCCGCGTGACTCTCCTGTTGTCAAAGAGATGTGCGGCCTCCTGTTGAGATGAGGCGGGGAACTAGGGATTTCTCTAGGGTCTCCACAGGGGATTCAGACATCCCTTCATCTTTTGGGATGAAAGACAAGCCGGCATTCAAGTCATTGCAGGGAATTCCTGCCTTATTTCGAGTCAGGGCATCTCGGTGTCCATTCAACTTGAGGCAGCAAACTCAGGGTCCCTCTCACATACCTAGAGCTGAGAGAAGCCTCCTTTTGTGGTGCTTGTGGAAAGTTGGCATTCCTCTTGATTCGAAGTCAGGGAATCAGCTCTCATCTCGAAATGATTTGGGGTATACAGAGCTTTTACCGAGTTGCTGTGCTGAACTTGGTGTTTTTCTAGACATGAGACGGTGTTCTCATGGAATCTCTGGAGTTGGCTAAAAGAAGTCAAGCAACTTGTCCTGTTTGATGAGAAATGCAAGATTGCTCTGGAGCCAAAGCAGGGGAATCGGGCCTCATCTCGAGTTGATTTGTGGTACATGAGGCTCTTTCATGTTGCTGCATTGACCTCAAGGTCCCTCTTGACTTGTGACTGAGTTCCTGTGGACTATGTTCCTGCATTCCTAAAGTCCTGCAGTGACTTGAATGCAGGCTCGTCTTTCATCTCACCAGATGAAGGGATGTCTGAATCCCCTGTGTACACCCTAGAGAAAGCCCTAGTTCCCCGCCTCATCTCGACAGGAGGCCTCACATCCCTTTGACAACACGAGTGTAACGCGGAGTTCAATGCTTCAAAAGTAGACGATGACTGACTCCTCTTGAAAATTGACAGGAATCCCAGTATCCTTGTGGCAACTTGAAAGGACACTGGGTCTCCCTCCTCACCTCGAGAGGCGTCCCTATTGCCCTGCCAAGCCTCGAAGAGAATCCCGAGTTGCCCCTTCCAACTAGACAGGCGTCCTGATGTCACTGAACAAACACGAGTTTTGAGGGGTCATCCCCGTCGTCACTCGAGAATATAACCCAGGTTCCCTCCACAACTCGAGAAAAACCAAGAGATTTCCCGCTCGATGAGAGATGAGATCAGATTCCCCTGCATGGCGTGCAGAGCAATTCTGTATTCCCATCAAACATGAAAGGATCAATGACTTCCTTGGTGGAACTCCAGCGAGTTCCTAAGAACACTGATAGAAGTCTAGAGGGACCCTGAGGTCACCGCAGCAAATGAAAGTGCTCGGTGTACCTCAAATCCACTCGAGATGAGGCCAGATTCCCCTACATTGGCTCAAGAGCCACGCAGCATTCCCCATCAAACAAGACAAGTGGCTTGACTTCCTTTAGGCAACTCCAGAGATTCCCCGAGAACACCGTCCTAAGTATAGAGGAACACCGCGTTTAGCATAGCAACTAGAAAAC
This sequence comes from Muntiacus reevesi, assembly GCF_963930625.1. NCBI lineage: Eukaryota > Metazoa > Chordata > Mammalia > Artiodactyla > Cervidae > Muntiacus > Muntiacus reevesi. Next base: position 899,667 of record NC_089255.1, on the reverse strand, counting down.
AGCTGCGTGTACCTCAAATCATTTCGAGATGAGAACTGATTCCCTGGCTTTGACTCAAGAGAAATGCAAGCTTTAAACTACACCTAAAGAGGAGGCTTTTGTCAGCTATAGGTACGTGAGAGGGACCCTGAGTTTGCTGCCTCAAGTGGAATGGACACCGAGAAGCCCTGATTCGAAATAAGGCTGGAATTTCCTGCAGTGACTTGAATGCAGCTTCGCCTTTAATCTCACAAGAGCAAGGGATGTCTGAATCCCCTGTGGAGACCCTAGAGAATACCCTAGTTCCCCCCCCTCATATCGACAAGTGGCCTCACATCCCTTTGACAACACGAGAGACACGGGGAGTTCAATGCTTCAAAACGAGACGAAGCCTGACTCCTCTTGAAAACTGACAGGAGTCACAGTATTGCTCTGGCAACTGCAAAGGGAAACTTGGTCTCCTGCCTCTCCTCAAGAGGCGTCCCTATTGTCCTGGCAAGCCTCAAGGAGAATCCCAAAGTGTCCCTGGCAACTAGACAGGAGTCCTGATGTCGCAGAACCAACTGAGTTTTTAAGGGCCTTCCATGCCGGAACTGGAGAACATAACCCAGGTTCCCGCCACAACTCGAAAAAACCATGAGAAATCCCCCTCGCCGCGAGATGAGGCCCGATTCCCCTGCATTGCATGCAGAGCACGTCCGTGTTCCCCATCAAACACGAAAGGAGTCATGACTTCCTAGATGAAACTCCACATAGTCCCCAAGAACTCTGTCACAAATCTAGAGGGACTCTGAAGTGAACACAGCAACACGAAAGAACCCCATGCACTGCAAATCTATTCGAGATGAGGCCCAATTCCCTTGCACTGGCTCCATAGCAATCCTGCATTCCTCATCAAACAGGACAAGTGGTTTGACTTCTTTTAGGCAACTCCAGAGATTCCCCGAGAACACCATACCAAGTCTAGAGGAACACCAAGTTCAGCACAGCAACTCGAGAAACACTCCATTTACCCCAAATCATCTCACGATGAGAGCTGATTCCCTGTCTTTGACATAAGAGGAATGCCAACTTTCCACAAGCAGCTCAAGCGGAGGCTTTTCTCAGCTCTAGGTACGTGAGAGGGACCCTGAGTATGCTGCCTCAAGTGGAATGGACACCGAGATGCCCTGACTTGAAATAAGGCCGGAATTCCCTGCAGTGACTTGAATGCAGGCTCGTCTTTCATCTTCCAAGATGAAGCGATGTCTGAATCCCCTGTGAAGACCCTAGAGAAAGTCCTACTTCCCCGCCTCGTCTTGACAGGAGGCCTCACATCCCTTTGAGAACACGAGTGGAACGCGGAGTTCAATGCTTCAAAAGTAGACGATGACTGACTCTTATTGAAAATGAACATGAACTCCAGTATCCCTGTGGCTACCTGACAGGACACTGGGTCTCCCGCCTCACCTCGAGAGACGTCCCTTTTGCCCTGCCAAGCCTCAAAGAGAATCCCAAGTTGTCCCTCGCAACTAGACAGGCGTCCTGACGTCGCTGAACAAAGACGAGTTTTGAGGGTCCGTCCCTGTCGTCACTCGAGAATATAACCCAGATTCCCACAGCAACTCGAGAAAAATAATGAGACTTCCCGCTCAATGAGAGATGAGATCAGATTCCCCTGCACTGCATGCAGAGCAATTCCGTGTTAACCATCAAACAGGAAGGGAGACTTGACTTCATTGATGGTACTCCAGAGAGACCCCAAGAACACTTTCACATGTCTAGAAGGACCCTGAGGTTCCCGCAACAACATGAAAGGTCTCTGTGTACTCCAAATAAACTTGAGATGAGGCCCGATTCCCTTGCACTGAGTTCAAAGCAAGTCCTTGTTCCCCATCAAACATGAAAGGAGCCTTTACTTCCTTGATGAAACTCTAGAGAGTCCCCAAGAACACTGTCACAAGTCTAGAGGGAACCTGAAGTACCCGCAGCAAAAAGAAAGCACACCGGGTACTTGAAATCAGCTTGAAATGAGGCTCGATTCCCCTGCACTGCATGCAGAGCAACTCCGTGTTCTCCATCAAACAGGAAAGGAGCCTTGACTTCTTTGATGGAACTCCAGAGAGTCCCCAGGAACACTGTCACAAGTCTAGACGGACCCTGAGGTCTCCACAGCAACATGAAAGCGCACTGTGTACTTCAAATCAACTCGAGGTGAGGCTTGATTTCCCTGCATTGTCTCCAGAGCAATCACTTGTTCCCCATCAAACATGACAAGTAGCTTTACTTCCTTTAGGCAACTCCAGAGATTCCCCGAGAACACCGTCCTAAGTATAGAAGAACACCACGTTCAGCACAGCAACTAGAAAACAGCTCCGTGCACCTCAAATCATCTCAAGATGAGAGCTGATTCCCTTGCTTTGACTCAAGTGGAATGCCAGCTTTAAATAACACCTAAAGAGGAGGCTTCTGTCAGCTATAGGTACGTGAGAAGGACCCTGAGTTTGCTGCCTCAAGTGGAGTGGACACCGAGGTGCCCTGACTCGAAACAGGGATGGAATTCCCTGCAGTGACTTGAATGCAGGCTCGTCTTTCATCTCTCAAGTTGAAGGGATGTCTTAAACCCCCGTGGAGACCCTAGAGAACACCCTAGTTCACTGCGTCATCTTGACAGGAGGCCTCACATCCCTTTGACAACACAAGAGGCACGTGGAGTTCAATGCTTCAAAAGGAGATGAAGCCTGACTCCTCTTGAAAACGGACAGGAGTCACAGTATCGCTCTGGCAACTGCACAGGGAAACTTGGTGTCTGGCCTCACCTCGAGAGGCATCCCTATTGTCCTGCCAAGCCTCGAGGAGAACCCCAAGGTGTCCCACGCAACTAGACAGCAGTCCACACATCACCGAAAAAAACCGAGTTTTCAAGGGCCATCCCCGCCGCATCTCGAGAACATAACCCAGGTTCCCACCAAAACTCGAGAAAACAATGAGAATTCCCCCTCGCAGCAAGATGAGGCCCAATTCCCCTGCAATGCAAGCAGGGTAAGTCTGTGTTCCCCATCAAACAGGAAAGGAGGTTTGACTTCCTTAATGGAACTCCAGAGAGACCCGAAGAACACTATCACAAGTCTAGAGGGACCCTGAGGTCCCCACATTAACATGAATGCACACCGTGTACTTGAAATCAACTCGAGATGAAGACAGATTCTCCAGCACTGCGTGCAGAGCAAGTCCGTGGTCCTCATTAAACACGAAAGGAGCCTTGAATTCCTTGATGGCACTCCAGAGAGTCCCCAGGAACTCCGTAACAAGTCCAGAGGGACCCTGAAGTCACCACAGCAACACGAAAGAGCTCAGTGTACCCCAGATCAACTCGAGATGAGGCCAGATTCCCCTTCATTGGCTCCAGAGCCATCCAGCATTTCCCATAAAACATGACAAGTGGCTTGACTTCCTTTAGGCAACTCCAGAGATTCCCCGAGAACACTGTCCTAAGTATAGAGGAACACCACGTTCAGCACAGCAACTAGAAAACAGTTCCGTGTACCTCAAATCATCTCGAGATGAGAGCTGAGTCCCTGGCTTTGACTCAAGAGGAATGCCAGCTTTAAACAACACCTAAAGACGAGGCTTCTCTCAGCTATAGGTGCGTGAGAGGGACCCTGAGTTTGCTGTCTCAAGTGGAATGGACACCGAGATGCCCTGACTCGAAATAAGGCCGGAATTCCCTGCAGTGATTTGAATGCTGTCTAATCTTTCATCTTACAAGATGAAAGAATGTCTGAATCCCCTGTGGAGACCCTAGAAAATACCCTAGTTCCCTGCGTGATCCCGACAGCAGGCTTCACATCCCTTTGACCACAAGAGAGGCATGTGGAGTGCAATGCTTCAAAAGGAGACGAAGCCTGACTCCTCTTGAAAACTGACAGGGGTCACAGTATCACTCTGGCAACAGCAAAGGGAAACTTGGTCTCCCGCCTCAACTCGAGAGGCGTCCCTATTGTTCTTCCAAGCCTCGAGGGGAATACCAAGGCATCACTCGCAACTAGACAGGCGTCCACACATCGCTGAACAAACACGAGTTTTGAAGGTCCATCCCCTCTGTAACTCGAGAACATACTCAGGTTCCCGCCGCAAATCCAGGAAAAAAATGAGACTTTACCTCGCTGCGAGATGAGGCCAAATTCCCCTGCAATGCATGCAGGGTACGTCCGTGTTCACCATCAGACAGGATAGGAGACTTGTCTTCCTTGATGGAACTCCAGAGAGACCCCAAGAACACTGTCCAAAGTCTAGAAGGACCCTGAGATCCCTGCAACAACATGAAAGTGCTCTGTGGACTCCAAATCAACTCGAGATGAGGCCCGATTCTCCTGCGCTGCATTCAGAGCAAGTCTGTGTTCCCCATCAAACATGACAGGAGCCGTGACTTCCTTGATGGAACTGCAGAGAGTTCCCAAGAACACTGTCACAAGTCTAGAGGGACCCTGAGGTCCCTGCAGCCACAAGAAAGTGCACCGTGTACTTGAAATCAACTCAGGATGAAGCCTGATTCCCCTGCACTGTGTGCAGAGCAAGTCTGTCTTCCCCATCAAACATGAAAGGAGCCTTGACTTCCTTAATGGAACTCCAGAGGGTCCCCAGGAACACTGTCACAAGTCTAGAGGGACCCTGAAGTCCCCGCAGCAACAGGAAAGTGCTCCGTGTACCTCGAATCAACTCGAGATGAGGCCCGATTCCCCTGCATTGTCTCCAGAACCATCACTCGTTCCTCATCAAACACAACAATTGGCTTGCCTTCTTTGCAGCAACTCCAGATATTACCCGAGAATACCGTCTCAAGTCTAGAGGAACACCAAGTTTAGCACAGCAACTCGAGAAAAGCTCCATGTACCCCAAATCATCTCGAGATGAGAGCTAAATCACTTGCTTCGACTCAAGAGGAATGTGAACTTTCCACAAGCAGCTCAAGCGGAGGCTTTTCTCAGCTCTAGGTATGTGAGAGGGAACCTGAGTTCGCTGCCTCAAGTGGAATGGACACCGAGACACCCTGACATGAACTAAGGCCGGAATACCCTGCAGTGACTTGAATGCAGGCTCGACTTTCATCTCAAAAGATGAAGGGATGTCTGATTCCCCTGTGAAGACCCTAGAGGAAGCCCTAATTGCTCGCCTCATCTCGAAAGGAGGCCTCAAATTCCTTTGACACCAAGAGTGGAATGTGGAGTTCAATGCTTTAAAAGTAGATAATGATTGACTCCTCTTGAAAATTGACAGAAATCCCAGTATCCCTGTGGCAACTTGAAAGGAGACTGGGTCTCCTGCCTCACCTGGATCGGCGTACCAATTGCCCTGCCAAGCCTCGGGGGAATCCCGAGGTATCCCTCGCAACTAGACAGGAGTCCTGACGTCGCTGAATAAACACGTGTTTGGAAGGGCCATCCCCGTCGTAACTCGAGATCATAACCCAGGTTCTTGCCGCAACTTGAGAAAAACCATGAGACTTCCCCCTCGCTGCGAGATGAGGCCCAATTCGCCTGCATGGTATACAGAGCAACTCCGTGTTCCACATCAAACACGAAAGGAGCCTTGATTTTTTTGATGGCACTCCAGAGAAAACCCAAGAACACAGTCTCAAGTCTAGAGGGATCCTGAGGTCACTGAGCAACAGGAAAGAGTTCCATGTACCCCAAATCAACTCAAGATGAGAGTTTAGTCCCTGTCTTCGACTCAAGAGGAATACCACCTTTCCACAAGCACCACAAGAGTCTTCTCTCAGCTATAAGTATGTGAAATGATCCTTGACTTTGCAGCCTCAAGTGGATTGGACACCGAGATGCCCTGACTCGAAATAAGGCCAGATATCCCTGCAGTGACTTGAATGCAGGCTCGTCTTGCATCTCCCAAGATGAAGGGATGTCTGAATCCCCTGTGGAAACTATAGAGAAAGACCTAGTTCCCAGCATAAATGCGACCGGAAGGCTCATAACCTTCGAAAACTCGAGAGGTACGCAGAGATCAATGATTCAAAAGGAGACAATGCGTTACTCCTCTTGAAAACTTATAGCAATCCTCGCATCCCTGTGGCACGTGGAAAGGGACACTAGGTCTCCCTCCTCAGAAGGAGAGGCATCCCAATTGCCCTGCCAAGCCTTGAAAAGAATCCCGAGGTGTCCCCTGCAAGTAGACAGGAGTCCTGACTTTGCTGAACAAACACGGTTTTGGAAGGGCCATCCCCGTCTTAACTCGAAAATCTACCCAAGGTTTCCGCCACAACACGACAAAAACCATGAGACTTACCGTCGCCACGAGATGAGGCCCAATTCCCCTGCACTGCGTGCAGCACAATTCCGTGTTCCACATCAAACACGAAAGGAGCCTTGATTTCCTTGATGGCACTCCAGAGAAACCCAGGAACACTACCTCAAGTCTAGAGGGATCCTGACGTCAATGCAGCAACACGAAAGTGCTCCATATATCCCAAATCTTCTCGAGATGAGAGCTGATTTTCTGGATTCAAATCAAGAGGAATGCCAACTTTCCAGAAGCACCACAAGAGGAGACCTCTCTTAGATATACACATGTGAGAGGGACCCTGAATTTGCGGCCACAAATGGAATCAACCCCGAGATGCCCTTACTCGAAATCATTCCAGAATTCCCTGCAGTGACTTGAATGCAAGCTGGATTTCATCTCACAAAATGAAGGGATGTCTGAATCCCCAGGGGAGACACTATAGATAGCCCTAACTCCCTGCCCCATCTCGAAAGAGGCCTAACATCACGTTGACAACAGGAGAGGAACACGGAGCTAATTGATTCAAGAGGAGACGATGCCTGATTCCTCTTGAAAATTGATTGGAATACCCGTATCGCAGTGGCAGCAGTAAAGGGACACTGGGTCTGCCACTTCACTTCAAGAGGTTTTCCTATTTCCCTTCAAACCTTGAAGAGAATCCCGAGGTGTCCCTCGAGCTAGGCAGCAGTCCTGACAGTGCTGAACAAACACATGTTCTGAAGGGCCATCCCCGTCCTAACTCGAGAATATACCCCAGGTTCCCACCGCAAATCAAGAAAAACCATGAGACTTCCCCATCACCGCTAGATGAGGCCCGATTCCACTGCACTGTGCGCAGAGAAATTCCGTATTCCACATCAAACAGGAAAGGATCCTTCATTTCCTTGATGGCAAACCATAGAAACCCCAAGAACACTGTCTCAAGTCTCGAGTGATAATGAGGTCACTGAAGCAAAATGAAATACCTCCATATGCCCCAAATCAACCCAAGATGAGAGCTAAGTCCCTGGCTTCAGTGCAAGAGGAATACCAAATTTCCACTAGCACCTCAAGGGGAGGCTTCTCTCAGCTAGAGGTATGTGAGAAGGACCCTGAATTTGAGTCCTCAAGTGGAATATATACAGAGATGCCCTGACTCGATATTAGGCCAGATATCCCTGTAGTGACTTGAATGCAGGCTCCTCTTGCATCTCCCAAGACGAAGGGATGTCTGAATCCACTGTGGAGACCATAGAGAAAGACGTAGTTCCAAGCCTAATCGCGACCGGAGGCGTCACATCCTTTGAAAACTAGAGAGGTACGCGGAGATCAATGCTTCAAAAGGAGACGATGCCTGACTCCTCTTGAAAATTGAGAGGAATTCCTGTATCCCTGTGGCAGGTGGAAAGGGACACTGGGTCTCCCGAGTCACCTGGAGAGGCGTTCCAGTTGCCCTGCCAAGCCTCGAGGAGAACCCCGAGGTTTCCCTCGTAACTAGACAGGAGTCCTGACGTCGTTGAACAAACACGTGTTTGGAAGGGCCGTCCCTGTCGTAACTCGAGAATATACCCCAGGTTCCCGCCGCAAATCGAGAAAAAGAATGAGAATTCCCCCTCGCCGGGAGATGAGGCCCGATTCACCTGCACTGCATGCAGGGCAATTCCGTGTTCCACATCAAACACAGAGGGGACTTGATTTAGTTGATTGCACTCCAGAGAAACCCCAGAAACACTGTCTTAAGTCTATAGGGATCCTGAGCTCACTGCAGTCAAACGAAAGAGCTCCATGCACCCCAAATCATCTCGAGATGAGAGCTGATTTCCTTGCTTCAAATCAAGAGGAATGCCAACTTTAAACAAGCACCACAAGAGGATGCTTCTCCTAGCTATACGTATGTGAGAGGGACCCTGAATTTCGGGCCTCAAATGGAATCGACTCCGAGATGCCCTGACTCGAAATCAGGCCAGAATGCCCTGCAGTGACTTGAATGCAAGCTGGATTTCATCTCAAAAGATGAAGGAATGTCTTAAACCCCTGGGAGACACTAGAGAAAGCCCTAGCTCCCTGCCCCATCTCGACAGGAGGCCTCATATCTTCTTGACATCTCGAGAGGAAAACCGATTTCAAAGATTCAAAAGGAATTGATGCCTGACTCCACTTGAAAATTGACAGGAATCCCAGTATCTCAGTGGAAACAGGAACGGTAACCTGGTTTTGTCGCCTTACCTTGAGATGTGTTCCTATTGCACTTTCAAGCCTTGTGGAGAATCCCGAGTTGTCACTCGCAGCTAGTCAGGAGTCCTGATGTCGCTGATCAAACACGTGTTTGGAAGGGCCATCCCCGTCTTAACTCGAGAATATACCCCACGTTCCCACCACAACTCGAGAAAAACCATGAGACTTCCCCCTCACCGCGAGATGAGGCCCGATTCCCATGCACTTCGTGCAGACAAATTCCGTGTTCCACATAAACCGGATAGGAGACTTGATTTCCTTGATGGCATTCCAGAGCATCCCCAAGAACTCTGTCTCAAGTCTAGAGGGATCCTGAGGTCACTGCAGCAACACGATAGAGCTCCATGTACCCCAAATCATCTCGAGATGAGAGCTGATTTCCTGGCTTCAAATCAAGTGGAATGCCAACTTTCCACAAGCACCGCAAGAGGAGGCTTCTCTCATCTATACGTATGTGAGAGGGACGTTGAATTTGCGGCCTCAAATGGATTCGACCCCGAGATGCCCTGACTCGAAATCAGGCCGGAATTCCCTGCAGTGACTTGAATGCAAGTTGGATTTCATCTCACAAGATGAAGGGATGTCTGAATCCCCTGGAGAGACACTAGAGAAAGCCCTAGTTCCCTGCCCCATCTCGAAAGTGGCCTCACATCACTTTGACAACTCGAGAGGAACACGGATTTCAGTGATTCAAAAGGAGTTGATGTCTGACCCCTCTTGAAAATTGACAGGAGTCCCAGTATCGCTGTGGCATATGGGAAGGTATACTGGGTATCCTGCCTCACCTGAAGAGGCGTCCCAATTGCACTGCCAAGCCTCGAGGAGAATCCCAAGGTGTCCCTCGCAACTAGATAGGAATCTTGACGTCGCTGAACAAACACGTGTTTGAAAGGGCCATCCCCGTCGTAACTCGAGAATATACCTCATGATTCTGCCCCAACTTGAGAAAAACATTGAGACTTCCCCCTAGCCGCGAGATGAGGCCCGATTTCCCTGCACTGCATGCAGGGCAATTCCGTGTTCCACATCAAACCCGAAAGGAGCCTTGATTTCCACGATGGCACTCCAGAGAAACCCCAGGAATGCTGTCTCAAGTTTAGAGGGATTCTGAGGTCACTGCAGCAACACGAAAGAGCTCCATGTACTCCAAATCATCTTGAGATGAGAGCTGATTCCTGGCTTCAAATCAAGAGGAATGCCAACTTTCCACAAGCACAGCAAGAGGAGGTGTCTCTCAGCTATACATATGTGAGAGGGACCCTGAATTTGCGGCCTCAAATGGAATTGACCCCGAGATGCCCTAACTCGAAATCAGGACGGAATTCCATGCAGTGACTTGAATGCAAGCTGGATGTCATCTCACAAGATGAAGGGATGTTTGAATGCCCTGGGGAGACTCTAAAGAAAGCCCAAGCTCCCTGCCCCATCTCGACAGGAGGCCTCGAATCACTTTGACAACTCGAGAGGAACACGGAGTTCAGTGTTTCAAAAGGAGAAGATGTCTGACTCCTCTTGAAAATTGACAGGAATCCCAGGATCCCAGTGGCAACAGGAAAGGGACACTGGGTCTGCCGCCTTACCTCGTGGGGTGTTCCTATTGCCGTTTCAAGCCTCGAGGAGAATCCCGAGGGGTCCCTCGCAGCTAGGGAGGAGTCCTGATGTCGCTGTACAAACAGGTGTTCTAAAGGGCCGTCCCTGTCGTAACTCGAGAATATACCCCAGGTTTCCGCCACAACTCGAGAAAAACCATGAGACTTCCCCCTCGCCGCGAGATGAGGCCCGATTACACTGCACGGCATGCAGAGTCATTCCGTGTTCCACATCAAACACGAGAGGAGCCTTGATTTCCATGATGGCACTCCAGAGAATCTCCAAGAACACTCTCTCAAGTCTAGAGGGATCCTGAGGTCACTGGAGCAACATGAAAGAGCTCCATGTACCCCAAATCAACTCGAGATGAGACCTTAGCCCATGGCTTAGACTCAAGAGGAATGCCAAGTTTCCACAAGCACCTCAAGTGGAGGCTTCTCTAAGCTATATGTATGTGAGGAGGACACTGAGTTTGCGGCCTCAAGTGGAATGGACACGGAGAGGCCCTGACTCGAAATAAGGCCAGATATCCCTGCAGTGACTTGAATGCAGGCTCGTCTTCCATCTCCCAAAACGAAAGGATGTCTGAATCCCATGTGGAGACCATAGAGAAAGACCTAGCTCCATGCCTCATTGTGACCGGATGCCTCACATCCTTTGAAAACTCGAGAGGTACGTGGAGATCAATGCTTCAATAGTAGACGATATGTGACTCCTCTTGAAAATTGAGAGGAATCCCAGTATTCTGGTGGTACGTGGAAAGGCACCCTGGGTCTCCCGCCTCACCTGGAGAGGCGCCCGAAGTACTCTGCCAAGCATTGAGGAGAATCCCGAGGTGTCCTTCGCAACTAGACAGAAGTCCTGACGTCGCTGAACACACCCGTGTTTGGAAGCGTCATCCCCGTAGTAACTTGAGAATATAACGCAGGTTCCCGCCACAACTCGAGAAAAACCATGAGCCTTCCCCCTCGCCGAGAGATGAGGCCTGATTCTCGTGCACTGCGTGCAGAGCATTTCCGAGTTCCACATCAAACCCGAAAGGAGCCTTGATTTCCTTGATGGCACTCCAGAGAAAACCCAAGAACTCTTTCTCAAGTCTAGAGGGATCCTGAAGTCACTGCAGCAATACGAATGAGCTCCATGGACCCCAAATCATCTCGAGATGAGAGCCAATTTCCTGGGTTCAAATCAAGAGGAATGCCAACTTTCCACAAGCACCACAAGAGGAGGCTTCTCTCAGTTATACGTATGTGAAAGGGACGTTGAATTTGCGGCCTCAAATACAATCGACCCCAAGATGCCCTGACTCGAAATCAGGCCGGAATTCCCTGCAGTGACTTGAATGTAAGCTGGATTTCATCTCACAAGATGAAGGGATGTCTGAATCCCTTGGGGAGACACTAGAGTAAGCCCTAGCTCCCTGCCCCATCTCGACAGGAGGCCTCACATCATTTCGACAACTCGAGAGGAACACGGAGTTCAGTGATTCAAAAGGAGACGATGCCTAACTCCTCTTGAAAATTGAAAGGAATCCCCGTATCCCAGTGGCAACAGGAAAGGGATCCTGGGTCTGCCGCCTCGCCTCGAGAGGTGTTCCTATTGCCCTTTCAAGTCTCCAGGAGAATCCCGAGGTGTCCTTCACAGCTAGGCAGGAGTCCTGACGTCGCTGAACAAACACGTGTTTAGAAGGGGCATACCCGTCGTAACTCGAGAATATACCCCAGGTTCCCGCCGCAACTTGAGAAAAACCTTGAGACTTCCCCCTCACCGCGAGATGAGGCCCGATTCCACTGCACTGCATGCAGAGTCATTCCATGTTCCACATCAAACACGAGAGGAGCCTCGATTTCCTTGATGGCACTCCAGAGAATCCCCAAGAACACTATCTCAAGTCTAGAGGGATCCTGAGTTCACCGTAGCAACAGGGAAGAACTCCATGTACCCCAAAACAACTTGAGATGAGAGCTTAGTACCTGGCTTTGACTCAAGATGAATACCAACTTTCCACAAGCACCTCAAAAGGAGGCTTCTCTCAGCTATAGGTATGTGAGTAGGACACTGAGTTTGTGGCCTCAGGTGGAATGGACACCGAGATGCCCTGACTCGAAATAAGGCCAGATATCCCTGCAGTAACTTGAATGCAGGCTCATCTTACATCTCCCAAGATGAAAGGATGTCTGAATCCCCTGTGGAGACCACAGAGAAAGACCTAGTTGCACGCCCAATCGCGACCGGAGGCCTCACATCTTTTGAAACCTCGAAAGGTACGTGGAGATCAATGCTTCAAAAGGAGACAATGCCTGACTCCTATGAAAAGTGAGAGGAATCCCAGTATCCCTGTGGCACGTGGAATGGGACCCTGGGTCTCATGCCTCACGTGAAGAGGCGCCCCAATTGCCCTGCCAAGCCTCGAAGAGAATCCCAAGGTGTCCCTCGCAAGTAGACAGGAATCTTGACGTCGCTGAACAGACACGTGTTTGAAAGGGCCATCCCCTTCGGAACTCGAGAATATACCTCATGATTCTGCCACAACTTGAGAAAAACATTGAGACTTTCCCCTCGCCGCAAGATGAAGCCCAATTCCCCTGCACTGCGTGCAGGGCAATTCCGTGTTCCACATCAAACCGAAAGGAGCCTTTATTTCCTTGATGGCACTCCAGAGAAACCCCAAGAACACTGTCTCAAGTCTAGAGGAATCCTGAGGTCACTGCAGCAACATGAAAGAGCTCCATGTACCCCAAATCAACTCGAGATGAGAGCTTAGTCTCTGGCTTCGAAACAAGAGGAATACCAACTTTCCACAAGCACCTAAAGAGGAGGTTTCTCTCAGCTATAGGTATGTGAGGAAGACACTGAATTTGCGGCCTCAAGTGGAATGGACATGGAGATGCCCTGACTCGAAATCAGGCCAGATATCCCTGCAGTGACTTGAATGCAGGCTCATCCTGCATCACCCAAGATGAAAGGATGTCGTAATTCCTTGTGGAGACCATAGAGAAAGACCTAGTTCCAGGCCTAATCGCTACCGGAGGCCTCACATTTTTTGTAAACTCGAGAGGTACATGGAGATCAATGCTTCAAAAGGAGATTATGCCTGACTCCTCTTGCCAATTGACAAGAATCCCAGTATCACTGTGGCATATTGGAAGGGACCCTGGGTATCATGCCTCACCTGGAGAGGGGTTCCAATTGCCCTTTCAAGCCTCAAGGAGAATCCCGAGATGTCCCTCGCAGCTACACAGGAGTCCTGACGTTGCTGAAAAACACGTGTTTGGAAGGGCCATCCCCGTCGTAACTCGAGAATATACCCAAGTTCCCACCGCAACTCGAGAAAAACCATGAGACTTCCCCCTCACCGCGAGATGAGGCCCGATTCCCCTGCACTGCGTGTAAAGCAATTCCGTGCTCCCCATCAAACCTGAAAGGAGCCTTGATTTCCTTGATGACACTCCAGAGAATCCCCAAGAACTCTGTCTCAAGTCTAGGAATATCCTGAGGTCACTGCAACAACAAGAAAGAGCTCCATATACGCCTAATCATCTCGAGATTAGAGCTGATTTCCTGGCTTCAAATCAAGAGGAATGCCAACTTTCCACAAGCACCACAAGAGGAGGCTTCTCTCAGCTATACGTATGTGAGAGGGACGTTGAATTTGCGGCCTCAAATATAATAGACCCCGAGATGCCCTGACTCAAAATCAGGCCGGAATTCCTGCAGTGACTTGAGTGTAAGCTGGATGTCATCTCACAAGATGAAGTGATGTTTGAATGCCCTGGGGAGACTCTAGAGAAAGCCCTAGCTCCCTGCCCCATCTCGACAGAAGGCCTCACAATTCTTTGACAACTCGAGAGGAACTTGGAGATCAATGATTCAAAAGGAGACGATTCTGGTTACTCTTGAACATTTAGAGGAATCCCAGTATCTCAGTTGCAACAGGAAAGGGACCCTGAGTGTGCAGTCTCACCTCGAGAGGTGTTCCACTTGCCTGTTCAAGCCTCGAAGAGAATCCTGAGGTGTCCCTCGCAGCTAGGCAGGAGTCCTGACGTCGCTGAACAAACACGTGTTCTCAAGGGCCATCCCCCTCATAACTCGAGATTATACCCCACGTTCCATCCGCAACTCGAGAAAAACCATGAGACTTCCCCCTCGCCACGAGATGAGGCCCGATTACTCTGCACTGCATGCAGAGCAATTCCGTGATCCACATCAAACCCGAAAGGAACCTTGAGTTCCTTGATGGCACTCCAGAGAATCCCCAAGAATGCTGTCTCAAGTCTAGAGGGATCCTGAGGTCACTGTAGCAACACGAAATGGCTCCATGTACTCCAAATCAACTCCAGATGAGAGCATAGTCCCTGCGTTCGACTCAAGAGGAATACCAACTTTCCAGAAGCACCGTAAGAGGAGGATTCTCTCAACTATATGTAGGTGAGGAGGACCCTGATGTTATCACATCAAGTGGAATGGACACCGAGATGCCCTGGCTCGAAACCAGGCCAGATATTCCTGCAGGGACTTGAATGCAGGCATGTCTCGATCTCCCAGCACGAAAGTGTGTCTGATCGCCTGTGGAGACCATAGAGAAAGACCTAGTTCCACGCCCAATCGCGACCGGGGCCTCACATCTTTGAAAATTCGAGAGATACGTGATCAATGCTTCAAAAGGAGACGTTGCTTGACTCCTCGTGAAAATTGAGTGGAATCCAGTATCTCTGTGTCACATGGATAGGGTCACTGAGTCTTCCGCCTCATATGGAGAGGCGTCCCAATTGCCCTGCCAATCCAAGAGGAGAATCCCGAGGGGTTCCTCGCAAATAGACAGGAGTCCAGACGTCGCTGGACAAACATGGGTTTGGAAGGGCCATCCACGTCGTAACACGAGAATATACCGCAGGTCCCGCCTCACCTCGAGAAAAACCATGAGACTTACCCCTTGCCGCGAGATGAGGCCTGATTCCCCTGCACTGCGTGCAGAGCAATTCCGTGTTACATATCAAACTCGAAAGGAGCCTTGATTTCCTTGATGGCACTCCAGAGAATCCCCAAGAACACTGTCTGAAGTCTAGAGGGATCCTGAAGTCACTGCAGCAACCAGAAAGAGCTCCGTGTACCCCAAATCATCTCGAGGTGAGAGCTGATTTCCTGGCTTCAAATCAAGAGGAATGCCAACTTTCCACAAGCACCACAAGAGGAGGCTTCTCTCAGCTTTAGGTATGTGAGAGGGACGTTGAATTAGCGGCCTCAAATGGAATCGACCCCGAGATGCCCTGACTCGAAATCAGGCCGGAATTCCGGCAGTCACTTGAATTTAGGCTGGATTTCATCTCACAAGATGAAGGGATGTCTGAATCCCTTGGGGAGACACTAGAGAAAGCCCTAGCTCCCTGTCCCATCTGAACTGGAGGCCTCACATCACTTTGGCAAATCGAGGGGAACACGGAGTTCAATGATTCAAAAGGATACGATGCCTGACTCCTCTTGAAAATTTACAGGAATCCCAGTATCCCAGTGGCAACAAGAAAGGGACGCTGGGTCTGCCGCCTCACCTCCAGAGGTGTTCCTATTGCCCTTTCAAGCCTCGAGGAGAATCCAGAGGTGTCCCTCGCAGCTAGGCAGGAGTCCTGACGTCGCTGAACAAGCACATGTTCTCAAGAGCCATCCACTTCGTAACTCGAGAATATAAACAAGATTTCTGCCACAAGTCAAGCAAAACCATGAGACTTCCACCTTGCCACGTTATGAGGCCCGATTTCCCTGCCCTGCATGCAGAGTCATTCCCTGTTCCATATCAAACCTGAAAGGAGCCTTGATTTCCTTGATGGCACTCCAGAGAAACCCCAAGAACACTGTCTCAAGTCCAGAGGGATCCTGAGGTCACTGTAGCAACTTGGAAGATCTCCATGTACCCAGATCATATTGAGATGGGAGCTGATTTCCTGGCTTCAAATCAAAAGGATGCCAACTTTCCACTATACCACAAGAGGAGGCTTTTCTCAGCTATATGTATGTGACAGGGACGTTGAATTTGTGGCCTCAGATGGAATCGACCCCGAGATGCCCTGACTCGAAATTGGGGGGAATTCCCTGCAGTGACTTGAATGCAAGCTGGATTTCATCTCACAAGGTGAAGGGATGTCTGAAGCCCCTGGGGAGACACTAGAGAGAGCCCTAGATCCCTGCCACATCTCGACAGGAGGACTCACATCACTTGACAACTCGAGACGAACACATAGTTCTATGATTCAAAAGGAGACGATGCCTGACTCTTCTTGAATATTGACAGAAACCACAGTATCCCTGTGGCAACAGGAAAGGGACACCGGGTCTGCCGCCTCACCTCGAGAGGTGTTCCTATTGCCATTTCAAGCCTCCAGGAGAATCCCGAAGTGTCCCTCTTAGCTAGGCTGGAGTCTTGACATCGCTGAACAAACACGTGTTCTCAAGGGCCATCCCCGTCGTAACTCGAGAATATACCCCAGGTTCCCGCTGCAACTCGAGAAAAACCATGAGACTTCCCCCTCGCCGCGAGATGAGGCTCTATTCCCATGCACTGCATGCAAAGAAATTCCGTGTTCCACATCAAACAAGAAGGGAGCCTTGATTTCCTTGAAGGCACTCCAGAGAATCCCCAAGAACACTGTCTCAAGTATAGAGGGATCCTGAGGTCACTGTAGAAACACGAAAGAGCTCCATGAACCCCAAATCAACTCGAGATAAGTGCTTAGTCCCAGTCGTCGAATCAAGAGGAATACCAACTTTCCACAAGCACCTCAAGAGGAGGATTCTCTCAGCTATATGATTATGAGGAGGACCCTGAGTTTATGGCCTCAAGTGGCATGGACACTGAGATGCCCTGAATCGAAATCAGGCCGGAATTCCCTGCAGTGGCTTGAATGCAGGCTCGTCTTGCATCTCCCAAGACGAAATGCTGTCTGAATCTCCTGTGGAGACCACAGAGAATGACCTAGTTCCACGCTTAATCGCGACTGGAGGCCTCACATCCTTTGAAAACTCAAGAGGTACGCAGAGATCAATGCTTCAAAGGAGACAACGTCTGACTCCTCTTTAAAATTGACAGGAATTCCAGTATTCCAGTGGCAACATGAATGGGACACTGGGTCTGCCGCCTCACCTCGAGAGGTGTTCCGATTGCTCCTTCAAGCCTCCAGGAGAATCCCGAGGTGTCCCTCGCAGCTAGGAAGGAGTCCTGATGTCGCTGAACAAAGACATGTTTTCAAGGGCCATCCCCGTTGTAAATCGAGAGTATACCCCAGGTTCCCGCTGCAACTCGAGAAAAAACATGAGACTTACCACTCGCCGCAAGATAAGGCCCGATTCCACTACACTGCGTTCAGAATAATTCCGTGTTCCACATCAAACCCGAAAGGAGCCTTGATTTCCTTGATGGCACTCCAGAGAAACCCCAATAACACTGTCTCTAGTCGAGAGGGGTCCTGAGGTCACTGCCGCAACACGAAAGATCTCCATGTACCCCAAATCGTCTCGAGATGAGAGCTGATTTCTTGGCTTCAAATCAAGAGGAATGCCAGCTTTCCACAAATGCCACAAGAGGAGGTTTCTCTCAGCTATACGTATGTGTGAGGGACGTTGAATTTGCGGCCTCAAATGGAATCGACCCCGAGATGCCCTGGCTCGATATCAGGCCAGATATCCCTGCAGTGACTTGAACGCAGGCTCGTCTTCCATCTCCCAGTTCGAAAGTGTGTCTGAATCACCTGTGGAGACGATAGAGAAAGACCTAGTTTCACTCCCAATCGCGACCAGAGGCCTCACATCTTTGAAAACTCAAGAGGTACATGGAGATCAATGCTTCAAAAGGAGACGTTGCTTCATTTCTCGTGAAAATTGAGTGGAATATCAGTATCCCTGTGGCACGTAGATAGGGTGCCTGGGTCTCCCGCCTCACCTGGAGAGGCGTCTCAATTGCCCTGCCAAGCCTCGAAGAGAATCCCTAGGTGTCCCTCGCAACTAGACAGGAGTCCTGACGTCGCTGAAAAAACACAGGTTTGGAAGGGCCATCCCCGTCGTAACTTGACAATATACCCTAGTTTCCCGCCTCACCTCGAGAAAAATCATGAGACTTACCACTTGCCACGAGATGAGGCCTGATTCCCCTGCACTGCATGCAGAGCAATTCCGTGTTCCACATCAAATTCGAAAGGAGCCTTGATTTCCTTGATGGCACTCCAGAGAATCCCCAAGAACACTGTCTGAAGTCTACAGGGATCCTGAGGTCACTGCAGCAACATGAAAGAGCTCCAAGTACCCCAAATCATCTCGAGATGAGAGCTGATTTCCTGGCTTCAATTCAATAGCAGTGCCAACTTTCCACAAGCACCACAAGAGGAGGCTTCTCTCAGCTATATGTATGTGAGAGGGACGTTGAATTTTCGGCCTCAAATGGAATCGACCCCGAGATGCCCTGACTCGAAATCATGCCGGAATTCCCTGCAGTCACTTCAATTCAGGCTGGACTTCATCTCACAAGTTGAAGGGATGTCTGAATCCCCTGAGGAGAGACTAGAGAAAGCCCGAGCTCCCTGCCCCATCTCGACAGGAGGCCTCACATCACTTTGGCAACTCGAGAGGAACACGGAGTTCAATGATTCAAAAGGATTCGATGCCTGACTCCTCTTGAAAATTTACATGAATCCCAGTTTCACAGTGGCAACAGGACAGGGACGCTGGGTCTGCCGCCTCACCACGAGAGGTGTTCCTACTGCCCTTTCAGGCTTGAAGAGAATTCAGAGGTGTCCCTCGCAGCTAGGCAGGAGTCCTGACGTCGCTGAACATGCACGTGTTCTCAGGAGCCATCCCCGTCATAACTTGAGAATATAAACAAGATTTCTGCCACATGTCGAGTAAAATGATGAGACTTCCCCATCACCATGAGATGAGCCCCGATTGCACTGCACTGCATGCAGAACAATTCCGTGTTCCACATCAAAATTGAAAGCAGTCTTGATATACTTGATGGCACTCCAGAGAAAACCCAAGAACACTGTCTCAAGTCTAGAGGGATCCTTAGGTCACTGGAGCAGCCAGAAAGAGCTCCATGTACCACAAACTATCTCGAGATGAGAGCTGATTTCCTGGCGTCAAGTCATGAGGAATGCCAACTTTCCACAAGCACCACGAGAGGAGGCTTCTCTCAGCTATACGTATGTGAGAGGGACGTTGAATTTGCGGCCTCAAATGGAATCGACCCCGAGATGCCCTGACTCGAAATTAGGCTGGAATTCTCTAGAGTGACTTGAATGCAAGCTGGACTTCATCTCACAAGATGAAGGGATATCTTAATCCCCTGTGGAGACAGTAGAGGAAGACCTAGCTCCCTGCCCTGTCTCGACAAGAGGCCTCACATCACTTTGACAACTCGAGAGGAACACGGAATTCAATGATTCAAAAGGAGACGATGCCTGACTCCTCTTTAAAATTGACAGGAATCCCAGTATCACAGTGGCAACAGGAAAAGGGACACTGCGACTGCTGCCTCACCTAGGGAGGTGTTCCTATTGCCCTTTTAAACCTCGAGGAGAATCCCGAGGTATCGCTCACAACTAGGCAGAAGTCCTGACGTTGCTGAACAAAGACGTCTTCTCAAGTGCCATCCCCGTCGTAACTCGAGAATATACCCCAGGTTCTCACAGCTACTCGAGAAGAACCATGAGACTTCACCCTCGCCGCGAGATGAGGCCCAATTACCCTGCACTGCGTGCAGAGCAATTCCGTGCTCCACATCAAACCCTGAAAGGAGCCTTGATTTCCTTGATGGCACTCCAGAGAATCCCCAAGAACACTGTCTCAAGTCTAGAGAGATCCTGAAGTCACTGTCGCAACACGAAAGAGCTCCATATACCCCATATCAACTCGAAATGAGAGCTTATTCCCTGGATTCGACACAAGAGGAATACCAACTTTCCACAATCACCTAAAGAGGAGGCTTCTCTCAGCTATAGGTTGGTGAGAAGGTCCCTGAGTTTGTGGCCTAAAATGGAATGGACACCGAGATGCCCTGACTCGAAATCAGGCAGGAATTCCCTGCAGTGACATTAATGCAGGCTTGTCTTCATATCCAAATATAAAAGGATATCTGAATCCCCTGCGGAGACCATAGAGAAAGACCTAGTTCCATGCCTAATTACGGCCGGAGACCTCACATCCTTTGAAAACTCGAGAGGTACGTGGAGATCAATGCTTTAAAACTAGACAATGCCTGCTTCCTCTTGAAATTTGAGTGGAATCCCAGTATCCCTGTGGCACGTGAAATGGGACCCTGGATCTCCCACCTCACCTGGAGAGCGTCCCAATTGCCCTGCCAAGCCTTGAGGAGAATCCCGAGGTGTCCCACGCACCTAGACAGGAGTCCTGATGTCCCTGAACAAACACGTGTTTGGAGGGGCCATCCCCGTCATAACGCGGGAAATATATGCCATGTTCCCACCGCAACTCGAGAAAAACCATGAGACTTCCCCCTCGCTGCGAGATGAGGCCCGATTCCCCTGCAATGCATGCAGAGCAATTCCGTGTTCCACATCAAACCCAAAAGGAGCCTTGATATACTTGATGGCACTCCAGAGAAACCCCAAGAACACTGTCTCAAGTCTAGAGGGATCCTGAGGTCACTGCAGCAACACGAAAGAGTTCCATGTACCCCAAATCATCTCGAGATGAGAGCTGATTTCCTGGTTTCAAATCAAGAGGAATGCCAACTTTCCACAAGCATCACAAGAGGAGGCTTCTCTTAGCTATATGTATGTGAGAGGGACGTTGAATTTGCGGCCTCAAATGGAATCGAGCCTGAGATGACCAGACTAGAAATTAGGCCAGATATCCCTGCAGTGACTTGAATGCAAGGTGGATTTAATCTCACAAGAGGAAGCGATGTCTGAATCCCCTATGGAGACACTACAGAAAGCCCTAGCTCCCTGCCCCATCTTGACTGGAGGCCTCACATCACTTTGACAACTCGAGGGGTACACCGAGTTGAATGATTCAAAAGGATTCGATGCCTGACTCCTCTTGAAAATTGAGAGGAATCCCAGTATCCCAATGCAACAGGAAAGGGACCCTGGATCTGCCGCCTCACCTCGAGAGGTGTTCCTATTGCCCTTTCAAGTCTCCAGGAGAATCCTGAAGTGTCCCTCACAGTTAGGCAGGAGTCCTGACATCGCTGAACAAACACGTGTTCTCAAGGTCCATCCCCATCGTAACTCGAGAATATCCTCCAGGTTCCCGCTGCAACTCGAGAAAATCCATGAGACTTCCCCCTCGCTGCGAGATGAGGCCCGATTCCCTGCACTGCGTGCAGAGCAATTCCGAGTTCCACATCTAACCCGAAAGGAGCCTTGATTTCCTAGATGGCACTCCAGAGAATCCCCAAGAACTCTGTCTCAAGTCTAGATGGATCCTGCGGTCACTGGAGCAACATGAAAGAGCTCCATGTACCCCAAATCAACTCGAGATGAGAGCTTAGTTCCTGGCATTGACTCAAGAGGAATACGAACTTTTCACAAGGACCTCAAGAGGCAGCTTCTCTAAGCTATAGCTATGTGAGGAGGACCCTGAGTTTGCGGCCTCAAGTAGAATGGACACCGAGTTGCCCTAACTCGTAACAAGGCCAGATATCCCTGCAGTGACTTTAATAGACGCTCGTCTTGCATCTCCCAAGACGAAAGGATGTCTGAATCCCTTATGGAGACCATAGAGAAAGACTTAGTTCCACGCCTAATCGCAACCGGAGGCCTCATATCCTTTGATAATTCGAGAGGTATGCGGAGATCAATGCTTCAAAAGGAGGCGATTCCTGACTACTCTTGACTACTCTTTAAAATTGAGAAGAATCTCAGGATCCCTGTGGCACGTGGAAAGGGACCCTGGGTCTCCCACCTCACCTGGAGAGGCGTCCCAATGGCTCTGCCACGCCTCTAGGAGAATCCCAAGGTGTCCCTCACCGTTAGGCAGGAGTCCTGATGTTGCTGAACAAACACGTGTTCTCAAGGGCCATCCCCATTGTAACTCGAGAATATACCCCATGTTCCCGCCGCAACTCGAGAAAAACCTTGATACTTCCCCCTTGCTGCGAGATGAGGCCCGATTCCCCTGCACTGCGTGGTGAGCAATTCCGTGTTCCACATCAAACCTGAAAGGAGCCTTGATTTCCTTGATGGCACTCCAGAGAATCCCCAAGAACACTGTCTCAAGTTTAGAGGGATCCTGAGGTCACTGTAGCAAAATCAAAAGCGCTCCATGTAACCCAAATCAACTCGAGATGTGAGCTTAGTCCCTTGCTTCGACTCAAGAGGATTACCAACTTTCCACAAGCACCTCAAGTGGAGGCTTCTCTCAGCTATATGTATCTGAGGAAGACCCGAAGTTTGCGGCCTGAAGTGAAATGGACACTGAGATGCCCTGACGCAAAATGAGGCCAGATATCCCTGCAATGACTTGAATACAGGCTTGTCTTTCATCTCCCAAGATGAAAGGATGTCTGAATCCGTTGTGGAAACCATAGCGAAAGACCTAGTTCCACGGATAATCGCGACCGGAGGGCTCACATCCTTTGAAAACTCGAGATGTAGGCGGATATCAATGCTTCAAAAGGAGACGATGCCTGACTCCTCTTGAAAATTGAGAGGAATCCCAGTTTCTCTGTGGCACGTGGAAAGGAACACTGTGTCTCACGCCTCACCTGTAGAGGCGTCCCAATAGCCCTACCAAGCTTCGAGGAGAATCCCGAGGTGTCCTTCGCAACTAGAGAGGAGTCCTGACGTGGCTGAACAAACACGTGTTCTCAAGGGCCATCCCCGGCATAACTTGAAAATATACCCCAGGTTCCGCCGAAACTAGAGAAAAACCATGAGAATTCACCCTCGCCGCGAGATGAGACCCGATTCCCCTACACTGCGTGCAGAACAATTCCGTGTTCCACATCAAAATTGAAAGCAGTCTTGATATACTTGATGGCACTCCAGAGAATCCCCAAGAACACTGTCTCAAGTCTAGAGGGATCCTGAGGTCACTGGAGCAACCAGAAAGAGCTCCATGTACCCCAAACTATCTCGAGATGAGAGCTGATTTCCTAGCTTCAAATCAAGAGGAATGCCAACTTTCCACAAGCACCACAAGAGGAGGCTTCTCTCAGCTATACGTATGGGAGAGGGATGTTGAATTTGCGGCCTCAAATGGAATCGACCCCGAGATGCCCTGACTCGGTAACAGGCCGGAATTCCCTGCAGTGACTTGAATGCCAGCTAGATTTCATCTCATAAGAGGAAGGGATGTCTGAATCCCCTGGGAAGACACTAGAGAAAGCCCTAGCTCCCTGCCTCATCTCGACAGGAGGCCTCACATCATTTTGACACCTCGAGAAGAACACGGAGTTCAATGATACCAAAGGAGACGATGCCTGACTCCTGTTGAAAATTGACAGGAATCCCAGTATCACATTGGCAACAGGAAAGGGACGCTGGCTCTGCCGCCTCACCTGGAGAGGTGTTCCCATTGCCCTTTCAAGCCTCGAGGAGAATCCCGAGGTGTTCCTTGAAGGTCGGCAGGAGTCCTGACGTCACTGAACAAACACGTGTTCTCAAGGGTCATCACCTTCGTAACTCGAGAATATACCCTAGGATCCCGCCGCAACTCAAGAAAAACCATGAGACTTCCCCCTCGCCGTGAGATGAGGCCCGATTCACCTGCACTGCGTGCAGAGCAATTTCGTGTTCCACATCAAAGCTGAAAGGAGCCTTGATTTCCTTGATGGCAATCCATAGAAACCACAAGAACACTGTCTCAAGTCTAGAGGGATCCTGAGGTCACTGTAGCAACACGAAAGACCTCCATGTACCGGAATTCAACTTGAGATGAGACCTTAGTCCATGGACTCGAGCCAAGAGGACTACCAAATTTTGACAAGCACCTCAAGAGGATGCTTCTCTCAGCTATACGTATGTGAGTAGGACCCTGAGTTTGCTGCCTCAAGTGGAATGGACACCGAGATGCCCTGGCTCAAAATAAGGCCAGATATCCCTACACTGACATGAATGCAGGCGCGTCTTCCATCTCCCAAAACGAAAGGATGTCTGAATCCCCTGTGGACACCATAGATAAATACTTAGTTCTAAGCCTAATCGCGATCAGAGGCCTCACATCCTTTGAAAACTCGATAGGTACCCGGAGATCAATGCTTCAAAAGGAGACGAGGCCTGACGACTCTTGAAAATTGAGAGGAATCCCAGTGTAACTGTGGCACATGGAAAGTGACCCTGGGTCTCCCGCCTCACCTGGAGAGGCGTTCCAATTGCCCCTCCAAACCTCCAGGAGATTCCCGAGGTGTCCCTCGCAGCTAGGCAGGAGTCCTGACGTCGCTGAACAAATACGTGTTCTCAAGGGCCATCCCCGCCGTAACTCGAGATTAATCATGAGACTTCCCCCTCGCCGCGAGATGAGGCCGGAATTCCCTGCACTGCGTGCAGAAAAATTCCGTGTTGCACATCAAACACGAAAGGAACATTGATTTCCTTGATAGCACTCCAAAGAATCCACAAGAACACTGTTTCAAGGCTAGAGCGATTGTGAGGTCACTGTAGCAACACAAAAGTGCTCCATGTACCCCAAATCAACTCGAGATGAGAGGTGATTTCCTGGCTTCAAATCAAGAGGTATGCCAACTTTCTACAAGCACCACAAGAGGAGGCTTCTCTCAGCTGTATGTATGTGAGAGGGACGTTGAATTTGCGGCCTCAAATGGAATTGAACCTGAGATGCCCTGACTCGAAATCAGGCCGGATTCCCTGCAGTAACTTGAATTCAAGCTGGATTTCATCTCACAAGAGGAAGCGATGTCTGAAGCCCCTGGTGAGACACTGGAGAAATCCATAGCTCCTGCCCTATCTCGACAGGAGGCCTCGCATCACTTTGACAACTCGAGAGGAACACGGAGTTCAATCAGTCCAAAGGAGACGATGCCAGACTCCTGTTGAAAAATGACAGGAATCCCAGTATCACAGTGGCAACAGGAAAGGGAGACTGGGTCTGCCGCCTCACCTCGAGAGGTGTTCCTATTGCCCTTTCAAGCCTCCAGAAGAATCCTGAGGTGTCCTTTGCAGCTAGGCAGGAGTCTTGACGTCTCTGAACAAACAAGTGTTCTGAAGGGTCATCCCCAATGTAACTCGAGAATATACACCAGGTTCCCGCCGCAACTCGAGAAAAACCATGAGACTTCCCCCTTGCCGCGAGATGAGGCCCGATTCCCCTGCACTGCATGCAGAGGAATTTCTTGTTCCACATCAAACTTTAAAGGAGAATTGATATCCTTGATGGCACTCCAGAGAATCCCCAAGAATACTGTCTCAGGTCTTGAGGGATCCTGAGGTCACTGTAGCAACATGAAAGAGCTCCATGTACCCCAAATCACCTTGAGATGAGAGCTTAATCCCTGGCATCGACTCAAGAGGAATACCAACTTTCCACAAGCACCAAGGAGGAGACTTCTGTCAGCTATAGTTATGTGAGGAGGACCCTGAATTTGCGGCCTCAATTGGAATGGACATTGAGATGACCTGACTCGAAATAATGCCAGATATCCCTGTAGTGATTTGAATGCAGGCTCGTCTTGCATCTCCCAAGAGGAAAGGATGTGTGAATCCCCTGTGGAGAACGTAGAGAAAGACCAAGTTCCATGCATAACCGCGACCGAAGGCCTCACATCTTTTGAAAACTCGAGAGGTTCACAGAGATCAATGTTTCAAAAGGAGACGAGGCCTGACTCCTCTTGAAAATTGAGATGAATCCCAGTATCCCTGTGGCACGTGGAAAGGGACCCTGGGTCTCCCACCTCAACTGGAGAGGCGTCCCGATTGCCCTGCCAAGCCTCGAGGAGGATACCAAGTGTCCCTCGCAACTAGACAGGAGTCCTGACGTCACTGAACAAACACGTGTTTGGAAGGGCCATCCAGGTCATAACTCGAGAATATACACCAGGTTCCCGCTCAAACTCGAGAAAAAACATGAGACTTCCCCCTCGCCACGAGATGAGGCTTGATTCCCCTGCACTGCGTGCAGAGAAATTCCGTTCCACATCAAACCTGAAAGGAGACTTGAATTCCTTGATGGCACTCCAGTGAATCCCCAAAAACACTGTCTGAAGACTAGAGGGAACCTGAGGTCACTGCAGCAACACGAAAGTGCTCCATGTACCCCAAATCATCTTGAGATGAGAGCTGATTTCCTAGTTTCAAATCAAGAGGAATCTCAACTTTGCACAAGCACCACAAGAGGAGACTTCTCTTAGCTATACGTATGGGAGAGGGAAGTTGAATTTGCGGCCTCAAATGGAATCGACCCCGAGATGCCCTGATTCGAAATCAGGACGGAAATCCCTGCAGTGACCATTATGCAAGCTGGATTTCCTCTCACAAGTTGAAGGGATGTCTGAATCCCCTGGGGAGACATTATGGAAAGCCCTAGCTCACTGACCCATCTCGACAGGAGGCCTCACATCATTTTGACAACTCGAGAGAAACACGGAGTTCAATGATTCCAAAGGAGACCATGCCTGACTCCTCTTGAAATTGACAGGTATCCCAGTATCCCAGTGGCAACAGGAAAGGGACACTGGGTCTGCCGCCTCACCTCGAGAGGTGTTCCTATGGCCCTTTCAAGCCCCGAGTAGACTCCCGAGGGGTACCTCACAGCTAGACAGGAGTCCTGATTTCGCTGAACATACCCGTGTTTGCAAGGGCCATCCCCGTCGTAACTCGAGAATATACCCCAGGTGCCGCCGCAACTCGAGAAAACCATGAGACTTCCCCCTCGCCGCGAGATGAGGCCCCATTACCCTGCACTGCATGCAGAGAAATTCCGTGCACCCCATCAAACCTGAAAAGAGCCTTGATTTCCTTGATGGCACTCCAGAGAAACCCCAGGAACACTGTCTCAAGTCTAGATGGATCCTGAGGTCACTACAGAAAGGAGAAAGAGCTCTGTGTACCCCAAATCATCTCGAGATGAGAGCTGATTTCCTGATTTCAAATCAAGAGGAATGCCATCTGTCCACAAGTACCACAAGAGGAGGTTTTTCTCAGGTGTACGTCTGTGAGAGGGACGTTGAACTTGCGGTCTCCAATGGAATTGACCCCGAGAGGCCCTGACTCGATATCAGGCCGGAATTCCTACAGTGACTTGAGTGCAAGCTTGAGTTCGTCTCACAAGATGACGGGATATCTGAAGCCCCTGGGGAGACACTACAGAAAGCCGGAGTTTCCTGCCCCTTCTCGACAGGCGGCTTCCCATTCATGGGACAGCTCGAGAGGAACACGGTGTTCAATGATTCCAAAGGAGACGATGCCTGACTCCTCTGGAAAATGGACAGAAATCCCAGGATCCCAGTGGCAACAGGAAAGGGATCCTGGGACTGCCGCCTCAACTCGAGAGGTGTTCCTATTACACTTTCAAGCCGCTAGGAGACTCCCGAGGGTTCCGTCCCAATTAGACAGGAGTCCTGACGTCGCTGAGCACACCCGAGTTTGGAAGGGCCATCCCCGTCGTAACTCGAGAATATACCCCAGGTTTCTGCTGCAACTCGACAAAAACCATGAGACTCCCCACTCGCCGCGAGATGAGGCCCGATTCACCTGCACTGGGTGCAGAGCAATTCCGTGCTCCCCATCAAACCGGAAAAGAGCCTTGATTTCCTTGATGGCACTCCAGAGAAACCCAGGAACACTGTCTCAAGTCTAGAGGGATCCTGAGGTCACTGCAGCAACCAGAAAGAGCTCCGGTAACCCAAATCATATCGAGGTTAGAGCTGATTTCCTGGCTTCAAATCAAGAGGAATGCCCACTGTCACCAAGCACCAGAAGAGGAGGCTTCTCTCAGCTGTACGTCTGTGAGAGGAACGTTGAACTTGCGGCCTCCAATGGAATCGACCCCAAGATCCCCTGATAGGAAATCAGGCCGGAATTCCTGCAGTGACTTGAGTGCAAGCTGGATTTCATCTCACAAGAGGAAGGGATGTCTGAAGCCCCTGGGGAAACAATAGAGAAAGCACTACCTCCCTGTGCCTTCTCGATAGGCGGCCTCACATCCATTGGACAGCTCGAGAGGAACACGGAGTTCAATGATTCGAAAGGAGACGATGCCTAACTCATCTGGAAAATGGACAGGAATCCCAGGATCACAGTGGCAACAGGAAAGGGACACTGGGTCTCTCGCCTCACTTCGAGAGGTGTTCCTATGGCCCTTTCAAGTCGCGAGTAGACTCCTGAGGGGTCCCTCTCAAGTAGACAGGAGTTCTGAAGTCGCTGAACACACTCGAGCTTGGAAGGGCCATCCTGGTCGTAACTCGAGAATATACCCCAGGTTCCCGCCAAAAGTTGAGAAAAACCATTAGACTCACCCCTCGCCGCGAGATGAGGCTCGATTCCCCTGCACTGGGTGCAGAGCAATTCCGTGCTCCCTGTCAAGCCCAAAAGGAGCCTTGATTTCCTTGATGGCACTTCAGAGAAACCCCAGGAACACTGTCTCAAGTCTAGAGGGATCCTGAGGTCACTGCAGCAATGAGAATGAGCTCCATGTACAGCAAATCATCTCAAGGTGAGAGCTGATTTCCTGGCTTCATATCAAGAGGAATGCCAAGTGTCCACAAACCCCACAAGAGGAGGCTTCTCTCAACTGTACGTCTGTGAGATTAACATTGAAATTTCGGCCTCCAATGGAATCGACCCTGAGATGCCATGAATCGAAATCAGGCCAGAATTCCTGCAGTGACTTGAGTGCAAGATGGATTTCATCTCACAAGATGAATGGATGTCTGAAGCCCCTGGGGAGACATTAGAGAAAGCCCTAGCTCCCTGCCCCTTCTCGACAGGAGGCCTCCAATCCATTGGACAGCTGGAGAGGAACACGGAGTTCAATGATTCCAAAGGAGACAATGCCTGACTCCTCTGGAAAATGGCCAAGAAAACCAGGATCCCAGTGGCAACAGGAAAGGGACCTTGGGTCTGCCGCTCAACTCGAGACGTGTCCTATGGCCCTTTCAAGCCGCGAGGAGACTCTCGAGGGGTCCCTCGCATCTAGACAGGAGTCCTGACATCGCTGAACACACCCGTGTTTGGAAGGGCCATCGCCGTCGTAACTCGAGAATATACCCCAGGTTCCCTCCGCAACTTGAGCAAAACCATGAGACTCCCCCCTCGCCGGAAGATGAGGCCCGATTCCCCTGCACTGCGTGCAGAGCAATTCCGTGCTCCCCATCAAACCCGAAAGGAGCCTTGATTACCTTGATGGCACTCCAGAGAATCCCCAGGAACACTGTCTCAAGTGTACAGGAATCCTGAGCTCACTGCAACCACAAGAAACAGCTCCGTGTACCCCAAATCTTCTCGAGGTGAGAGCTGATTTCCTGGCTTCAAATCAAGAGGAATGCCACCTGACCAAAAGCACCACAAGAGGATGCTTCTCACAGCTGTACGTCTGTGGGAGGGACGTTGAACTTGCATCATCCCATGGAATCGACCCCGAGATACCCTGACTCGAAATCAGTCCGGAATTCCTGCAGTGACTTGAGTGCAAGCTGGATTTCATCTCACAAGATGAAGGGATGACTGAAGCCCCTGGGGAGACACTAGAGAAAGCCCTAGCTGCCTGCCCCTTCTCAACATGCGGGCTCCCATCCATTGGACAGCTCGAGAGGAACACGGAGTTCAATGACTCCAAAGGAGACGATGCCTGACTCCTCTGGAGAAAGGACAGGAATCCCAGGACTCAGTGGCAACAGAAAAAGGGACGCTGGGTCTGCCGCCTCAACTCGATACGTGTTCCTATGGCCCTTTCAAGCCGCCAGGAGACTCACGAGGGGTCCCTCCCAACTAGACAGGTGTCCTGACGTCTCTGAACACACCCGTGTTTGGAAGGGCCATCCCCGAGGTAACTCGAGAATATACCTCAGGTTCACGCCGCAACTCGAGAAAAACAATGAGAATCCCCCCTCGCAGCAAGATGAGACCCGATTCCTCTGCACTGCGTGCAGAGTAATTCCATGCTCCCCATCAAACCCGAAAGGAGCCTTCATGTCCTTGAGGGCAATCCAGAGAAACCCCAAGAACACTGTCTCAAATCTAGAGGGATCCTGATGTCACTGCAGCAACCAGAAAGAACTAATGTACCCCAAATCATCTCGAGGTGAGAGCTAATTCCCTGGATTCAAATTAAGAGGTATGCCAGCTGTCTACAAGCACCACAAGAGGAGGCTTCTCTCAGCTGTACGTCTGTGAGAGGGACGTTGAATTTGCGACCTCCAATGGAATCGACCCTGAGATGCCCTGACTCGAAATCAGTCCGGAATTCCTGCAGTGACTTGAGTGCAAGCTGGATTTCATCTCACAAGATGAAGGGATGTCTTAAGCCCCTGGGGAGTCATTAGAGAAAGCCTTAGCTCCCTGCCCCTTCTCTACAGGCGGCCTCCGATCCATTGGACAGCTCAAGAGCAACACGGGGTTCAATGATTTCAAAGGAGACGATGCCTGACTCCTCTGGAAATGGACAGGGATCCCAGGATCCCAGTGGCAACAGGAAAGGGAAACTGGGCCTGCTGCCAAACCTCGAGAGGTCTTCCTATGGCCCTTTCAAGCCTCGAGGAGACTCCCGAGTGGTCCCTCGCATATACACAGGAGTGCTGATGACGCAGAACACACCCGTGTTTGGAAGGGCCATCGCCGTCGTAACTCGAGAATATACCCCAGGTTCCCTCCGCAACTCGAGAAAAACCATGAGACGCCCCCCTCGCCGGCAGATGAGGCCCGATTCCCCTGCAATGCGTGCAGACCTATTCCGTGCTCCACATCAACCCGAAAGGAGCCTTGATTACCTTGATGGCACTCCAGAGAATCCCAAGAAACGCTGCCTCAAGTCTAGAGGGTTCCTGAGGTCACTGCAACCACCAGAAACAGCTCCGTGTACCCCAAATCTTCTCGAGGTAAGAGCTGATTTCCTGGTTTCAAATCAAGAGGAATGCAAAATGTCCACAAGCACCACAAGAGGATGCTTCTCTCAGCTGTACATCTGAGAGAGGAACGTTGAACGTGCATCATCCAATGGAATCAACCCCAAGATGCCCTGACTCGAAATCAGTCTGGAATTCCTGCAGTGACTTGAGTGCAAGCTGGATTTCATCTCACAAGATGAAGGGATGACTGAAGCCCCTGGGGAGACACTAGAGAAAGCCCTAGCTCCCTGCCCCTTCTCGACATGCGGGCTCCCATCCATTGGACAGCTCGAGAGGAACACAGAGTTCAATGACTCCAAAGGAGACGATGCCTGACTCCTCTGGAAAAAGGACAGGAATCCCAGGACCCAGTGGCAACAGGAAAGGGACGCTGGGTCTGCTGCCTCAACTCGAGACGTGTTCCTATGGCCCTTTCAAGCCGCCAGGAGACTCCCGAGGGGCCCCTCCCAACTAGACAGGTGTCCTGACGTCGCTGACCACACCCGTGTTTGGAAGGGCCATTGCCATCGTAACTCGAGAATATACCCTAGGTTCCCGCCGCAACTCGAGAAAAACCATGAGACTCCTCCCTCGCCGCGAGATGAGGCCAAATTCCGCTGTAATGCGTGCAGAGCAATTCCGTGCTCCCCATCAAACCCGAAAGGAGCCTTGATAACCTTGATGGCATTCCAGAGAATCCCTAGGAACACTGTCTCAAGTCTAGAGGGATCCTGAGGTCACTGCAGCCACCAGAAAGAGCTTCGTGTACCCAAATCATCTCAAGGTGAGAGCTGATTTCCTGGCTTCAAATCAAGAGGAATGCCAACTATCCACAAGCACCACAAGAGGAGGCTTCTCTCAGCTGTACGTCTGTGAGAGGGACTTTGGACTTGCGGCCTCCAATGGAATCGACCCCGAGATGCCCTGACACGAGATCACGTAGGTATTCCTGCAGTGACTTGAGTTCAAGCTGGATTTCATCTCACAAGATGAAGGGATGTCTGAATCCCCTGAGGAAACACTAGAGAAAACCCTAGCTCCCTGCCCCTTCTCGACAGGCTGCCTCACATCCATTGGACAGCTCGAGAGGAACACGGAGTTCAGTGATTCCAAACGAGACAATGCCTGACTCCTCTGGAAAATGGACAGGAAGCCCAGGATCCCAGTGGCAACAGGAAAGGGACCTTGGGTCTGCCGCTCAACTCGAGACGTGTCCTATGGCCCTTTCAAGCCACGAGGAGACTCTCGAGGGGTCCCTCGCATCTAGACAGGAGTCCTGACGTCGCTGAACACACCCGTGTTTGGAAGGGCCATCGCCGTCGTAACTCGAGAATATACCCCAGGTTCCCTCCCCAACTCGAGCAAAACCATGAGACTCCCCCCTCGCCGGAAGATGAGGCCCGATTCCCCTGCACTGCGTGCAGAGCAATTCCGTGCTCCCCATCAAACCCGAAAGGAGCCTTGATTACCTTGATGGCACTCCAGAGAATCCCCAGGAACACTGTCTCAAGTGTACAGGAATCCTGAGCTCACTGCAACCACAAGAAACAGCTCCGTGTACCCCAAATCTTCTCGAGGTGAGAGCTGATTTCCTGGCTTCAAATCAAGAGGATAGCCACCTGGCCAAAAGCACCACAAGAGGATGCTTCTCGCAGCTGTACGTCTGTGGGAGGGACGTTGAACTTGCATCATCCCATGGAATCGACCCCGAGATACCCTGACTCGAAATCAGTCCGGAATTCCTGCAGTGACTTGAGTGCAAGCTGGATTTCATCTCACAAGATGAAGGGATGACTGAAGCCCCTGGGGAGACACTAGAGAAAGCCCTAGCTGCCTGCCCCTTCTCAACATGCGGGCTCCCATCCATTGGACAGCTCGAGAGGAACACGGAGTTCAATGACTCCAAAGGAGACGATGCCTGACTCCTCTGGAGAAAGGACAGGAATCCCAGGACTCAGTGGCAACAGAAAAAGGGACGCTGGGTCTGCCGCCTCAACTCGATACGTGTTCCTATGGCCCTTTCAAGCCGCCAGGAGACTCACGAGGGGTCCCTCCCAACTAGACAGGTGTCCTGACGTCTCTGAACACACCCGTGTTTGGAAGGGCCATCCCCGAGGTAACTCGAGAATATACCTCAGGTTCACGCCGCAACTCGAGAAAAACAATGAGAATCCCCCCTCGCAGCAAGATGAGACCCGATTCCCCTGCACTGCATGCAGAGCAATTCCATGCTCCCCATCAAACCCGAAAGGAGGCTTCATGTCCTTGAGGGCAACCAGAGAAACCCCAAGAACACTGTCTCAAATGTAGAGGGATCCTGATGTCACTGCAGCAACCAGAAAGAACTAATGTACCCCAAATCATCTCGAGGTGAGAGCTAATTCCCTGGATTCAAATTAAGAGGTATGCCAGCTGTCTACAAGCACCACAAGAGGAGGCTTCTCTCAGCTGTACGACTGTGAGAGGGACGTTGAATTTGCGACCTCCAATGGAATCGACCCCGAGATGCCCTGACTCGAAATCAGTCCGGAATTCTTGCAGTTACTTGAGTGCAAGCTGGATTTCATCTCACAAGATGAAAGGATGTCTGATGCCACTAGATAGACACGAGAGAAAGGGCTAGCTGGCTTCCCCTTCTCAAAAGGCGTCCTCCAATCCATTGGATAGTTCGAGAGGAACATGGAGTTCAATGATTCCAAAGGAGACGATGTCTGACTTCTCTGGAAAATGGACAGGAATCCCAGGATCCCAGTGGCAACAGCAAAGGGAACCTGGGTCTGCTGCCTCACCTCGAGAGGTGTTCCTATGGTCCTTTCAAGCCGCGAGGAGACTCCCGAGGGGTCCGTCTCAACTAGAGAGGAGTCCTGACGTCACTGAACACACCCGTGTTTGGAAGGGCAATCCCCGTCGTAACTCGAGAATATACCCAGGTTCCCGCCGCAACTCGAGAAAAACCATGAGACTCCCCCCTCACCGTGAGATGAGGCCCGATTTCGCTGCACTGAGTGCAGAGCAATTCCGTGCTCCCCATCAAACCCGAAAGGAGCGTTGATTTCCTTGATGGCACTCCAGAGGAACCCCAGGAACACTGTCTCACGTCAAGAGCGATTCTGAGGTGACTGCAGCAACCAGAAAGATCTCCGTGTACCCTCAATCATCTCGAGGGGAGCGCTGATTTCCTGGCTTCAAATCAAGAGGTAGGCCAACTGTCTCCAAGCACCACACGAGGAGGCTTCTCACAGTTGTACATCTGGGAGAGGTACGTTGAATTTGCGACCTCCAGTGGAATCGACCCGGAGATGCCCTGATTCGAAATCAGGCCGGAATTCTTACAGTGACTTGAGTGCAAACTGGATTTCATCTCACAAGATGAAGGGATGTCTGAAGACCGTTGGGAGACACTAGAGAAAGCCCTAGCGCCCTGGCCATTCTCGACAGGCCTCCTCCAATCCATTGGGCCCCTCGACAGCAACACGGAGTTCAATGATTCCAAAGGAGACGATGCCTGACTCCTCTGGAAAATGGACAGGAATCCCAGGATCCCAGTGGAAACAGGAAAGGGACTCTGGGTCTGACGTCTCACCTCGAGACGTGTTCCTATGGCCCTTTCAAGGCGCGAGGAGGCTCCGAGTAGTCCCTCGCAACTAGACAGGAGTCCTGACGGCGCTGAACACACCCGTGTTTGGAAGGGCCGTCATAACTCGAGAATATACCCCTGGTTCCCGCCGCAACTCGAGAAAAACCATGAGACTCCCCCCTCGCCACGAGATGAGGCCCGATTTCACTGCACTGCATGCAGAGCAATTCCGTGCTCCCCATCAATCCCAAAATGAACCTTGATTTCTTTGATGGCACTCCAGAGAAACACCAGGAACACTGTCTCAAGCCTAGAGGGATCCTGAGGTCCCTGCAGGAACCAGAAAGAGCTCCGTGAACCCCCAATCATATCGAAGTGAGAGCTGATTTCCTGGCTTCAAATCAAGAGGAAAACCAAGTGTCCACAAGCACCACAAGAGGAGGCTTCTCGCAGCTGTACGTGTGGGAGAGGGACGTTTAATTTGCGGCCTCCACTGGTATCGACCCCGAGATTCCCTGATCGAAATGAGGCCGGAATTCTTGCAGTGACCTGAGTGCAAGCTGGATTTCCTCTCACAAAATGAAGGGATGTCTTAAGCTCCTGGGGAGACAAGAGAGAAAGCCCTAGCTCGCTGCCCCTTCTCAACAGGCGGCCTCCCATCCATTGGACAGCTCGAGAGGAACACGGAGTTCAATGATTCCAAAAGAGACGATATCTGACTCCTCTGGAAAATGGACAGGAATCCCAGGATCCCAGTGGCAACAAGAAAGGGAACCTGGGTCTGCTGCCTCACGTCGAGAGGGGTTCCTATGGACTTTCAAGCCTCGAGGAGACTCCCGAGAGGTCCCTCGCAACTAGACAGGAGTCCTGACGTCACTGAAGACACCCGTGTTTGGAAGGGCCATCCCCCTCGTACCTCGAGAATATACCCCAGGTTCCCGCCGCAACTCGACAAAAACCATGAGACTCCCCCGTCGCCGCGAGATGAGGCCTGAACCGATGCACTGCGTGCAGAGAAATTCGGTGCTCCCTATCAAACCCAAATGGAGCCTTGATTTCCTTGATGGCACTCCAGAGAATCCCAAGGAAAACTGTGTCAAGTCTAGAGGGATCCTAAAGTCACTGCACCAACCAGAAACAGCTCCGTGTATCCCCAGTCATCTCGAGGTGAGAGCTGATTTCCTGGCTTCAAATCAAGAAGAATGCCAACTGTCTACAAGCACCACAAGAGGAGGCTTCTCCCAGCTGTACGTCTGGGAGAGAGAGGTTGAATTTGCGAGCTCCAGTGGAATCGACCCCGAGATGCCCTGTCTCGAAATCAGGCCGGAATTCCTGCAGTGGCTTGAGTGAAAGCTGGATTTCATCTCACAAAATGAAGGGATGTCTGAAGCCCCTAGGGAGACACTAGAGAAAGCCCTACCTCCCTGCCCCTACTCGACAGGCGGCCTCCCATCCATTGGACAGCTCGAGAGAAACACGGAGTTCAATGATTTCAAAGGAAACGATGCCTGACTCATCTGGAAAATGGACAGGAATCCAAGGATCCCAGTGGCAAAAGGAAAGGGAACCTCGGTCTGCCGCCTCACCTTGAAAGGTGTTCCTATGGCCCTTTCAGGCCGCGAGGAGACTCCCGAGGGGTCCCTCGAAACTAGACAGGAGTCCTGACGTCGCTGAACACACCCGTGTTTGGAAGTGCCATCCCTGTCGTAACTCGAGAATATACCCCAGGTTCCCACCGCAACTCGTGAAAAACCATGAGACTCCCCTCTCGCCGCGAAATGAGGCCCGATTCCCCGGCACTGCATGCAGAGCAATTCCGGGCTCCCTATCAAACCCAAAAGGAGCCTTGATTTCCCTGATGGCACTCCAGAGAAACCCCAGGAACACTGTCTCAAGTCAAGAAGGATCCTGAGGTCACTGCAGCAACAAGAAAGAGCTCTGTATACCTCCAATCATCTCGAGGTGAGAGCTGATTTCCTCCTTCAAATCAAGAGGAATGCCAACTGTCCACAAGCACCACAAGAGGAGGCTTCTCTCAGCTGTACGTCTGGGAGAGAGACGTTGAATTTGCGGCCTCCAGTGGAATCGACCCCGAGATGCCCTGACTCGAAATCAGGCCGAAATTCCTGCAGTGACTTGACTGCAAGCTGGATTTCATCTCACAAGATGAAGGGATGTCTGAAAACTCTGGGGAGACACTAGAGAAAGACCTAGCTCCCTGACCATTCTCGACAGGTGTCCTCCCATCCATTGGGCAGCTCGACAGCAACATGGAGTTCAATGATTCCAAAGGAGTTGATGCCTGACTCCTCTGGAAAATGGACAGGAATCCCAGGATCCCAGTGGCAACAGGAAAGGGACCGAGGGTCTGCCGCCTCACCTCGAGTGGTGTTCTTATGGAACATTCAAGCCGCGAGGAGACTCCCGAGGAGTCCCTCGCAACTAGACAGGAGTCCTGATGGCGCTGAACACACCCGTGTTTGGAAGGGCCATCCCCGTCGTAACTCGAGAATATACCCCAGGTTCCCGCTGCAACTCGAGAAAAACCATGAGACTGCCCCCTCGCCGCAAGATGAAGCCCGAATCCCCTGGACTGCGTGCAGAGCAATTCCGTCCTTCCTATCAAACCCGAAATGAGCCTTGATTTCCTTGA
Source organism: Muntiacus reevesi (assembly GCF_963930625.1). Lineage (NCBI taxonomy): Eukaryota > Metazoa > Chordata > Mammalia > Artiodactyla > Cervidae > Muntiacus > Muntiacus reevesi. The sequence continues at coordinate 862,374 of NC_089255.1, read as the reverse complement.
TGGCACTCCAGAGAACCTCCAGGAACGCTGTCTCAATTCTAGAGGGATGCAGAGGTCACTGCATGAACCAGAAAGAGCTCCGTGTACCCCCAATCATCTCGAGGTGAGAGCTGATTTCCTGGCTTCAAATCAAGAGGAAAGCCAAGTGTCCACAAGCACCACAAGAGGAGGCTTCTCGCAGCTGTACGTCTGGGAGAGGGACGTTTAATTTGCGCCCTCCACTGGATTCGACACCGAGATGCCCTGACACGAAATCAGACCGGAATTCTTGCTGTGACCTGAGTGCAAGCTGGATTTCATCTCACAAGACGAAGGGATGTCTTAAGCCGCCGGGGAGACACGAGAGAAAGCCATATCTCGCTGCCCCTTCTCAACAGGGGGCCTCCCATCCATTGGACAGCTGGAGAGGAACACGGAGTTCAATGAGTCCAAAGGAGACGATGCCTGACTCCTCTGGAAAATGGACAGGAAACCCAGGATCCCAGAGGCAACAGGATAGGGACACTGGGTGTGCCGCCTCACCTCGAGAGGTGTTCCTATGGCCCTTTCAAGCCGCGAGGAGACTCCCGAGGGGTCCCTCGCAACTAGACAGGAGTCCTGACGTCGCTGAACACACCCGTGTTTGGAAGGGCCATCCCCGTCGTAACTCGAGGATATACCCCAGGTTCCCGCCGCAACTCGAGAAAAACCATGAGACTCCCATCTCGCCGGGAGATGATGCCCGATTCCCCTGCACTGCGTGCAGACTATTTCCAGGCTCCCCATTAAACCCAGAAGGAGTCTTGATTTCCTTAATGGCACCCCAGAGAAACCCCAGGAACACTGTCTCAAGTCAAGAGGGATCCTGAGGTCACTGCATCAACAAGAAAGAGCTCCGTGTACCCCCAATCATCTCCAGGTAAGAGCTGATTTCCTCCTTCAAATCAAGAGGAATGCCAACTGTCCACAAGCACCACAAGAGGAGGCTTCTCTAAGCTGTACGTCTGGGAGAGAGACCTTGAATTTGCGGCCTCCAGTGAAATCGACCCCGAGATGCCCTGACTCGAAATCAGACCGGAATTCCTGCAGTGACTTGACTGCAAGCTGGATTTCATCTCACAAGATGAAGGGATATCTGAAGACCCTGGGGAGACACTAGAGAAAGGCCTAGCTCCCTGGCCATTCTCGACAGGCGTCCTTCCATCCATTGGGCAACTCGACAGCAACACGGAGTTCAATGATTCCAAAGGAGATGATGCCTGACTCCTCTGGAAAATGGACAGGAATCCCAGGATCCCAGTGGCAACAGGAAAGGGAAACTGGGTCTTCCACCTCAACTCGAGAGGTGTTCCTATGGCCCTTTCAAGCCGCGAGGATACTACCGAGGGATCCCTCGCAACTAGACTGGAGTCCTGACGTCACTGAACACACCCGAGTTTGGAAGGGCCATCCCCGTTGTAACTCGAGAATATACCCCAGGATCCCGCTGCAACTCCAGAGAAACCATGAGACTCCCCCCTCGCTGCGAGATGAGTCCCGATTCTACTGCACTGCGTGCAGAGCAATTCCGTGCTGCCCATCAAATCCGAAATGAGCCTTGATTTCCTTGATGGCACTCCAGAGAAACTCCAGGAACACTGTCTCAAGTCTAGAGGGATGCAGAGGTCACTGCAGGAACCAGAAAGTCCTCGGTGTACCCCCAATCATCTCGAGGTGAGAGCTGAATCCCTGGCTTCAAATCAAGAGGAAAGCCAAGTGTCCACAAGCACCACAAGAGGAGGCTTCTCGCAACTGTACGTCTGGGAGAGGGACGTTTAATTTATGGGCTCCACTGGATTCGACACCGAGATGCCCTGACACGAAATCAGACCGGAATTCTTGCTGTGACCTGAGTGCAAGCTGGATTTCATCTCACAAGACGAAGGGATGTCTTAAGCCGCCGGGGAGACACGAGAGAAAGCCATATCTCGCTGCCCCTTCTCAACAGGGGGCCTCCCATCCATTGGACAGCTGGAGAGGAACACGGAGTTCAATGAGTCCAAAGGAGACGATGCCTGACTCCTCTGGAAAATGGACAGGAAACCCAGGATCCCAGAGGCAACAGGATAGGGACACTGGGTGTGCCGCCTCACCTCGAGAGGTGTTCCTATGGCCCTTTCAAGCCGCGAGGAGACTCCCGAGGGGTCCCTCGCAACTAGACAGGAGTCCTGACGTCGCTGAACACACCCGTGTTTGGAAGGGCCATCCCCGTCGTAACTCGAGGATTTACCCCAGGTTCCCGCCGCAACTCGAGAAAAACCATGAGACTCCCCTCTCGCCGGGAGATGAGGCCCGATTCCCCTGCACTGCATGCAGCGTATTTCCAGGCTCCCCATCAAACCCAGAAGGAGTCTTGATTTCCTTGATGGCAATCCAGAGAAACCCCAGGAACACTGTCTCAAGTCAAGAGGGATCCTGAGGTCACTACATCAACGAGAAAGAGCTCCGTGTACCCCCAATCATCTCCAGGTGAGAGCTGATTTCCTCCCTCAAATCAAGAGGAATGCCAACTGTTCACAAGCACCACAAGAGGAGGCTTCTCTAAGCTGTAATTTTTGTAGATAAAATTCACTAATTCTCACTACTCTATTGGCAAATACTGAATACACCTTAATTTATCCATCTACTACTAATGGAAAGTTGGATTATTTGCAATTTTTTGCTATTACAACTGTACTGAGGGACTTTCCCAGCAGCCTAGTGGCTAAGAATCCGCCTTCCAAGGCAGGGAATGCGGGTTGATCCCTAGCCCAGGAACTGGGATCCCATAGGCCATGGGACCTGAGCCTGAGCGCCACAACTAGAGAGAAGCCCACAGGCTGCAGTGAGGATCCTGACGTAACCAAAAGTAAAATAAATGTCAGAAAAGTGAAGCCGCTGCACTGACAGGGTCTTTGTGTTTATGCATTAAGGACACGAGTCTCTTTATGGCAGTGATTCAGTCCTCACTGAGTACCACTGACTGACTATGTTTTACGATAAATGACATGTAATAATTCTTCTGTATTGATTCTATAAGGACTTGCTTTCATACAAATGACAGCACATGATAAATTTAAGAATAATATTACCACATTTCAACTTTTTGGAAAATGTATTTCAGACTGTTACACAGAATCACATGATCCTCAAAATTCAAGTTTACAACTGATCTTCACAAGACCCTTATCCATATACACAATAGTTATTCAGAAGGAAAAATTCGATACAGTATTTTAGTAGTTACATGATTTGTAACCAATACTGAATTACTGAAAGCTGAAGAACTCTCAATGAATTCCATACAGGATAACCATTCTCAAATACAAGAAGCGAGACAATAAAGGAAAATTTTCTGTTCAGTCGTAGAAAAATGATAAAGGCATTTATGATGAGATAAATGCTTTAAGTTAGTACACAACCTACTGGGCGAATAAAACTGCCACACTCGTTGGTAGTTTTCCTCTTGAATATATGTGGTATGGCATCATCCATTTTGGAGAAGAAAATGGCAACCCACTCCAGTATTCTTGCGTGGAAAATTCCATGGACAGAGGAACCTGGTGGGCTACAGTCCATGGGGTTGCAAAGAGTCAGACTCAACTGAGCATGCACACATTACCCAATTATCTGACATTAAGTAATACGTAAAATTTCAAGTCGGAGTTCTCAAAACGGTTGCTCGGTATTTTTGAATAGTGTCTGGTGTACTCAGAGTGTTTCTTTTCATTTATCTTTTCTTCTTTTATAAGGTTTAGTGGGACTGTGCAATGCTGGAGCAATAGTCCAGAATGTCCTGAATAGTGAATTCCATTGTAACACCAGATCCAGGATAACAGCGAGCTATCAAACCTTCAAAATGCTTGTACTGGCGAATGAATTCATCCTGCATGGAGTGCCACACCACCTACAAAATGAAAATGAGAGTCGCTAAACTGCAAGAGGAAACAATACATAACAAGAATGTAGAAATACTGTCAAGACATATTCTAAGCATTTAGGATAGCATAATTCACTTTCACACATTGGAGAAGGCAATGGCAACCCACTCCAGAGTTCTTGCCTTGAGATCCCAGGGACGGGGGAGCCTGGTGGGCCGCCGTCTATGGGGTCGCACAGGGTCGGACAGGACTGAAGTGACTTAGCAGCAGGATAGCATAATAGTTAATCACTGTGGATGGTGACTGCAGCCATGAAATTAAAAGATGCTTGCTCCTTGGAAGAAAAGCTATGACAAACCTAGACAACATATTAAACAGCAAAAACTTCACTTTGCTGACAAAGGTCTGTAGAGTCAAAACTATGGTTTTTCCAGTAGTCATGTAGAGATGTGAGACTTGGACCATAAAGAGGGCTGAGTGCCAAAAAACTGATGCTTTCGAACTGTGCTGGGGAAGATTCTTGAGTCCCTTGGACTGCAAGGAGATCCAACCAGTCAGTCCTAAAGGAAATCAACCCTGAATATTCATTGGAAGGATTGATGCTGAAGTTAAAGCTCCAATATTTTGGACACCTGATGTGAAGAGCCGACTCACTGGAAAAGACCCTGATGCTGGGAAAGATTGAAGGTGGGAAGAGGAGAAGGTGGCAGAGGATGAGATGGTTAGGTAACATCATCGACTCAATGGACATGAATTTGAGCAAACTCTGGGCAGTCCATGGGGTCGCAAAGAGTCGGACACGACTGAGCGACGGAGCTGAACTGGGAGAGAGTGAAGGACAGGGAAGCCTGGCGTGCTGCAGTCCACAGGGTCACAGAGTCACGTCTGAACGACTGAACAACAACAGTTAAGAATGTACATCCTGAAGGAAGATTCGTAACTCCTCGAGTGACCTTGAGTATGTTACACCACTCTTCTGTGCCTCAAGGCCCTCCTTATCTGTAAACTGGGTCGTGATAATAATACCTTCCCCACAGGTTCAAATGAGATTAAATGAGTGAATGTATGTAAAGTGCTCAGAACAGTGTTTGACACAGTAATGTTTATTACATTTCAGCTGTTATTGTATCTGTTCCAATAGCCAACACAGATGTGGCTATGCACTACTATGTATGAAATAAGACTAAGGATTAAATGAAACTTCACAGCAGATGAAAGTTTAATTTATCTAAAATTAAGGATGCAAAACACTTCTTGATGACATGGAGAACACCAAGATGAGTCAGACTAATCATGAGCAGTCAAAGGGATCTATAGTCTAGAAGTGGAAACTAAATTGCTGACAGATATAAGCAGAAATCAATACGACACTGTAAATCAACTGTACTTCAGTCAAGAAAAAGTAAACAAATGAACAGTCCCATCAGAAAATAAATCTTAGACAACTATCAAGGCAGAACCTGACACACACACACTGACACGGCAGCGCTGTCAATAGGCTACACTTACTCGACTTGTTTCACATCAGCACAGTGCAAAGGGCTTTATGCACGTATTATTCTATTTAAGTCTCATGACAACCTGGTGAGGGTGGGTACTATGAACGAACACCACTTCTATCTGCCAGCTCAAAGAGTGCCTTCTTCGAGGATTTTTCCTTGTAAATCCTAAATGTCACAAACCTTAAATTCCTAACAGTCAGCTTAAGACTATTTTACTAAACAGCTTTACTTACACTTTTTGCTTCTCATCTTTTAGCTCACAGTATTTCTTCCACTGGGAACGCCACTTCTATTTTATCTGTTAAGTTAGTATCTGACTTCCAGAGACTAACATAAATGCTTTCCTTCATGAAGCCTTCCATGATGCTAAAATCAAGAGTGATTCTTACTCATCTCTAACTGAGGTTTAAACCTGACTCTATCATACATTAGCTATGGGATCGTGGTCACATTACTCTACCTCTCCAAGCTCTGATTTTCACATGTATAAAATGGCAATGGCAATAATATTAGTGCCCACCTAGAGAGTACAGGTATTATTTCTGCTTTTCAAATAAGGAAACTGAGGCTCAGAGAGGTGAACTAACTTGCTCCAAACCAGGCAGTTTTACCTGGAGGCAGATTATGAACCCATATCCAGGCTCCCATGCTCACAATCACTCCACATTCCCTTCCCTTACTACCTTCCAAACTAAAACAAAACACAGAAAGTCATGAAAAACCCGTCCCCAAACAAAAGCAAAACAACTTAATGTCTCAAAATGATACCACAGATATATAAAATACACAGAGATAGCCATATAAACTTGTATAAATATTCCTTTTTTCCTCACAATTTACTAATCTTGTCTGCATTTTATATGGCGCTTTCCTCCTGCACTAAAATTAGAAAATGTATAGCATTTCTAGAGGAATATTTAGGGGAAAATAGATATATAAAAGGATGTGCAATCTAGGTAGGTTAAGAGAACTAAAGCATACCTGAAGTAAGTTCTCCTCTTCACATAAATGTTTATCAACCTTCTTGTAGAGGTTATCGAGACCTTTTTTCACTTCTTTTCCAGGATGCTCTTTAATAACTTTTCGGAGTTCTTGCTTGTTAAATGCAAGTTGATAGCTCACTTCCTCCTCTCTTATACCCTGTGCCACCCGAGCTTCCACACCTTCAAAGAAATGCTTCAAGGAAATGAAAAGAAACAACGGCTAACAACGGCTCTCACTACCACTTAAATTAAAAAAAAAAAATCTGATTATAAACTAGTATATATCCACTGTGTAAAAATCAGACAGTGTGTGAAAATATAAAGGATAAAATAATAATCAGCTATTATCACACTACTCAGAGATAAGCACTGTCAAAAGACTAGAATTCCCTCTAGTCTTTTGATGTGTGAGTATGAAAATGAGATTAATTTTGTATGCTATATTTTTCATTTAATATTTTGATATGTTTTTCCCAAAGTATAAATTTTAATGGCTGCATCATGTTCCGTCCAATGACTATACTATGTTTATTCATTCCTTCAGTATTAAGTATTTAATATTTTTTACTTTTTCTCTTGAAGTTGGCAAAATCTACTCATCAAAAACAAAATCTATTATAAATACAGCTATAAATAACTTTCATACATAGGTATTTACCCACATTTTTGATGACTGTCCAGCATAAATTTCTAGGACTATAATTCTTCAGTTGAGGAGTGTAATTGTTAAGCATTCTGAAGACTCTTCATATACACAAATTGCTTCCCAGAAAAGTTCAGTTACTTTATATTTCTGTCAGCAGTATATGACACTATTTAATCTTATCATACTATCATCAGCATTATCATAACTAAAGAAAAATCTTTGTCATTTTGAAAAGTGAAAAAGGGGGACTTTCCTGGCAGTCCAGTGGTTAAGACTCTGCCCTTCCAATGCAGACGGCATGGATTGGATCCCCGGTGGACGGACGGGGATGGGGAACTAAGATCCCACATGCCAAGTGGTGTAGCCAAAAAAAAAAAGTAAGAAAGGTTTATTTGTCATTTTATTTCAATATTCTTCAGCTAGCAATGAAGTTTATCTGCTTTTCATATGCTCAGTAAGTACATTCAGAACCCATACCCATTTATATATTGGGATCCTAGTGCTTTCCTGACTGATTTTAAAAAGATCTTTTATATTTAGCATCCTGACTCTTGTACTGTTATAAATATTCTTCTCAGGCTGCCTTTTAAGTGTAAGTGGTTTTTTAACATGTATATTGGCAAGTCTTTACTTGAGCACAACATGATTTAATACTGACAAGTCAAATCCCCTCTCTACTATTCTCTAAAATTTTCTTAGCAATTATTTATTTATTCTTCATTAAATTACTACATTTTTAATAATAATTTTCTAGACAAATCTGTTCCAGATATTTAAATTTTTTTTCTACACAGATTTTAATTAATGTATTTATTTTTCTACACAGATTTTTAATTGGTTATTATAACATATAGGAAACAAACTGTTTTTTGATATATATATATACCTTGACTAGGTTAAAAAACCTACTTTACTTTACAAGATGAAATAACTCCCACATGTCACACACAGGTGATTGTAAGCCCGAGGGCCTCCCAGGTGGCGCAGTCACAGACTCCGCCTGCCAGCAGGAGACACAAGAGGCCCGGATCTGACCCCTGGGTGGTAGGATTCCGTGGAGAAGGAAATGGCAGTCCATTGCAGTATGATTCTCTTTCCATATGTCTTTATGTTTCGGTCTTACTGCATTGGCTAGAGCTTCTCTAACAATGTTACATAATAAAGGATTTATCAATGTGTCTGCTCTAAATTTGATTTCAAAGGAAGTTCCTTTATGTTGCAGTTACGCATCATGCAGGCTTTAGGTCTGAGACAGACCCTTTACCCTAAAGGAATATCTGCCTGTTCTTCAGTTTACAAGGCACTGGTTCTGCATTTGAATTGCTGACAACAGACAGACAATTTTTATTTGACTCTAACTTCAAAACAAAGATGACGAATCACACTGTGGACCTAATTTGTTAGAAGGGTCCATTTAAGCTTCTACTATGTTGCAAAGTTCTCTAAAACTACCATTTCTCATGTTTAAAGATCAGATTTGCTCTGGGGAATGACAAGTCAAGAAAGGAAGGATAAAGAAAAGGCAATGAATAAAACAATTTTTTATTTTCTTTTTATCTTGATAGAATTTTCAAAATCTTCATCTGAGCTAGGGATAAAGGTTAGCCATTTACGAGGTAAGAAATGGAAGACTGGTATAATGGAAAAGGCTAAATCTATGGTTAATCCCCCTGCTTTGCTACCTGTCAATTACTATAACTTTTTATTTACTTCCAATTTCTTCATTTGTAAAACAAGGATAATGCTATCTTACCCCACATCATCGTTTACAAGAATTAAAAGAAATAATGTATATAAAACATCTAGCAGTGTCTGAGCAGCTTCAATATCTCAGTCCATCCTTCCTTATCCTCCTGCACCCACCAATGAATGAGCAAATTTAAATGTCTGTTGTGTTACTCACATCTAAACACAGGTTCAAAACCAAGAAAAAAATACTGAATGAAAATATGCTGACATTTAGCTTTTCAAGAGGTTGTCCTAAAGAGTATATGACATAAGACTGAAGGTGATCTGTGTTTTTTTGTTTGGCTTCTTTTTTTTTCAGCTTCTAGACATGAGATTTTCAAACGAGAAAGTGTTGCAAAAATATGGTGGAAGTTTTCCATCATGAGGACATCCCTGGGGGTCTTCTGGCTTTCGTTCGCTACTTTCTCCACTAAAACAAAAATGGAAAAAATGTAACGATGACCTGGTATGACTATGACCACATTTAGCTATGGAAAAATTACATGATTTTTTTCATTTATAACTTTAAGAAGTAAGCACATTTCTGGACTTAATCAAATAAAACATACTGTATTGAAGGATCGACCTAAACCTAAATAAAAAATCATTCTAAAACAGTTATATATATATATATATATATATATGGCTAAATTTGGATTCCTATTTCACATCTTTTAGCCAACCAAATTCTAAATTGTTCAAGTGCTTAAAATGTCAAAGGCAAATAAATGAATGCAATTGTAAGTACTAAGAAAAATAAACCTAATTAAAGAAATAATTCTGTGGTAGTACGAACTTTCTAAGAATGGCCCAAAACTGAGAAGTCATAAAGAGAAAGATGAATAAACTTAACATATAATTTGGAAGCTCTTACACAGTAAAACATACCATAAGCAAAACTGAATTATATCCTTCTAGGTTAACAAAGGATAACAAGACTGATAATACCGAGAAATACTGGGTCTTGAGGCAGATGTGACAGAAACTTTCACCAAACACTCAAAGGACCAAACTGGTATAATCTTTCTATGTGGTTATTTGGCAGAAACTCAACAGACACAAAACTTCTGACCCAGGAATTATTTCTAATAACTGATCCTAGGGAAATCATTGGACAATATACAGAAATATACAGAAAACTGGAAACAAACCAAATGCCTGTTAACAGAAGATCTGCTAAGTAAACAATGACAGATGGAACTCTATGTAATCATCAGAAGTGACTACGGTTATCTGTATCAGGAGACAAGGACAGACACTAGAATCACAGAGTCTAGCAGGTTCCAAACAGGGTGTAAGGTGTGAGAAACATTTCAAATTACAGAACACACAATATGTGCATGTCTGTCAGGGAGAGAGATATACTGAAAAGTTCACACAGGTAAAAATTAAATGTTAACCTTTGTATGATGAGATTACAAATTACCTTTAGTTTCTTCTTGATTTTTAAAGTCAGTGTGCTGATTTTGGGGGGTATGTAATGAGCATATACTACTTTACAATCAGACAAAGCAAAGCTACTTTGAATTTTAAAAGAAATATCAACCATATAAACATTCAATCATGTAATTTATCATCTTTCCCCTAAACCTGTTTCCACCAAAAATGTATTATCTCTAACTGTTGAGATAATTCTACTTTGGTCATTTTTTTTAGTTTTAAAAATTCCTGAATTGATGCAGTCAGATCATTTATTTCAAATTAAACACATCCACACTGTTTCTGTAACTTAACTGTGTGATCTGACATAGCTAGATGATGAATTACACTATTTTAGCATTAATTTGGGCTTCCCTGGTAGCTCAGCTGGTAAAGAATCGGCCTGCAATGCAGGAGACCCAGATTCAGTAACTGGCTCGGGAAGATCCCCTGGAGAAGGGATAGGCTACCCACTGCAGTATTCTTGACCTTCCCCGGTGGCTCAGATGGTAAAGAAACCACCTGCAATGTGGGAGGCCTGGGTTTGATCCCGGGGTTGGGAAGATCCCCTGGCTGATTGCACGGCAACCCGTGCCAGTATTCTTGCCTGGAGAATCCCATGGACAGAGGAGCCTGGTGGGCTACAGTCCATGGTGTTGCAAAGAGTCGGACATGACTGACTGACTAAGCACACACACATACAGACATCACTGTTGATCAGCTCAAGAAGACTCCTGCTAAAATGCGAATGTAATCCACAAGGTCATTTTTGTGTTTAAAAAATGAATTTCAACTTTGCATACTGATAGCCCATATGAACCCTAAAATATAAGTAGTTCCTGGTAAATACAAAAGGGTTTTACACACTGTTTTTCAAATTTAAGAAATCTTTATTATTATTATTATTTTTAATATATATATATATTTTTATTTACTTGTGCCAGGACTTCATCGCTGCATGTGGGATCTGGTTCCCTGACCAGGGATTGAACCCAGGTTCTCCACATTGGGAGTGTGGAGTCTTAGCCACTGGACCACCAGAGAAGTCCCAAATTTAAGAAATCTTTAATTTCAGAAAACTTAAAAAAGACTAGAGACTATGGAAAATAATGAACATATCTGTCTCCCAACTTCTAACTTAATCAGAAATAATGAAAACAACTGACCAAAAACACCAGAAATAAGGAAAACCACCACCAAAAACTTCTTCATAATGTAACAAAAGTTTACCATTAACAAATACTCCTCTGATAAGTTTAGTATATGCTTTATCTAGATCTCCACGACACTCAGCATTTTTAAAGATTGATTCTGCGAGTCCAGCAAATTCTTCAAATTCAGCAACAAACGGGAGAATTCCTACTTTACTCTTCTTTGAGATCTTTACTTCTTCCATTTGCCTTATTTGGTTACTCTAAAGTTAGGCAGAAAGCAAGGGAGAAAAATAGCTAAGCAACTTAGAAACAACGTACAATTAAAAGTAAATATATATACCACAAAGGCATGATGTAATTTAATACCTAGAACATTTCGGACATTTACTAATCAAAGATTAACACAATATGGATAACTATGAAAAACTATTTCTAGAGATTAAAAAGTACATAGATATCATTGAAGGAACTAAAATCAAGGGAAAAAATCCAAATTATTCAAAACAAAATGCACTCAAAGCTTGTGAACCTCAGGTCTTTGTTTCAAGTAAAAACAACCAATGAACACTTCTATCATTTATAAAAGGTAAGTATATAATGATTGCCCACTTTGGGGCAGAGCAGATACCAGAGCACACACAGGATCTCTCAAGATTATTTCTGGTTGGTGTCTATATAGTCAAGTTGAGAACCACAACCATTTCCAAATCTCATCAGCCTAAAATTTGTTTGGATAGAGAAGTTCTATGTTTTGGGGGTATGAGCACAGAGGAGAACAGGTACTTCTACTGTGGATTTGCATTATATAGTTTTCCATGTACCTATTAGTCATTCACTCTAAATCAGTATAGCAAAGTACTTGTGTAAGATGGATACAAAGTAACAAATAGACAAATAGACAGAATATAGACACTTTGGTTCAAAATAATCAATTATGATTCTGTGTACTTCCAGGGGATCTAGTTCTATTCCCAGTAAGAAGTACATTGCCAAAGTGTTGAATCATTTTCAACTCCTACCTAAAATTTCATTGTGCTGAGATTCTGGGGGTATAACCTGAAAACCATATGACATGTAGAGATTAGAAAAGTAACCGTTCTTTTGTTCAATATGGTATTGGAAGTCCTAGACATAGCAATCAGACAGGAAAAATAAATAAAAGGAATCCAAATTGGACAAATCATTCTAAAACCTGTATGGAAACACAAAAGATCGTAATGCCAAGGCAAGCTCAAGAAAGAAGAACAAAATCAGAGGTATTATGCTCCCTGATTTCAAACTATACTACAAAGTTACAGTCATCAAACAATATGGTACTGGTACAAAAACAGACATGTACATTAACAGAACAGAGCGCCCAGGAATAAACCCATCCTTATACGGTTAATTAATCTATGACAAAGAAGGCAAGACTATACAATGAGGCAGAGACACCCAGATCATACCATTTTCAAAGGTTAAAGGGTACAAAACCACATCACTGTAGTGTGAGGAATCCTGAAAAGCAAAGTAAATGCAGGTAAGAAATGTACTGGAGTGCAGTGTCCAGCTTGGTAGTACTTGATATGTTTCTAATTTTATCCCTAGTTCTTGGCAGGCTAATCTTTTTAGCCCCGTTCCTTGAAGAACACTTTGGGCTTGGCCACCAGATGAAAGTACTAAACTCAGATACCATCTATTCCACTTTCTGCAGTTGTCTGACATTCATTCTTTGGCTCAATACACAGAGAACCATTCACTACTCTTTCAAGGTATGCTTTAGGTCCAGATCTTGTCCCAAGTACCAAAAACATGTAACACTTACTGAGCACACACAACTGACGACACTGTGAAAAGACTTGATTTAAATTAAGAAACAGATTGATGATAACCAACAGAAGGAACCATCCTCTTCCCTTTAGTGACAAGGTCCATCTTTTAGAAATACATGCAATTTAGGGAAAAAACACGACTTTATACCTTTGTCTAGGTTAATTTAACTAAATTTCTTCACTTCCCAGTTTTGAGAGGAACACGAACATTCTTCAGCAAACTATTACTAATTACCACTATTGTTCCCTGGTGACTCAGATGGTAAAGCATCTGCCTACAATGTGGGAAACCTGGGTTCGATCCCTGGGTCGGGATGATCCCCTGGAGAAGGAAATGGCAACCCAGTCCAGTACTCTGGCCTGGAAAATCCCATGGACGGAGGAGCATGGTAGGCTACAGTCCATGGGGTCGCAGAGAGTCGGTCACGACTAAGCGACTTTACTTTCACTTTCATTACTGTCATCATCATCATCATCATCATCACCATTACAAGCAATTAGTTACAAGCTCTTATTCTGTACCAGGCAATGTGCTAAGCACTTCATTTGAACCCATGTCTACATCTCCCTGACACTATTATATCTTACACTTCTAACAATTACATTCAACTGGATTGAGAGGTATTATATTAAAGTTTTATATACTAGCTTTATTCACTGATAAGAGCAAGAAAATCTTCATATTCTAAAAATGTACAGTGTTCTCATGGTTAATGTTCTAGCTATTCTTATTCTATGTCACATAGGACTCATTATCTTAGACTTTAGTAATTCTTTATTTTCTTTTTGGCAATCAGCTTACAATCAGACCTTACAGGTTTATCATCACTTCTGAAGAAAGCTGGGCAGGGAAGAGGATAAGTGGCCAAATTTCATAATATTTCAAATGCCAGTGCAATCATTTGGTGGGGAAGGAGGGTTAACAAGTCTGTTGAGGTGACATTTACGTTTCTACGGATGGCTTTTAAACTTTCAGAAATCAGTAAGCATTATTTTTAAAAAGTATAAAAGATGAAGTGGATTTTAATCACCCTTAATATTTTTATTATTCTCTCATTATTCTATGGGCTTCCCTGGTGGCTCAGCCGGTAAAGAATCTGCCTGCAAAGCGAGAGACCTGGGTTCGATCCCTGGGTTGGGAAGATCCCCTGGAGGGAATGGCTACCCACTCCAGTATTCTTGTCTGGATAATTCCATGGACAGAGGAGTCTGGCAAACTACAGACCATGGGGTCACAAAGACTCAAACATGACTGAGTGACTTTCACTCACTCATTATTCTATGGCTATTCAAGCACTGGATTTAACTTAGAGGTTACATAGTAGAATAATTCAGATGATAAATACCTATTTTTACATATTAATACTAAATATATTCATAAAATGAAACTCTTTTTAGAACCTGGCCCAATCCTCTTCATATCTATAAGCTTACCAAAACCTAACAGAAAAAATAAAGTTAATGATTTTTTTCCCTATTAGGAGAAAAATGATAACTACCAAAAGTTGTCATAAGAACAATTTATTCTTAAAGCAATATGATTAAAGCTATTGAACTGAAAAAAATACTTTAATCAATTAAAATAACCCAAATATTAATTACCCTATTGTGATATATTAAAAGAAGAAAAACAATAAATTCAAGTTTCAGTTGCTTCATTAAATCTATGGTCACTAATTGGTCACCTGGGATTTCAGTTACTTAGTGGATCTCGGGTGTAATCGCTGCTGCCTCTGTGTCAGTCACTCCAGGAACTGGCCATGGTTCACAGTGTAGACGGGACACAACTTGGCACTAGCCTGCTCCTGGACACTTCAGCCAATACCCTGCTGCAAGGCGTGGGGACAGGAACAGTAGGTCCCCTGGTGGGAAGCCAGAAGTCTTTGAAACACACACACACACACACACACAGAGACACACACACACACACACACACAGATACTCTGCAATGGTTAAGAGTTCTAAGTTACTGAAAAAAAAAATACCCAACTTACAATACATTTGTCAAAGTTCCTTTTGACAGTCACCAAAACATTTCCCAGTGTAGTGCTCAGAAAAGAAGCGGGGTCCACGTTCTGTGCAGTCCACACATGGCGACTCATTTTGACTAGCATGTCAAGGGAGTTAAAGCTATCGATTTTGTCTCCTAATGCAATCAAGTTGTTCAGTTCTGGCTCAATGCAGCGAAATATTTTAATCATCATCTGGCGGATCATATCTTTCCTGTTCAGAAATACAAAACAGAATAGTTAGTACAAGCTTCAGGTGCATTTACCTTTAACTTTAATCCACTCGGTATACACAAATGACTAAAATTTGATATATCAACTAACACTGTCCAAATAGTTAATTATTCTAGAGTGGTTTCCAACATAAACATATTTTTTTGAGGTTGCATTTTTATCACTCAAAATAACGTCCTTTGTAGAACTGGGTCCTGAAATGTGCTTTGTGATTTCTGAGAAATACACTACAATTCAAATGCAACTTCCTACCAGCAAACATCAAAATTGACTGCATTTGTGTGATTACAAGAGCAAAGAAAAGCCAAAGAGCCATAAAGGGGACCAAGTTTACTTCATTGAGAAGCTCTGTAACACACTGGGCACACAGATCGGTGCTCTGAGTGTTGTCAGCTATGGACAGTAATCTGGACTCCTCACTGGGCAGCATTCCTTCCTGCTCAATTGAAAGTTTACTTTTCTTTCACAATAAACAACAGATAGTAACAAACACATACTCAGATGAAACAGGCAGCGGTGGGCCAGCATTATGTTGCTGTGACAAAGTTCCTCCATCTGTGTCCTCTGCTTCAGTCTGCAAAAATTATTCAGATACTTCACATAATAAAAGGCTAACAAATTGAAGAGTTTAGTTTATATAGCAATAGCCTGCTCAGTCTCCAAATTCTTAGGAGAGAATGTATGATGAGAAATAATGATTTTTAAAGGTAGTATTATCAATGAAATTATATAATTTAACATGTTGCTTCAGAATGTTCAGGAGAAGCTTTGTTTTCAGATTTTATCTGAGAATGAGAAGCTGTGTTTGCTTCTGAGCACATTTAGGGGGGGTGGGGCGGGAGAGAAAGGTAGAGGAGACTCAGAGGGAGTGCAGGAACGAGGGGACAATTTAATAAAAAGCTGAAAATATCTAGGGACATGTTCAAGGGAGAATTTTGAAAATTAAAATCATTCTAATAAAACTAATCATCCTAATAAAACTTGAGCATAAAAAATGCTGTCAGAAGTTCTTACAGAAACTAACAAATTTACTAGCAATTACCATCTACAAGAACAAACCCCCTAACCATCTGAAAGACTTAATTTTGAGCACTGTTTTTATATGCTAGTTCTTTTAAAGATCATCTTAATTTTAAAAAAATCACTCGATTTGCATTGTGTTTTTAAGTTCTTTAAAATACTCTAGCAAATGGCTCATTTTATTTTCTTACATTTATGCCACCAGAGAGCCATGTTCAATAGGCATTATTATACCCATTACATAGATGAGGAAAAGTAGGGATTAAATAATTAGTTTATGGTCTTGAAAGGTTGTTGCTGAACGATAAGACGCGGGATTCTTGGCCTCCGGAGGAGACGAATTCAATTCGGGGCCAGAGACGAGGCTGGATCGCTCAGAGCTTTTGTGTAATAAAGTTTTATTAAAGTATAAAGGAGATAGAGAAAGCTTCTGACATAGGCATCAGAAGGGGGCAAAAGAGTACCCCCCTCCTAGTCTTTAGCTGTATGGTATATAGTCACTCACAGTCCGTTAATGAAAAGAAAGGAATGTCATAAAATCTAGAATGGCACCAGATAATTCATCCCAGGCCATAAAACTATTGACTTGCACCTTGTACCAACAAATAGTTTCGTTTACATAGATTAGGGGAACAATACCTGAACAAGTAAGTTAGGCCCTTTGGCGGAACCAACTTGAAGATGGAGTCTGGGGTTCATTAACATAGCTTAAGACAACATTTCCATACGAAAAAGAAATGTATTGGTTAACTCAAGGTTTGGGAGTAGTTAGCTTTAGGTGAGACCAGGTGTCATGGCCACACAGAATGTTAGGAGAAACCTCCTTTTAATTTTGTATAGAGAAGGAAAAACAGATCGCTGGTTTGTTCTTTTCTGCCGGTTAAGAGAGATAAAAATGTCTGGCACTTACAGTCTCATACCTCCATTTGGAGACCCCTGGCCTTCCTGCCTGTTACTCTCTCATTCCCCCCTTTTCTTTTAGGAGAATTATGTTGCCTAGGGAAAAGGGGCGTCGTTTTCATTCCATAACTGCTTCTGAGCTGACAAGGGGCGTTGTCCCTAAATTGGTGAGGCAACATATTCTCCTAATCCTCATAGTGAGGATGTCTGATCCAGGGGCCCCAAATAGTAATCGGAAGAAGCTGCAGTGATAGCAGGAGTTTGAGCAACCATTTGTAACTTAAAAGCTTTCATGCGACTAGAAACAAATCCAGTTACACAGTTACAGATGCAGGGAGCAAAGAGCAAAAACAAAACAATCAGAATTATTGTAATTAAGATAGTTTTCCACCATGGGGAACTAGTTAATGTCTCCCAAAGTGAGGCGATTGAGGCTTCAGGAGTATCCATGGCCCCAATCATCTTGTTCATGTGTTTAGTAAAATGAGTAACATTAGTGCTCATATCAGGTATATATGTACAGCATTGAGTATGAATGATGGCACAAGTTCCTCCTTGTGCAGCAAAATAGTGATTAAACTGAGACAGTGTATAATCAAAATTAAAAGTCACATTATGTCCATAGTTAAGGTACAGAGTATTACACCAGTCCATTCTAGGGTTGTTAGATGTCATCAGACGAAGAAGAGGCATCACATGTGATTGTTGTCGAAGGTATTCGCAGACTTGGAGAAAGTCTTTTCCTTGAAGTGGAGATGTCCACCATGGGAAGCCTTCCACTGATGAAGAGGGGAGTGCTCCGCAGACCCAACAGTTAGACCGATTGTGGAATGCAGCATAGGAGTGAGCCCAGGACAGGAAGGCACTGTCTTGAGGATCAAAGGGCAGACTCAGGATTTCTGGAGTCAGCAGAAGTAGGCTCACATAGATTATCAGGCCCATCTGAAACATACAAAGTCAGAGCATAGAAAGTAAAAACAAAAAATGACATCACTTAGTTCTGGTCAGGGTGCCACCTCTTGACTCGAGTGTGATGTACCCAAGAATCAATTCCTGGCACTTTGACAGCTGTGGGAGAAGAAAGAATAACCTGGTAAGGGCCTTCCCAGAGGGGCTCGAGGGATGAGCCCCCAGATCCCAATGTTTTTGTGAGGACCTCGGTTCCTGGCTCAAATAGAGGCTTGCTGGATTCAGAGGCTGGGTCAGGAGTCGTCTCCCGGAGTTCTGTTAATGCCTGTTGAAAAGCTGAGAGCTGAGCTACATAATTAGTTAGCTCTAAGGCTTCAGGATCTATAACAATGTCTGTGCGTAAGAAAGGCCTTCCATAAATACATTCAAAGGGGGACAGTCCCTCCTTTTTGGGGGCAGTTCCAGCCCCCATTAAAGCTATGGGTTTCTTGAGTTAATTTGCGCAGATGTCTTTTGATAATGTCATTAGCTTTTTCAACCTTTCCTGAGGATTGGGGTCTCCAGGAACAGTGTGAGTGATACTCTATTCCTAGAGCTTTAGACACCCCCTGAGTTACAGCAGCTTTAAAGGCGGAGCCATTGTCACTCTGAAGGCTCCGTGGCAGCCCAAACCTGGGGATGATTTCATGGATTAAAATCTTTATAACTTCCTTAGCTTGTTCACTACGACAGGGGAACGCCTCAATCCATCCAGTAAAAGTATCCACCCAAACTTGTAAGCAAGAATATCCATTAGGTTTTGGCATATGAGTAAAATCAATTTCCCAGTCCTCTCCAGGATACTTTCCCTTTCGTTGTAATCCAGATTTTGCTAGCCTTTCCGTCTTTGGGTTATTTTTCTGACAAACCTCACACCGTTTGATAATGTTTTTTAAAGTTTTCATTATATTTTTACCTTCAAACAAACGAGAAGTCATCTGGCAAGTACTTTCTACACCCAAATGAAAACTCTGATGTAAACCCTTAAGAATTTTCCACTGAGCATTTTCAGGAATTATTAATCGTCCATCCTCGGACTGTAACCATCCTTTATCAGTAATCTTTGCTCCTCTTTTCTCATATCTTTTTAATTCTTCCTCAGTATATTGTGGTTTTTCTTGTTCTACAGGACCTGTCCATATCAAAGGCGTCTGTAGGGAGGGGGTTTCATAAAGTGCCGCTTTTTTGGCTTGAGAGTCTGCTAACAGGTTACCGGTGGCTACTTTACTCCCATCCCTGCTGTGCCCTTTGCAATGCATAACCGCTACTTCTTTAGGACAATAGATAGCAGTTAAAAGTCTCTGGATCTCTCTGAAATGCTTAATAGGTTCCCCTGTTGCTGTTTGAAACTGTCTTTCTTTCCATACTGCAGCATGAGCATGCAAAGTCAAATAAGCATACTTAGAATCAGTGTAGACATTTACTCGCTGCCCTTTGCTTAACTCTAGAGCTCGGGTCAGAGCCACAAGCTCCGCTAACTGGGCGCTGGTTTCCTGGGGGAGAGATTTTGCTTCTAAAACCTGTTCAGCCGTCACCACAGCATAACCTGCTTTACGCTTTCCATCCCGAACAAAAGAACTGCCATCTGTAAATATTTCCATGTCAGGATTGTCTAATGGGGTATCCATTAGATCTTCCCGAGCTGCATAGTTTAAAGTTAGAAATTGGGAACAATCGTGATCAGGTGTTTCATCTTCCTTCTCAGGAAGGAAAGTAGCAGGATTTAAATTTCTACAAACTTAAAGCTTAGTTACTGGTCCTTCTAACAACAGTGACTGATATTTAAGAAGCCTACTGTCTGTCATCCAAATGTTAACCTTAGAATTTAAGATTCCACTCACATCATGAGAAGTCAGTACAGTAAGGTTTCGTCCAGTAATTATTTTTAAAGCTTCAGGTGCTAATAAAGCAGCTGCCCCAATTACTCTTAGGCAGTGGGGCCACCCACGTGCAATTACATCTAATTCTTTGCTTAGATAAGCAATAGGTAGCTGGTGAGGCCCCCGGGGTTGTGTCAAAACTCCCAAGGCCATACCTTTCCTTTCAGTGACAAACAAGTTAAATTCTGACCCTGTGGGCAAACTCAAAGCTGGAGCTTGCAGGAGAGCAGTCTGAAGAACCTTAAAAGCCTTTTGAGTATCTGGAGACCAAACCAGTTTGTCAGTTTGGGCCTGCTGAGTTTCAGCTATAAGTTTATATAAAGGCCGGGCAAGTTCTCCATAACCCGGAATCCAAATACGACAGTAGCCTGTGATTCCCAAAAATCCTCTCAATTGCCTTAAAGTCATAGGTAGGGGATGGTTTAGTATAGGTTTAATTCTCTCGGGGCCTATGGCCCTAGTCCCTTCTGATATGATTAGGCCCAGATATCTAACAGATTGTTGACAAAGCTGAGCCTTTTCTCTTGATGCCTTGTAACCGCAGCCTGCCAGAAAGTTTAAGAATTCTGAGGCTCGTGAACAAGCTTCCTCTGTCTCAGCACAGAGCAAAATATTATCTACATATTGTAACACTACTGCTTTAGAGCTATTAAAGTTTTGTAGATCCCGTGACAAACTTTGTCCAAATAAGTGGGGACTGTCACGAAATCCCTGGGGCAAAACTGTCCAGGTTAACTGAGAAGCTGGCTGAGTAGGGTCTTCAAAGGCAAATAGAAATTGACTTTCCTCTGCCAAAGGCACTGAAGAGAAGGCATCTTTTAAATCAATTACTGAAAAATATTTGGCTCGTTCAGGAATTTCAGACAGTAGCGTATAAGGATTAGGCACCACGGGGTGTAAAGGAACCACAGCCTCATTTATTATTCGTAAATCTTGAACTAATCTCCACTTATCATTTGATTTTTTTACACCCAAAATAGGAGTGTTGCATGGACTGTTACAGGGAACTAATAGTCCCTGCTCCTTTAAATTTTCAATGATGGGTTTTAACCCTTCCTTAACTTCAGGTTTCAGTGGATACTGCTTCTTATGTGGGAATAAGTGTGGGTCTTTGGAGCTTGACAACTACAGGAATAGCATTTTGTGCTCGACCCACAGATTTTCCATCAGCCCATACTCTAGGATTCACATTTTCTTCAACTAAAGGGAGAGAAAGGGAGGGCTCCATATTCATGAAAACAGAGGCATGGACCTTGCTCAGTATATCTCTCCCCAAAAGGGGTGAGGGTGATTCTGGCACGATAAGAAACTCGTGTGAAAATAGCACAGAATCCCAGTTGCACGATAGAGAATAACTGAAGTAATACCTTTTGGCTCGTCCAGACAGTCCCATTACGGAAGCGGATCGGGAAGAAAGTGGGCCAGGGGCTTCAGTAAGCACGGAGTAAGTTGCCCCAGTATCTAAAAGGAAATTGACGGATTGGCCTCCCACCGTTATCAATACCCGGGGTTCCTCAGGTGTAATTAGGACGGGAGCTTGTGTGGGGACCCCCGGGCACCTTCAGTCCTGATTGTCTTGAGAGTCAGACCCCTGAGACCTACACCTCTGGGGGCAGTCTCTCCTCCAGTGTGGTCCCTTGCAGACCGGACATGGAGCCGGGGGCGGCTCAGACGCCTGAGGGCAATCCCGCTTGAGATGCCCCTCCTTTCCACAGCCATAGCAAGCCCATCCCTTTTCACCTGGGTCCCTCTGGGCATTTTTCTCAGGCTGTTTAAGAACGGTTTTCATAGCCATTGCGAGGGCTTCCGCCTTTTCCTTCGTCTTTCTCTGCCTTTCTTTCTTTTCCTCATATTCCCTACCATAATAGACTGTCTGAGCCAGTTGTAACAGATTATCTACAGACTGATTTGGTCCATACGCCCGTTTTGATAACTTACGGCGAATATCTGGAGCCGACTGAGTGAGAAATCTATCCTTTAAGATCACTTTCCCCTCTTCACTTTCGGGATCAATCTCAGTGAATCTGCGAAGGGCTTCTCTCAGTCTGTCTAGGAATTTACCAGGAGCTTCCTTCTCTTCTTGTTCTATGTCTGCCAGTTTGCCATAGTTTAAAGGCTTAGAACGCGCCTGCCTGAGTCCTTCAAGAATACATCTGACAAAATGACTCTGATCCCATCTTCCTTTAGCAGTGTTAGAGTCCCAGTCTGGTTCTCTGGCTGGGACCGCCTGACTCCCAGTGGGGAGGGCAGTCATCTCGTCCTCCCTCTTTCCCACTGATTCATTACCAAGCCATTCATCTCCATAAGCAACCGCTTTACCCAAAACTCGAGGCTTTGAGTCGGCAGTCAACGTTTGTCCCAAGATATACATCACATCCTTCCAAGTAAGGTCATAATGCAGAGTAACACCTTTAAAAGCTCTAATACACTCTAATATACACTACTTCTACCCAATTCCCTTGCTTTTTACAGAACTGTTTTAATTGTAAAACAGTATTATACTTAAGAGACCCTCCAACTGGCCACCGTTCGCCATCCTCCAGTGGGTACCGCGGCCATGCAGTATCACATAGGAAGACCAGGTGTGTCTTCTTTAAGCCCTGGGGATCAAATCTATCCCAGTTTTGCAGGATACAGTTCAAAGGAGTGAGGCTGGAATTGTTAGCTCCCATCTGTAAGAGAGAAAAAAAGCGACCAGCGCCATTTTTCTACCGGAGGCGTCCCTCCCTGCTCTAGATGGGGGTGTAGACAGACATTACACCAAAAGCTTTTCCTTCCTGGTCGGACTTAGTCTGTCCCTTACCGACGCAGGCGTCACACTCGTCCCTCCCGGTTCTACCACCGAGACGGGGTGGGGATGCACCCAGGGTAGACCTGATGGCATCCCTGACTGACGTCCAGCTCTTCACCTCACTTGCCTCTGATGCCACCCAGGGTGCAATCAGAGTAACCTTCCGGAATGCCTCCCAAGCCAAGACCTCTGGGGGACACATTCGTCACCTGAGTGCCTGTGCACGACCCGGAGTATATTCCTGACCACAATAAGACTGATACAAACATGAAACTGAGATGTTCCTTCCAAGAGTCACCACACCGGTATAAGAGCCTCCTCTGCTCCAGTAAGAGCCAGTGTTACCAAAAGAAAAAAACCATTGCAGTTCCAATCCAAGTAACCTTTAACATCAGAGATGCTCTGGGAGTTAGAGCTCCATCTAGCTTCCAAACTTTCCATGCCTAGCGAGGCTAGGCGCTTCCTAACTACCAATCCAAGTTTGAGACCTAGACCACAGTAGAGTAGCAACATAGGTTACAAGTCTCTTGAAAGCCTAAGATCCGAGAGATAAGGTTAGTACTTTTAATTCCCAAGGAGTTATGAAATGGTCAGAGACCGAAAAGTTTGACCGAGAAAAAAGAGTTCGGTCCACATGCTTTGCCCGTTTCTGGTCGGCTCCCAAAGGGGACACTGGTTGCCTCTTGGCATTGGCAGGTCGGTATAAACCCCCGACAAGTTTCTGCCATAAGCCTTATGAGGTCGCCGAGGAAGCGCAGAGCAGGGCCTTTCATTCATTCACACAAGCACACCTTAGAGTTAGTAAAGAACAGCGGAAAACGTGTTCGCTAGGAGAATAAAGAAGTAGAGCTCCAAGCATCCTTACCTTGTCCTGAAGGATCCCGGACGAGCCCTCAAGATGAAAGATTGTTGCTGAACGATAAGACGCGGGATTCTTGGCCTCCGGAGGAGACGAATTCAATCCGGGGCCAGAGACGAGGCTGGATCGCTCAGAGCTTTTGTGTAATAAAGTTTTATTAAAGTATAAAGGAGATAGAGAAAGCTTCTGACATAGGCATCAGAAGGGGGCAAAAGAGTACCCCCCTCCTAGTCTTTAGCTGTATGGTATATAGTCACTCACAGTCTGTTAATGAAAAGAAAGGAATGTCATAAAATCTAGAATGGCACCAGATAATTCATCCCAGGCCATAAAACTATTGACTTGCACCTTGTACCAACAAATAGTTTCGTTTACATAGATTAGGGGAACAATACCTGAACAAGTAAGTTAGGCCCTTTGGCGGAACCAACTTGAAGATGGAGTCTGGGGTTCATTAACATAGCTTAAGACAACATTTCCATACGAAAAAGAAATGTATTGGTTAACTCAAGGTTTGGGAGTAGTTAGCTTTAGGTGAGACCAGGTGTCATGGCCACACAGAATGTTAGGAGAAACCTCCTTTTAATTTTGTATAGAGAAGGAAAAACAGATCGCTGGTTTGTTCTTTTCTGCCGGTTAAGAGAGATAAAAATGTCTGGCACTTACAGTCTCATACCTCCATTTGGAGACCCCTGGCCTTCCCGCCTGTTACTCTCTCAGTCTCATAGTAAGAAAGCCATAAGAAAGATTCTGATTTGAGGCTCTCCATTTTTCTCTTGCTTGCTTTCATTTATTTTTTAAGACCATGGGGGCTTCCCTGGTGGCTCAGCAGGAAAGAAATCTGCCTGCCAATGCAGGAGCCACGGGTTCAATCCCTGGGTTGGGAAGATCCCCTGGTGAAGGAACTGGCAATCCACTCCAGTATTCTTGCCTGGGGAATCCCATGGAGAGAGAAACCTGGTGGGCTACAGTCCACGGGGTTGCAAAGAGTCAGACACGACTTAGTGACTAAATAACAACAAATATACATTAAAACATCATTGTAATTTTTTAATTCTATTTACTTTTTCTTGATCACTAAAACAATAAATTTGCTTTTTAAAAATATTTTTTGCCAAGTAAACTCAGACATTTCCCCCACTCATCAATTTGGAGAATGTTTAGGCCTAAGATAGTCTAGAATATTAGATTAGATGCCCAAACACTATCCTTTTTTTTATTATCTTATATGATAAAAATTACTTAAAAAATCCTTACAATGTAAATTCTTTCTGTTCTGATATTGAAATTATGACAACATAATGATTAGGCTAATTATGATATAGATCACAAATATGAGCTAGTAAATAAATGTCACCCATACCACAGTTCCAGGCATACTCTGATGTCGCTGTAGTTTGAAAAATTTACTTATGAAGTCTTGTTCTGCCAGACACAGGGGCTCCAGTTCACTCAGTACCTGTTCAAAGATCTGAAGAAAACCAAAATGATTCTACAAAGAACTGAACAAAACGCTTAAAATAACATTCCACATTTAATCACTTTTCTGCAGCAACCAGGGAAGCTTTATCTATAATCTTAATAGAATCCCCCAAACAAATACTTCCAAGATTGACAAGACAATGCAGTATTGATGAGGCATAACAGGGTCAGAACATACCTAAAACAAAACTGACAACAATTACTCACTTGGAATCTGGAAAGAGGAACAGAGTGATAAAACTTTATTTAAACAATTTAGCTTCATAAAAGTTGTTTCCTCTTTGTAGTCACTCAAATAACTGGATTGACAATGCAAGCTCTTTATGATTTATAACAAATTTTAATAAAGCTGTTATGTCATTTAATTGATGAATCACATTTCAGTTGCCATTTGACCAGTTATTTTTTTTTTTTTTTTAGATTCAGAAATGGAAAGTAAGACACGGTTAATTAAAAGAGTCAATAGAGCCCAAATCTTTGAACACAATTAAAGCAGTAACAAACTGGTGCTAGAAAACTGACAGTAATGTTTAAGAAACATGCGTCATTTTATCTTACCTTATCAAACCTGGCTCTGTCGGCGACATCGAGATCAGAGGCCGACATGTTTCCCATGTCCAGCAAGGAAGATGACTGAGACCGGTGGTTCCCGGAGCTCTGAACACTGAGCTTATTTAGACTGGAAGTAGACCCGGTTAATTTCCCGGAACTCCCGTGAAGACCTGGGAAATGATAAACCTTTAAAAGCTGTGACCTTCACGAATGAAAGGTTCATGGCATCCATCAGGGCTCCCTTCTGCTGTCCTGCTCTTCTGGGGCTCATATGGGTTAGGGCACAACTCTGCCACATGAAGAGGATGTAGAGTGTCTTCCTCTTTCATTAAGATTTGTGTTCTACTTCTGAGCCTATGTAAAGACAGGTGAAATCATACAGAATCACAGAATAAGACTGAAAGGGATCTTAGAGATCACACTGTGCCCTGCCCAGTTTCATCACAGTTGTCTGATGATTTTTCAAAAGTAGATGAGGAGTTCTTTTCCACTCAGAAGACATGACTATGGATGAAAGTCACTGACCCCCTAGAATACTAGCTAACATAATGATTGTATTTCTAGAAAAAAACTGCCATATTCCAATATTATTTGCCTCTACATTGAATCAACATATTAGGCTGAACCAAATGAAACTACCAACACTCAATTAATCTTGTCCTACTAAAAACGTCAATTACACATGACTCAACTTAATACATTCCTGAACTCAGACATTCCTGTTTTTTCAGCAAGTGAATTGATTAAAGTTCTTTTAAAAACTAAACAAAACGAAAAGAGAAAAACTAACAACAAAAACAAAACCCTGAATATTTGTTGTATTTAAAATACAACTAACATAACACATACATAGTTAACTATATTAATATGGGACATCTGAGTTTAGGTATAAACATAGGTATCTATCATAGCTATGAGGAAAAATGAGAACAATATGTCTGCACAATATCCTACATACACCAAACTATTAAAGGATTCTATTTTTACAAGAAAATGTGATGTTTCTATTCAGAATTAAATTTAAACAGTAAAACATTTTTATTCTTCTTGACTATTTCTCAGCTAAACCTGTATTATTCACTGATGGTCAGAAGGGACAAATAATAAAATAAGTGATAAAAAATATGATATACAAATCATATTTGTATATGTAAAGTAAAAAATAACAACAACAAATATGATATACAGTTAGTTAGAGACAAACTTTGGTTTCATTATGCAAAATCTGACCATACGTACAAGAAATTTTATAGTTTCTAAACACAGCCTGAAAACAAAAGTATAACGGTTAAGACTTTTTATAAGTTTCTGACTACCCACCATACATGTTTAACCATGCCACACATTTCTTGGATGCAGTCATCCCACTTCCTTTCTGTTGGTTTTCTTTCTGGCCAAGCCCTGGCAACCCAGAGCAAGCAGTGTTTCTGGCGCAGCTTCTCCAGGATGAACGACTGGCTCCTAGACACACACACGCACTGAGAGCACCTGCTGACACGCCGAGCACGCCCACTCTCGGCTTCCCGTCTGACAGCACTGCCTTTCCAGGCAGTGTGGCTGCGACGGGTTAGGCTGCACGCGTCACAGACAAAGACAAGTTAGCAAGCTGCAATCTGCACAAACCGCGCACAAGAGGAAGTTAAAGCTCTAGTTGAAAAGACACATGCAAAGAACCAGGAGCACCAAGCAACGAGAGAGGCAACATATGTTTAGTTGGTCAGCTACTGCTTGAGAAATTACATGACAGAAAAACCTTTACTAGTCTTTTAATGTACTATTTAATGCAAATATTCAGGTAAAAATATCTACATGTGTAAACCTCCCCCACACTTTTAAGTCTCCTAAGTTGATGTACTTAAATTTAAAGACTACACTTCCAAGTTCTGATTTCTGAAGAAAACAGAGTTCAAGTAAATAATTTAATACAGTGAAAATTTAATAGAAAGAACTTGCACATTTATACATTAAATGCATTAACAATCCTGTATTCACTGAAAGCTCTTGGAAGGAATCTCCACTGTACTAAATAATTTTATACTCCCTCTGATAAAAAAAATTATGAGTGGAGTTTTAAAACCATTTTAGAAATAATAAGCTAAACTGTTTAGTAACTTAGCTGGCTCTGTGAACACTGAGAATAAAACACATGTATCAAAACACTAATTATTGGGAGATGGGTAGGTAGAAGGGTAAAGCTGAGAGACAGGTCTAATGTGGGAATTGGAGTTCTTTCAGGGTCATTTGGCATTTCCTTTATCTAAAACCTCTCTTTAGTATTTGTTCGATCAATTGTAGAGATCGTTTTGTGAAACATTCTAAACCCAAATGAGAATCTAACTTGAATGGCAAAGAAAGAAATTATAGAATAAAACAGAAAATTAATGAATATAACTCTAGAAATATTTAAGAAACGGAAAACAAGGTGTCAACTCCTGCCAAACAGGGATAGTGATAGTTGCTATTGCTAGGCAAAAGCTCGAGTATAAACTAGTAATTTGCCACACCAAAAACATGTCAATCTCCCTAGCCTTGTCTGCCTGAAGTTTAAAGGAATATGAAATGATAAGGCTGGACACACAGCAACCAGGAGCGGGGGATGCACTGGAGCCACTAGCTTGTCAATCTGAACAGTACCTGCTGGCGATCTTAAGGTGTCACTCTACTAAGCTCACCAGTTTCAGAGCAAAGCCTAATTCTGCATATAGTTTTCTTTTTTTAAAGTAGTTAATAAATACTACTAGTGCCCTATTTGGGCTCATACAAAAGTCTATATTATTTATCAGCAAGAAGTAACAATATTCTGGTAAATTTTAAATATCCTTAAACAATTTCTGCTAGAGTACAAGCACCAAGAGGGTAGGGTCTTTGCTCATTGCTGCATTCTCAGTATCGAGCAGCGATTATCATGTAATAGGTAATTAATAAACATTTACTGAATGAATCATCCACTCAGGACTGAATGTAGTCTTGTGTTCAAGACTCCCTTTGGAGTCAACAAGATTTCTTAATTTCAGTGGACAAACACTGGAAAAAATGTGCTTGGCATATCATTTTTTAAGTTTTGGATTACTAAAGATAAGGAAGTTATTATGTAAATGGACTCAACTAATACTTGTGTGTCTTATCTTAGTAGTAAAAAGAAAAAAAATGGGCAATTTAAAAAATTATTACTAGATATCCTTTGCCTGTCTTTTCATTCAGTACATCTGAGGAATACAGAAGAAAAACAAAACACCAAAGTATCAATCTCGGGAGGACAATCCCACACCTCTGAGAGTATCAGGGTAACCTTCTGACCTTAGAAAGGCAAAGGTTTTATAAAAACCTTACCACAAAGAAAAAGTGCTTTACTGGCATTTTAACGCTGTTTTAAATTATCTAAACTAAGTAGATGTTAAAGACTTGAGTAAAGAATGGTTCAAAAAGAGAGAATTCCCCTGAATCTCTATGACTATACACAATTTCCTTTTGTAAAATACATTCAATCTGACTTTCTATTCTTTTTTTTTTTTAACCGCCCGCCGCTGACTTTCTATTTTTATTAGTATCTCGGATGCAGCATTTTCAGAGCAAGGAAAAGACAAAACAAATTTAAAATTTTATTCATAATTCCTTAATTTTGAGCCATTGAAAATTTACCTTCCCCAAATTTTAGGTTTCTCTTTTAACTGTAATTACTATTAAGAACTGATTTAAACATAATTCGAATCCTTGAAAAGGTATCTTTAAAAAGTTTACATTCTATCTATTTAGAACTTCTGAAGTCATTTGTATTTAACTTGAAATTTATTTTTAAATGTTGACCAACAAGCTACATTTTCAAAGATGAACAAAATAGTTTTTATCCTCTGAATTCTGTTTATTATTTAGTTTTTCCTTTCTTGTAACTGATAACATCAAAGTAATAGAAACTATAATTTTTTGGTTACTCTCCTATTTCTTACTACTTAATGGATACATACGAGAGATGTAATCTTAACCCTGTTTTAAAAGTATCTTCTAAACTTGTCTTAGGTTAATTAAAAATTTTTTAACAAGATAATTTAAGAACTTCAAAAAATAAGAAAAAAAAATTAAGGTTTTAGGTTAATGCAATGATACCATTAAGATAGTATTGTATTTGATTTAAATTATATTCCAATTATGTCATTTATCTCAATGAGAATCTTAAGCTTGATAAATTAATATTATGACAGGGGCATTAATAACCTCCCAAGGAGGTAGTTTTAGAAAGATTTCCCTTTTACTGCAGTAGCAAGTGATGACAAATATACTAAATGAAAACATTAAACATGTAACCGTATTAATATGTTGTTTACTAAAAAGAAAAACTGATTTTGTTATAGCCACGCTTTCCGGGAAACAGACTCACTCAGAAGGACAATGCAGATAGTGGAGTGCAGTTTATTACACCGGCGGGCCCAAGGCAGAGTCTCCTCTTAGCCAAGGACCCCGTCCAGCATTTGTGAAAATCTTTTATACCCCATGTGTACGTGTCCAAATCCACCACCTACCCCATGTGTACGTGTCCAAACCCCACCACCTACCCCATGTGTACGTGTCCAAACCCACCACCTCAATTCCGTTGAGACTTACATAAACAAAGGTAGGGTAAATACAACTACAATAACCCCATCATTCAAGTGTTGTGTGTTCAAACAGTCAATAGTCAATAAGCCCGGAGTTACATTCCAACCAGTTAATAATCGATAAGCCTGTGATTACATCCTGATAGATACAGGAAAAGTTTATGACCTGTCCGGAGACAGGGGTGATTACGGTATGCTTCCTCTTAGGCAATGAGCAACCTGGATGTGATCTTCAAGATTCCCCTGTCTGGAGGGGGTCTTATCCTTCCATTGTCGTTCCCACAGGCACTAAGCAGAGAGTTCAGAGTCCACTGGAGAGGCAGCCGAGCACGATCAGCACGGACAGGCCTGAGATGGAGTCCAGGCCCTATGAATTCCTTCTTCAATTTAACATATCCATGGTGAAACATTAACAAGGATATAAACACACCGTTTAAGAACAAGTAACCTTTAGGATGAGTTAGCATTTCTGTTTCCAAAAGCCTATTGTCCCAATATTTTTATCAGTATCTTTACCAAAGTGTAATACACAGATTCAAACCATTTAAAAAATCGGAACTAGTATCACCAATATATTAGTGTTGTATTAAAAACAAAAACAAACCACAAACCAGTGAATCACAAAATAATTACCCACTACTAAAGATAGTCTTCTTTGTCCTAAAGAAAAGAATGGAAAGACGAGCTATCAATTTCAATCAGGGCACAGGCTCCTTTCAACAAGCAAATGCTACACTCATGGTTCTAAAGGGGAGCTATGCAGACACAGAGGACACACTGTAGCCATTTAAGGCCAGGTTCTGACTCCGACAGGCACAGAACTCCATCCAAAAAGCCCAGAGATGGGTACATGCAAGAGCAGAACGTGGCCTCGGCAAATCATTTCCTTGCAACTTGATACTTTCACTGGTTATCCTTTTAAATCAAGTTTTTTGTTTATTTAACATATTTAGAAGCAACAAAAACCCCTCTTGTTTCAAAAATAACTCTTTGGAAAAATAAAGTATAATTACAGGAGAAATTTTGGTGACATTTTTACAGCCCCTTCACAGGGGAGAAAACACTTAGCAACTTTCTTTTTGATTCAAAATAGCCAGTGACAAGTAAGAAGCCAGGCATCACTTCACTTCCCTGTGGAGTGCAATGACTTAAGAGATCACAGACTTGCCTCCAACTGGTACAAAAGGTCTTTTAGGAAATCAGAAACTGAACTTCCAACATCTGTCTCTTAATCTAGTACTTTCTCTCCAGACTGCACTTCATTCTCTGGCCAACTGCTGCTGCTGTGACTATACACAGCTGTCCCTGGTATCTGTGCAGGGTTGGTTCCAGCACCAGTGGTGGACACCAAAATCCATGGATGCTCAAGTCCCATGGTTGGTCCTCCGTATTCACGGGTTCCGCGTCTGCGCTGTACTTTTATTAGACACGGCATGTATATACAATTGCTGTCAAGTTCACATACTGCAGAATTTTAATTAGTAAAAATAAGGCTTTAGAGACATACTTGTTCCATGAAAAACCTATAAATCAAACCAATGCATTAGATTTATTCTTTTACTAATTCTATTGTATCTCCTTCCACCTTGCCTAAAAAGTCTTAAAATTATGTGTCACAGATAAATAATTTTTAGTAGAAGAGAAAACAAGGGGACTGAGGTGCCTAAGCTTACCAAGCTTCTTGCTTTCTTTAGTTGTGCCAGTCATCTTGATCTTTGCAACTTCAAAGACATCTTTAATTTCTCTCTCACAGAGTCATGACAAACAATCCATGCAATTCTTAAAAGTGAAAACAACACATACTCATTAATAAAACAAGTATAACAATTTCCATTTCTCAATCCCCCCATATCCTTTGTGCTTGTTTTCAATTTTGTGGTCTGAAAATATTTGATGCATTTCATAGGACACAAGAAGGCTATTTTCCATCTTTTAAAAAAACTGAACTGGCATCATAATATTAACAGTTTGTAAAAATATGAAGTTGAATAATCACACTCACATTTTCACTTTTATACTTTCAGTTCAGTTCAGTTGCTCAGTCAAGTACGACTCTTTGCAACCCCATGGACTGCAGCATGCCAGGCCTCCCTGTCCATCACCAACTCCCGAAGCCTGCTCAAACTCATGTCCATTGAGTCGGTGATGCCATCCAGCCGTCTCATCTTCTGTTGTCCCCTTCTCCTCCAGTCTTCAATCTTTCCCAGCATCAGGGTCTTTTCAAATGAGTCACTTCTACGCATCAGGTGGCCAAAGTATTGGAGTTTCAGCTTCAATATCAGTTGTTTCAATGAATATTCAGGACTGATTTCCTTTAGGACTGACTGGTTGTATCTCCTTGCTGTACGAGGGACTCTCAAGAATCCTCTCCAACACCACAGTTCAAAGGCATCAATTCTTCGGTGCTCAGCTTTCTTTACAGTCCAACTCTCACACCCATACATAACTACTGGAAAAGTCATAGCCTTGACTAAATGGACCTTTGTTGGCAAAGTAATGTCTCAGTTTTTTAATATGCTGTCTAGGTTGGTCATAGCTTTTCTCCCAAGGAGCAAGCCTCTTTTAATTTCATGGCTGTAATCACCACCTGCAGTGATTTTGGAGCCCCCCAAAATAAAGTCTCTCACTGCTTCCATTGTCTCCCCATTTATTTGCCATGAAGTGATGGGACCAGATGCCATGATCTTAGTTTTCTGAATGTTGAGTTTTAAGCCAACTTTTTCACTCTCCTCTTTCACTTTCATCAAGAGGCTCTTTAGTTCTTCACTTTCTGCCATAAGGCTGGTGTCATCTGCTTATCTGAGGATTTTGATATTTCTCCTGGCAATCCTGATTCCAGTTTGTGCTTCACGAAGCCCAGCATTTCAAACGATGTACTCTGCATATAAGTTAAATAAGCAGGGTGACAGTATACAACCTTGATATACTCCTTTCCTGATTTGGAACCAGTCTGTTGTTCCATGTTCAGTTCTAACCGTTGCTTCCTGACCTGCATACAGATTTCTTGAGAGGCAAATAACGTGGTCTGCTACTCCTATCTTTTGAAGAATTTTTCACAGTTTGGTAATCCACACAGTCAAAGGCTTTGGCGTAGTCAGTAAAGCAGCAGTAGATGTTTTTCTGGAACTCTCTTGCTTTTTCAATGATCCGATGGTAATTTACACATTACCTTTCATGTATTTTAAACATAGCTGCATTCATACGATACTGGGTGTTTGGGGCAGCACAATCACGCTTTTCCAGGTCATATGCTAATGACTGCACAGTATTATGCTCTGCTGATGTTCAGTTTAGTAAACCAACCTCCTAACACAGACTACATAATTGGTTTTGATGTTTTGCTGTGATAGACAATGTTACAACAAGCTTTTCATCTCTAATGAACTGCTTTCTTGGAATAATTTCCTAAGGGTAAAATTACAGTGCTAAAGAATAAGGGAATCTTTTAACTCTTCTTCCATAATGCCATGCTGTTTCAAAAATTATTATACCAACAGACAGGATCAATGACACTGAAGCAGGACACTGAGTTTTACCATACCTTGCCAGCATGGGGTAGTAAATTAGCCCCAAATAGGTTACTCTCATAAGAATTTAATTACCACATCTTACAGTTTTCATAATCAAATGATTTCTTTTTAAAAAACAAAATTTATTCTAGTTCAAATGAAAACATCTATTATTTAACATGCAAACTCATTCCCTCATCATCTATGCTTATTATCATACAAAAATATTTTATACCCTGATGAAAGAGTCAACAGCGAGAGGCCATGTATTTTTCCAAATCCTATGTTAAATGCCTTATGTAGAGTTTCACTAAATTTAAATAAATCCACAGCAGAAAAACTCCTATGCCTAGTTATTCTTTTAAATTTATCATGAAATCTACACTTCAATTTCAAACACATCCAGTTTTAGAACAGTTTACTTTGCTTTAAACATCAGATGTAACTTTCAAAGGTATATCACTTAAATTATTTGTATACTGACTCATAGTTCATTATTGATTTTTTTAAGTTATTTTATAAGTATATAAAAATATATTAGATATATTTATATATATTTAGATATTTTATTGATAGATATGTCCTTATAAAAAATTTTTGGATGAAACATAATATAGAGCCTCTTTTTTCCAATTTGCATGCCACATACATTTCCCACAGATTCTCCGTAAGGAAAGTTAAATAGGAAATTTTTTCCTGTGATCTTTGTGTGTAACTTTAAAAGCAAATCTAAAGCTAAAAAGACACTAAAATTATTCCTATTTCATTCAGCTATTTCACTTTTCAGCATCTCATTCGTTGAATTTTAAATTATCACAAAAACACTTATCACTGGAAATCAATGTAAATGGCTGACCAACTTATAATTCATAAAATCTTCATTAGATTTCTACTCAACTCACTCAATATAACAGACTGCATTCCAATACCCAAACTAAGTGCACACTACTACCCAAGCAATTTAAACAGTCGCTATTTCTAAAACAGTGATTTGAGCAGACTACTGAAAATCACCTTCTTTTTCAATACAATTGAAATGACTGAACACCTTCCCCCAAGTTCTCAACAGAACCCACAGGTGGGGAAGCCCACAGACAGGCGTGACTCCCAGCTCATTCACTTACTGAATTCAGAGAGAAGCTTCTCACTGGGAGTATTTATTTCTCTTAGCATCCTGTATACAGCACCTAACTTAAAATCCAACTATCTTGAGCTTAAATACTGTTATCTCAGGCAGTATTTCCAACTTTTTCTTGTGCTCACTTTAGAGTCTTACAGATAACACCATGTTTTATTTTCTATATTTACAAATATAGGACTGAGGCTGAGACAATGTGTGAGCAGTCTTAAAGACTGTCGGCCTCAAGGGGCTATTGGGAGAGGAAAGATTGTTCCTACCTAAACAAGGATAAACCATCTCCCTGCTCAACTGCTCTACATGCTCTACGGCCCCAGCTAGGCAGAAGGGATTCTGGGCAGCCGAGCTTATTACATGCCCAACGCACCTCTATTTTCCTTAGGCTCTAAATTACATACACCCCAAATCAGGGGTTTGCTTAGATTCAGCCGTAAGTAGAGTTGGGGCAGGGCCTAGTTATTCTTTTCCCTAAAGAAATGAAGACAAGCTTTTCCTGGTCCTGCCAAAAAGTGTGAGCTGGGTACAAATAACCAAGTACAAAGGTGAGTGCTACGTCACTTCAATCAGGTTCAACTCTTTGCAGCCCTATGGACTAGAGCTCACCAGGCTCCTCTGTCCATGGAATTCTCCAGGCAAGAATACTGGAGTGGGTTGCCATTTCCTTCTCCAGGGGACCTTCCTGAGCCAGACACTGAAGCTGAATCTCCTATGTCTCCTGCATTGGCAGGCGGGTTCTTTACCACTAGCACACACTACATGGAAAGGATCAAGTACAAATAGCATCTGGATTTAATTATTATTTCTTACCAAAGAAACACTGATTTGTCAGGTTCCTTTTTTCATTCCTTTCCTTCCATTTCCTTTCATTCCTTTCATGGTCATATTAATAAGATTCCTATTTTTGAAAACACTTGAGCAACCAAATTAGATTATCAGGCATAAAACTGCATGGTCTGTCACAAGTTCAAACACAAGACAAAGCAAGATTCTTTGGAAATAAGATAATTTCATTTAAAAAAGCACATCAATACTGTCAATTGAAAATATACCATGAGCAGAGAATGATTCCATACTTCAGCACTAGACTGGCTACTGGCTTGCTTCTTCACTTTAAATTACATTCATGAAGCTACATATATATAAAGATACGGCAATCATACTCACTGAGAACACAATCAGGCAAAAAGCTTATTGATTATTTTACTCATTTGAATATTCACTAGGGGACAAAGCACTTGTTGGCACAAAACTCTTAAGATGTAACAATATTTAATCATTCAAAATACAGTATTAATCCTCTTAAAACTTCAGAAGGCAAAGATTCCAGTCATGCAAATATTCTTCTGTAAACTATCTCCAAATCAGAATTCTGCTGACTCAAAACTAATCAGAATACAACACAACAGTAGAGTCCTGAGCCCAAGGGTTCCTGCTACAATGGCCGTTTACTAAATGAGAGCATGTCATTCTGCTACTCAAAGCCCATCAACACCCCTCCCTCATCTCTCTGCAAGTAAAAACCAAATTCCAACACCGGTGCCCAGTCCCTTCCAGATCTGCCCTGCCCCGCCCCCCGCCCCCCACCGCACCTCTCACGCCCGCCCTCCCATCCTGAACCTGACTCGCCGTGCTCCCACCACCACGGCCTGGTTGCTCCTCCAGTGCTCCAGGTTGCTCTTGCCTTGGGGCACTTGTGCTGTGCTGGGAAAGCTTTCCTCGGAAATTCCCACTGCGCACCCCTGCTTATCTTTAAAATTTGTGCTCAAATGTTGCCTTCTCGGACCACCCTTTTTGAAACCGCAACCTTTCTGATGTCCTAGCATTCCCTGCTTTATTTTCTCTAGAGCTCTCAGCAGTACCTTCCAGCAGACTATGAAGTTGACTTTTATGTTGGTCCTTCTCCACTGGAATATGTACTCTGAACAGGCAAGTGTTCGCCTGTCTCCTTCAGCGCCGTTCTCTTTCGTGCATACAACAGTGTCAGCACACAGCAGATGCTCAGCGCGTTTGCTAAGGGAACGTGTGAATGGCTCTTTCTTGTCCAGCTGTGGCCATCCGTGTGTGTGTGTGCTCAGCCACTCAGTCGTGTCCCACTCTGCGACCCCACGGACTGTGGCCACCAGGCTCCTCTCTCCACGGGATTCTCCAGGCAATGGTACTGCAGTCGGTTGCCATTTCCTTCTCCAGGGGATCTTTCCAACCCAGGGATCAAGCCTGCATTTTCTACATTGACAGGTGGATTTTTTTTTTATCATTGCGCCACCTGGGAAGCCCAAGTGGTATTTATCACTGTTTTAATCTCTGCGTCTCACAAGTCTGGCACCATCCTGTCCCTTGTTTTGGGATTCTCTCTTGTGACTTATAATCTCTATTCCTACTATCATCCTCTTCGTCCAAGATTTCATTTCAGTTCATTATTGTATTAGGTTCTTAGTTTCCCCTATCAAGTCTCTTCCTGTGTCTGAAGAATGCTGCTAGGACTCACGACTCAGATTTTTCAACCTAACTTCTCACTCTTCTAGAATATGGAATTTCAGCTTCAGTCAGGCTGGTCTTCTTAAAGTCCCGGGAAAAGAGTCAAGTCCAATGTTTTCTATGAAGTTTTCTCCTGTGGCTACAGGTCATGAATTTCCTTTCTCTAACATGCTATACATTTAAACTCATATCCAGTTCAGCACTTAACTCTGGCCGGCTGCTAAGGATAGTTGCTCTTCCCGGGCAGACCTGACGCTCTCTGGAAGTAGGAGCATGTGTGGGAGCCACTTCTTATTCTTACATATGGATTAGTGAGTACAAAAGAGGCACACAGTGAAAATCTGGTGAGTGACAAAGAAATGTACCATAATATGATAATCCAATTTTTCCAGCTAGTGTGTCCCACAATCAGGAACAGAAATACCCATGTTCCTCTGTGCCTGGAACAATGGAATGTCTGCTTAATAAAGAGGCACACTGCATGTGCTTAAAAGAACAGATTACAGGTTCTTATAAAGCAAATGCCTCATTGAAAATATAACTTCATACTCTCTAGTTTTTATATTGCACATAAAGCAACTCAGGAAATAATTATTTAACTAACTAAACTAAATGATGCTTCAAGCTACAGTATGGCCTAATACTATATTGAAGTTCAAAATTTAGCTATTCTCCATCTAAGTACATAAAATAAATGTTCTCCAGAATTTTAGACTCTGTGGGAGAAGGCGAGGGTGGGATGTTCAGAGAGAAGAGCATTGAAACAAGTATACTATCAAGGGTGAAAGAGATCACCAGCCCAGGCTGGATGCATGAGACGGGTGCTCAGGGCTGGTGCACTGGGAAGACCCAGAGGGATGGGATGGAGAGGGAGGCGGGAGGGGGGATCAGGATGGGGAACACATGTAAATCCATGGCTGATTCA
Organism: Muntiacus reevesi; assembly: GCF_963930625.1. NCBI lineage: Eukaryota > Metazoa > Chordata > Mammalia > Artiodactyla > Cervidae > Muntiacus > Muntiacus reevesi. The sequence goes on along the minus strand of NC_089255.1, from coordinate 823,942 downwards.
TGTCAGTGTACGGCAAAAACCACTACAATATTGTAAAGTAATTAGCCTCCAACGAATAAAAATAAATGAAAAAGAAAAAAAATGTTCTCCATAGCTAATGAGCACTAAGAAATTCAACTACTTGCTGCTTTTTTAAGAACATACAACAGTGCTTCAAATGTCACTTGCGGAACTGAACACACGACCTCTCGATTCTAAAAGATAATGCTCTATACTCAGTGAGTAACTGACGTCAAATCCATACCTTTGTTAGTCCCTCATATTTTCGATAATCCGTACTCTCTAGCCACTCCATCAGCTTGGCATATCGGAGTAAGTCTCTATGAAATGCATGATGATTAGGTAAAGTCAGTTCAATAGAGCGCTGAGCAAGAGTTGAACTCTGATCATGACCCTAGAGTGAATAAATAAGGACATAACTATCACTGACAGTATAAAGAAACATTGTTGTAACTAAATATCCTTAATAATGATCAAGCATGGCCAAGCAAAAACAACAGAACATAGAAATATAAGAACTGAGTACTTACTTGTCTTTTTTTAATCATCCTGTGTATACAAACTGAACACCACCACCATAAAATAGTCATAAACACACAAGAATGACTCTCTGATAAATCGACTCATTTTATCTTTTAGAGTAGTTGAGAATGAATAGTTTAATCAACTTTACCTCTCCCATAACATTTTACAATTGACTAAGCAAATAAATATCATGATATAAACTGTTACTAAGAAACACACACCGAACAGGGGAAGTCATTCAAAACAAATTGTCTCCATCTATGATATCTCCATTAGAGTCTACGATATTTAAACAGCAGGTGAAAATGCACAGGACACAGAATGTCAGAACTAGGAAGGACTGCAGATGACTGCTTCCTGGGCTTTCCAGGACAGCGCTCAGTGCTCAGTTGCTGGATCATATCCTATTCTTGGCCAACCCAATAGATTGTCTGTAGCCTGCCGGGCTCCTCTGTCCATGGGAGTTCCCAGCAAGAGTACTGGTGTAGGTTGCCATTTCCTCCTCCAGGGGATCTTCCCCACCCAGGGACTGAACCTATGTCTTCTGCACTGCAGGCGGATTCTTTACCACTGAGCCACCTGGGAAGCCCTTTCCAGGATAACCCCTAATAATAATGTAATTTTAATTTTTCCATTAATTTTCTACAGAAGCAACTATATAATTTTGTTTTTAATCCTTGACATGACTTATATAAATGAGCACGTTTTCAATCAGCCTGAGGCAGACGATGCATCCTGACTTTTGTTCTAGAGTATATGGATCCAGTAGATCAGCTGACCCAACGGAACAAACTGAAATTCAAAGGGCTAAGTGATCCACACAGGCCACACAGGCGGAAGGCTAGAATCTGAACCTCAGCCATGTGAGTCTCACTTCTGTTTTCTTTTAAAAACATGCCAAACAAAACCATTCTAACCAGACTCAAAAACTGCTGAAGGTCATTACAAACATTACATTTCAGAAATGTTTACCACATCAGAAGGATGACTGAGATTCCACTGACTCACAGATATTAGATACTGTACACAGAGAGAGATTAGTTTTAAGTCTGCTAATGTCTCCAAATTGTGCCTTAATTAAGTTACACTAACTAAAAGGAAGGAGTATTTGACAAACTTGTTATTGCTGATAAATGTTTTCCAAATATTTTACCCTTATTAATAATAACATTAGATATATTTCCATTATCCTTCCTCATTAATTTTTTCAATAATTCAAGACTCAAAATCATGGTTTATGTTCTTCTATAGCTGTTTACTCAGGTCACTGCATGTTAAGTTGTACTATTTAATTTAATGTCAGGAAAACTCTTCAATTAAAAACCTTCATCTCTCCTGCAAAATGGAAGAACCAACATTTATAGAGAATTTTATGGTTTACAAAGCTCTTCTACATATATTACTATTCAAAACTTTCTACTGTAAGTAGCATTTCCAGATCATCATCATGTGAAAATTCACTGATATAAAAACATTATTACCTTCAGACTATTAGGATATATTAAATATTGTTAGTGTTAACAGAAAGATTTTAAGAGAAACTGGTTTCAAAATATATAGGAAGGAGAAAAAATACTTAAATTGCTTAATTCAATCAATAATATAGATAACTATCATATCTAGAATTCAATCGTGCTAAGAATTTTACTCTTTATATACTTTAAAAATTAAGACATTGTTTAAAGTTTCTTATTAGAGATAAATAAATTAGTAATGATGACTGAAAACCTTTTGAAAAGGACTGGCCATTCTAGATGCCTTTAAGAACACCATGATTCATGAGAAGAGGTCAAAATATCAACATTAACAGGAGTTTTGGAAGAAGCTGATTCCAACCCTCATGAATGACTTTGAGGGGTATGACTTCAGTACAGGAAGTAACTATAGATGTGGTAGAAAGCAGAACTAGAATTAGAAGTGGAGTCTAAAGATGTGACTGAACTGTTATAATCTCATTTAACAGATATTTAATGGATGAGAAGTTGCTTCTTACGGATGAACAAAGAAACTGGTCTCTTGAAAGAGAATCTACTCCTGATGAAGATGCTGTGAAGGCTACTGAAATGACAACAAAGGATTTAGACTATAATTAATACATAAACTAAGTTGATAAAACAAGTGGCAGGATTTGAGAAGACTGACTCCAATTTTGGAAGAAGTTCTACTGTGGGTAAAATGCTATCAAACAGCATTGCATGCCACAGAGAAATTGTCTGAGAAAGGAAAAGTTGATCATTACAGCAAACTTCACTCTTGTCTTATTTTTAAAAATTGACATAGCTACCCCAATCTTCAGCAATCACTGCCTTGGTCCTCCAGCACCTTCAACATTGAGGAAAGACCCTCCACCAGCAAAAAGATGATGACTCAGATGGTAGGCTCAGAGGGTGCTTAGCAATTTTTAGCAATGAAGTATTTTTAAAATAAATGTGTACATTCTTCTGTTAGACATAATGCTATTGCACACAATAGGCTACAATACTGTGTAAACATAGCTTTTTTACGCACTGGGAAACCAAAAAATTTGTGTGACTTGCTTTACTGACACATTCACTTCATTGTGGTGTCCCTAAGGTAGCCCCTATACACTGCTGTAGAGTTTTAAGTACATTACCTTTACCACATCCTCACAAGCATCTTGAGGGTAGCAGCCATTTCTTACTCTTACATATGGAGGACAGTGAGTCCTGTCACACAATGTAACACACAAATCAGACACACAATCAAAATTTGATGGTGAACAAAGACATGTAACCCAGTGCGGTAATCGAATCTTCCCCGTGTGTCCCACAACCAGGAACAGAAATCCCCTTGTTTCCCAACTCTTTGCTAGGTGACACGAAGTATTCAATTTAACACACAGAAAATCTCTTTTCTGCACTTGGGACACTGTCTTTCATCTTCTTCAGCACATTCCAGGTTGTTGCAACATTCTGGTTTTTAACATGCATTACTCACATGTAACAATGCATATTAGATTTTCAGAACTGGGATGCATTCATTTTAAACAAAGCCATTAGTTTATAAGGCAAGGAAGCAAAAATCACAAATAATAGCATGTTATAACAAACAATTAAGGGTGGAGAAAGGATTATCATTTAATGACTGGTATTTTCCATACCATTTACAAATGTGGACTATAGCCTGTCAACAGGATAATTTAAAAAAACTAGGGAATTGTGTAAAAATAGATATTATTGAAATAATAGTGTAAGAAAAATGTGCATTAGTATTTCCTATGTGATTCCTAGGTTTACTTTTTTCCTGAAGCTTTTCAAGTCAAGTGGAATGTTAAGAGAGTCTTCCCCTGGTTCCCCCTTGCGCGGTTAGTTAGCTGGTCTTCCTTTACTCCCATGGTACCACCATAACATACACCCTCCCTCAGTCTGTTTGTCGCCCTTCTCTAGATCGTGAGCAACTAGAGCAAAGAATCAGCCTCTCATCTATTCCAATGAAACGTCTGGAATGCATCTTTAATCACTTGGCAAATGACTTCCAAATAAAGGAGTGAGTGAGTGAATGAAAGAATGACAGAAAGAAAGGCAAGCAGAATGAGATTAAATGCCTTTGGATCTAAATAAACTTTCTGTTATGGGACATTAAAAAAACTGCCACAAATATGGTTAACAGGTAGCTCAAATCAGTAAATTATAACTATAAAGATTCTGCTGCTATTAAGCTTAGTAAACCTTACAGGGGAAAAAAAAGAATCGGAGAAGCTGGAGCCAAAGTTGATGTACCCACAGGCACGGAAAGAAAGTAGGACCTGTTATAGAGTTGAAGGAGGGCCTGAGTAAACTAATCAGAAATAAAATAGAGTAAATACAATTGTTTCAGAATACTACAAAGTGAAAACAAAATAAGAACCTGGAATATCAGTCAGCATTTCTTGATGAACAAAATTTCACTCAACTTTTTTTGGCCCCAAATCCCTATTAAAGAGATCATAAATACACAAAATCTAATTTATGACACCTAATTTATTCAAGAAATATTAAGTCTAATTTATTATTTATTAAAAAAAGCACCTTCTAGTCAAATCCCTCTAAGGTATACTTAACAGTAACATTTATATCATTGCCACAACCTTAATTATAACACCCTTTCCACATAGAAATAGAGATAAAGGTTTTCTATAAGATTAAATCAACTAGAATTTACAATTGAGTTAGTCATTTTTCTCATATTTATAAGTATATGGAGCCAATGAAATACTGAAAACATGGAATCAAGTCCCTGTTCTCACTTGAAAATACTGAAAAATAAAACAGGCCAAACATTAAAAACGTAACAAGTTTGGACTTATTTTTAGAAACAAGATTGTCTAAATGGGGTATATGTAACATGCAAGCACAATTATTTAAAACTTGGGGAATTTTGGCTAAAAGGAACTGTCTTCATAGGAGACCACTGAGGCCCCCAAAACATCTATGAGCAAATACATACATATCTAAAAATATTAAAATCAAATAAATATAGAAAGGAACATATTGTGCTCCCAATTAAATACATTAAATTTTTTTTCTGTGACCATTTCATTTCAAGCTACAGGAACATGCCAGTACTATAATAAGATAAAATTACCTGTCGAACAAAAACATTGTTGAGGTGACTGGCCAGTCTCCGGGCAAAATTCTCTCGCAAATCACTGAAACGCTGCTGCTGCTGCTGCTGCTGCTGCTGCTGCTGCTCAACTGCCAGAAGCACGTCATGGCCTGAAATCGTGACAGCTTATTCAACGGGTTAGAGAGCTCCCGGATGTCTAAGGAGTGCATTCATAACAGAAGCCGTATTTCAGTTCTGAAGAACTCAACCTTTTGCTGGTTTATGCGTGTGTTTATAAAAGAAAGGTAAGGGGGAAAAACAGTGTAACTCAGCGATCCTCACGCTGCGGTCTTGCCTCAGCCTCACCTGGGAACGGTCAGAAACATGGATTCTAAGGCCTCAGAGCGGACCTACTGCTTCTGCGCTGGCCCCTAGCCGTGATCCCGATGCAAGCTCAAGTTTAGGAACCGCTGGTCTAGCAAAGCCTTACGGCATCTACTTTGTGCTAGGTCCTGTGAACAGCGCTGAAGAAAAATGCTGGTGTTAACGTAGAGTCACTGATGGTCAATCAGAAGGTACTGAAATGAACAAGTTCTTCGTGCCGATATAAATTATGTTTGAGAGTAAGTGAAACTTGTTTCAATAGCTAATAATCTAACCCTAAACCACCTGCCTCATGGACTTCTTGTCAAAAGCTTTACACTAAGTCAGAAGCTTAGTCCCAGGTTCTTGGGCAGATTTTATGGTCATACCTGGTCGAAGAGCTACATTCACGCACTGCAGCAGGGCATCTGCAGCATTGGTGCAGGCCTCAATGCCCCTGGAAGAAGAAAGATCTCCTTCCTGAAGTGCCTTTATATGACCTTTGGCCAGGTCCATGTGGCTCTGGAAAGTAAATAAACACACCATTTGTCTGTGTACTCTTAGGAAGTTTACAGGTAAGATGCTACGCAATCCTATTACTGGGTGTTTGAAACTTCAGTATTTTTAAATCTTGCTCTCCTAAGGAAACTAGAAAATACTTGCAAATGGGCTTTAGAGATCATTAGTTTTGCTTTTTTTTAATTGTTGCTAGTAGTTTATAACCATGCTTACCACAAGAAACTCTATCTCAGACAGGAGTTTTACGTTATTAGTGTTACTGAGATGAATGAGGTGGTTGCTTTCGGAGATCTGATCCATCTGTTCTTTTACACTTTGGAGCATTTCCTCATAACTGCTCAGTTTCAATTCAATCAGATCCACCACCTTGAGAGCCTCATCCAGTAACTTCATTAGGATGTTGACTTGCTTTTCAGAGGCCATGATAGACTGGATGTTGGCCTACACAGTTAAAAAGAGAAGTAATACTTCATATTCTTCAAATGAAATATCCATAAATCTTTGACAGCAGCGTGACTCAGCAGCAGCGGCAACAAAGGCTGACACACACATCGACACGTCTACTTTAATTGGCTGCTTTGTGTTTACACTCCACTTTTTCACACAGTATTTCAGGGAAGCACACGTCCCCTTATGTGGAGGTTAGGGACCAGATCTCAATACTGCATATTTAGGGCATGCGCCATGATGTATCATCAGCAATGGTGGACTCTCATTAGTGCCGTTAGGTTATACCATCTCTGACGCTGCTTCCAGCTCTATCAACTATAGACATTTTCTATAATCTGCAACATTTATGTAAAACCCTAAACAAAAGCATAATAATCACCTATGCTAATACCTTAGTTAAGAGGGTAGCAGTAGCATGCCAGTCTTTAACAGATACATGGAACTAATTTATAACTGTAGCATGATTTGTACTAATAGGATGTGGAAGAGTCTATTGCCATAAGATAGCTCCTTCTACAATATTCTTTCTTTTCTCTTTCATTTGCAACTACTTTTTTTTTTCCCCAGACAAAGTAGCAACAAACCACCGACCCCTTATTAATATTTTCTAAAGACTCTATTGATTCTCAATTCCCTGAAATATGGAAGCTTTCAAACCCAAAATTAAACTGCAAAGTAATATGATGACTTGAAACACAGATGCAACATTAACTAGAAAATACAAACCACAAAGCCACATTAAGAAGGCAGATAACATGATATGAGGAAAAAATTTGGATAAAGAATTAAAATAATATCATTGTATGGGTGATGCTAAAATTTCACGTTATTTTATATACTATTCATAATAACTCCCATGGAGATGCAGCCCAACTGTAAAGCAGCAGAGCTCTGACCCACTGAATCTTAAGCAGCAGAGCTGTGACTTGAACTGATCCAGGACAATTTTCACTTCAACATCTTGAAGTCTCTTCTAGGCTTTACTTCCAGAGAGTTCTACAAATTTGTAAGCTTGGGCTATTGGTGTAATCTCTGGACCTCAGTTCAACCTTACAACTTCTGTACCTTTCATGTATAAAATGCCAACACTCTTTTAAGTCTTAAAAACATTCCTTATTCTCAGAGTTTTTCTTAAATTCATACTTTGCCTAACAAAATGACACCCCCCTCACAAAACACTCTCATTTTAGATTTTTCTCGTAAGACAGGTGCTACTTGTAGCTTTTTACTTCCTAAAGATGTACATGTAGGTACAAGCTCAGATATGTGCATACAAATAAACAGCATCTATTCCACAGCAGTTCAGAGGAGTCGTCAAACATCCTTTTGCCCTGGCTCTCCTGTTTTCACTACACTATTTTGCTCTCTTTGGGTAAAGGATTCGCTTCTTTCAGCTCACTCTCTCTCCTTCTAACTTGTACCTATGTTTTTCCCCCCAAACCACAAAAATTATATTCTCTAGCCTTGAACTATTCTGAAGTGTTCCAGAGGCTGGGGGAATCAACCCCCAGGGTGGTTTCAGGTTGGCTACTTTCTACTTCCATCACTTCATATCAAGAACCTCCCCAAATCCAGAACCTCAGCCAACTGCCTTCACTGGCCTAATAAGAATGGTTCTGTCTCTGGACCAAGAACAGTGAAAGACAGAGGGAGGCAGCTGGTGATGCGCTTCTAGGGAAAGACAGCAACGATCCCACCGTCTAGGCTCAAAGGCAGCGGCAGCAGAATATGAACATCACCAGTCTCCTCAGCTTACCACACATCACTAGCCACACGTTACAAGAAAGGCTGACCCCATCTAACACCTGCAGCTCTCTGGACAACCTTTCTGCAAAGGCCTCGGCGCTAGAAATTGCATATTCACAGCCTTCCATCATTATCTCAATATCCCGCTCTTCTCTTGCATTTAACTCTTGGCATTCATCCACTGCCTCTTCCTCACCTCCTGTCACACTCTGATTTTCTCCACTTGGAACAGATTCTTAAAAGAGGGTAAAAATTAAAAATAAAGTAGTAAAAAACTAGGAAGGACAACAGCATTGTACTTACAGGTAAGGTCAGTTATAAGCACAGGTCACATTTAGATGCTGAAAAATAGGAAAAAAATGATTCAAAATATATGAAAAAAAAACTTATTTTTATGAAGAACCGCATATGTTAACATGTCTATTATAACAAAAGCATGCAGTCTAATTTATTGACTTGTGTTAAAACAGGCTTTAGTCACACTTTCCCAAAACATAATTAAACTATAAAACAAATATAAAACCGGAAACGAAACACGTGTACAAGCCTAACCTCTTTTTTTTTCTCTACCTGGGATAACTGTTGCTCTAATACAATAATGCTTATAATTCAGGACACATGAGGAACAATTTGCTTTCCTTTTTTTCCCAGGTAACACCTTCTTCTGTTATTTTTGTTCTTTCTATCTTTGTTATGTTTTGTGTTTTCCTCCAAATAACTTCCAATTGAAATTTTAAAAATGCATCTACAATTCATAATTTATTTTGGGCAATGAAAATATTAACTGAACTTTCCATTTCTCTCTGTAAAAATTTTTCACATGTGTTTATAAAATTTCTAAGGATCAGCTAATAGAAACTTTCTCAATATCTGTATAGTAAGAACAACATCATGGCTGTGTAAAACTACAAAAATTTCAGCTGTCTTCCTGCTTCAAAACAAAAGACCAGGAGGTCAGAACTGAGATGCTTTCTAGATAAATGTTTCAGTTCACTTTCTGGAAAGAACAGACTCAGCATATGGGATTTTACATAAATCTTGAGATCGAGAGATAAAATGAAAAAAATAATTTTACCCTTAAATAAACCTCGAAACAAAGTTACTGATTTTCAACAATTCACAGGACACGCTTTAAAACACAAATTCCAAGTGTTTTAGATATTCATTATTTTGTATGAAAATGAGAATCTACATTCAGCATGACTTGACATATGTTAACTTGTCCTTGAACAAAACACACCTAATTCAAAGTAACAAATGATCTACTCTTAAGAATGCTAATTAGCCAGCTTTAGATAACATGCCAGAAAAAAAAGAGGGGCTAAAACTTTCGGCACAGGCAATTACAGACTGCAGTACACAAATGCAAGTCCCTTAGAGCGGCGTCTCCCAGCTCTCAGCCCTTTCCAAGTCACTCTGGAAATGTTAAAAGTGTTTTGTGTGCAGCTTTTTAGCCACTAGGGGGCAGGGGATGCCCAGTTCATTCTGCACAGCTCCTTACACAAGTAAACATTTAAAATAAACAAATATTTTAAATGATCATAATTGTTTCAGAAGGCATCTTCTCACATAAGCAAGGTCATAAATCACTGTCAAGTAAAACTGAAGTAGCACCAAATCAATAACAAGAAACATTTTTATGGACTTTGAAACTTTAGAAAGCATTTGTATGTTCATTATCTAATGTAATCCTCAAATAAATTCCATGAAATAGTTATTATTTTCCCATTAGAAATTACCACATACTATGTCCTTAGTGACTGCCCAAGAAAAGCTGAAATCTTGAGTGTTACACCTATTAATGCCAAGGTCCCCGCCCCACCCCATGGGAATGCTGGATGCTAAAACTGACAGGGATTTTCAGCTCAAGATGGCAGACTAGGACACATTTACTTTCTGTTCCTTCTGAAACCATACTTAAATAAAAGTGTAGAAATACCAAAATTAATAAGCCAATAAAAGCCAAGAGGTTGTGGAAGTCATCAAATACAGAAAGATTTCAACATATTTCGAGAAGGCAAAAAATGAAACAGAGTGATGAATAAAATAACTAAGGAAAGACTGTCCTAAGGAGGGTCTGCACAAAGCCAGTTAGCTTTCGGTGAGTTCTGGTTATAGCAAAGGGCAAGGAAAGAAGAGGGGCTGAAAAACAAGGAAATTAAAGTTATTTTAGGGAAAAAAGTTACTTGTATGAGCTCCAGAGACCACTCAGCCTGCTGCCATATCAATCCATGGATTACAATGGATTGTTGGTAAGCAAGACAAGAAAATAAGGAAGAAACAAAAATGAAGAGATTGTTCCTTACTGAACTCTTCTCAAATGAGATCAAGGAATTATGGTTAAATGCCACAGCTGTAAATCATTTCTGCTCCTAGAGAAGTCAGATAGGGCTTATGATATTTCTCGCTTTTTTCAGACATAATTTAGGTCTGAGAAAAACCTTTTGTGTCCTCCAATCTCAAATCTTCTTGGGGATGGAAGTCCAAATTTACTCTGACATACTATAAAAAGAATCTCAAGAGCAGAGGGCAAACTAATTTATAATATATGAATTATGTCCAGTGTTATTTTAAATAGATTTTAAACTAAAATATATAAATAAAGTTTCACTGATCAATACAATTCTGGGTTCTGAAACCTCTACATGTCACATGCCTGCTGTGTAACACACAATGTCAGCCCAGGAGAAAGAAAACACTCCAATGAAGTAAGCCAAAGAAACAAGATTCAAACTCGATAAAGCCATGTTAGACTAGGAGTTTTCAGTCCTATCCTATTCTTTTGAAGCTTCTACCTTGTGAATAATAACATGTCTCCCTTGTCCTAGACACCCAAGAGTGTGACTTCTCTCCTGGGCATAAGAATCTTTAGAATTATATATGGTAGTAAAGAGTGGACCCAGCTGACATGCTCACAGTGACCAAACTGTACTGACTGACTGAAGCTGACACAGGGCTCCACTATGAAGCTGCAATAAGTGATGTGTTTGCTTTCTCAACATGAATGAGCTGCCTTACTGAACACACTCCAGGAAGGCCACAGAAACAGGCTTCTAATCCATACAGAATAATGCACTGGTAAATTTCTTTCAGGAAAGCCCATGATTTATCTAGACTATCATCTTTACATATCTGGATCCTTCAAACTATCCCAAAGGGAAAACCTCCGCTGGTGCTATGCTGACAACTGGTGGTCCTTAACCTGCCTCTTCTGAGATCAGAACCCAACGCAGCAGGTGATCAATTCATGAATTGAGCAAAAGAAAACCTACAGGGTAGGATATAGACTCATTATAGGTATGACACTTAGGGCTAAGTGCCATAAGGAGGACAAGAAAAGAACAGTAACACGTGAAGCATGTATGGCGGGGAGGCACCACAGCCCAGAGCAGGTTTGGGTCACATCCTGGCTAAGCCATTACCATCTGCACACCCTGAAGAACAGTCTAAGATTTAACTGTTGTACCAAATTTCTAAAAAGAAGTGAAGAAAGAGGCTTACCCGCCAGAAAAGGACGTGGTGGGGTGCAGCACCTGGCCAGGTGAGGGCTCTGCATTCCGGCTGGTGATGATGGCAGAGGAGCCGCGGCGGAGAAGCTGCTCCTGGCTCCTGGCCTCGCAGAGAAGCTGGAGAGGTCCCCACAGGTGCTGGACCACCCCCGGGAGGGTGGGTGGCTCCTGCAGTCAGCTTTGCACAGGTCTCTGAGACCCAGGCAGGGAAGGGCCGGCAGATACACACGCAGGCACCAAGGGGGCTGCATGATGAGGAGCTAGATGGGATGAGCTCTGGAGAAGGAGGCCCCCACGGTCCTGAAGAGTCTCTGCACGGTGGCCCATCTGGTGCCAAACACCTGCCACCCACAGTGGGAGGTCTCAGCGGCTAGAGAGCCCGGGAGGGGTCGTGCACTGGGCCCCGCCCTTTGCCCCGGAACTTGCAGTTTCTCTGTGACACGTATACCATGGACGCGTCACAATTGCCAGGCTGAGTCCTCCTCCCTCCAGGGCGTGTTTGACCGCGAGAGGAGTAAGAAGCTAGGGAGACGCTCTCCCAGTTTCACATTCTATTCTCGGGTTATTTGGCGCACAATCTGTCCTATACGGGCAATTTACTGTGTAAACTTCTTTCTGGGCTCCGCCGCCGGCGCCCGCTGGGCCGGCGCTCGCTGGTTTTGCGCCCTCGGGGTGCCACCACATCTGGCCGGGGTCACCCCGCCGCCCCAGCTCCTGCTTTACAACCTGGTCGCAGGCTGCTCAACCAGGATCCAGTGCCCTCATCGTCCGGGTTTTACAGCATGCCGAAAAGGTGGTACCCAATCCAGCAGGCTGGGTACTCCCGTGTGGGCGGGCTACCCCTGGCGAACTTGAGGGAGCGGCCGAAGCAGCAGCCCGTCCTGTCCACTCGTAATTCCATGATGTTCGGACCTTCGAGAACCGTCAGAATTCCTCCACCGGGGCGCAAAATTACTCTCCTGCGTTCACTCCCTGAGCTACCTGTTCAGGTAGCCAAGGCTGGGAAGCCGGTACCAACCAGTCACCGCCCACTTCCTCGCGCAAAGGAGAGTAAGGCCATGGTCCAGGAAGATCAAAGGGAAGGCGTGACAGAGGAGGAAGGTCACACAGAGGCCGAAGGAGAGGACAACGGAAAGATGAGTCCGGACCCCAGCGGGGCTATGACAATGACACCTAGGCCCCAGGAGACCGGCGGGCTCCTCCCGCCCCTCCACTGCCCTCCCGAGCCTCCAAACCTCCTTCCGGGGCACCCAGGAGGCAACTTCAGTGAGAAAGCCCAGGTGTCTCGGACGAAGCCTTCCTCCCAAAGCCCCGCCATCTGCTCAGACGGCACTGCTGGAGACGGCCGGCCTCCCTCGCAGCCTGGCCCCGTGGCCACGGTGCTCTCTGCCCCAAGTCCGCGCTGCAGCCTGCTGCCCGAGAGGCCAGGAGAAGTGGTGCTGGGTGAAGACCACCAACCCGGCTGCCCAGAGTCACCGATGTCCGGGAAGGCGCTGCAGCGTGAGCTACCTTCAGACACCCCGCGGAGAAGCTCTTCTCCCCTGGGAGCCGCCGGCAGTGGGCGCCCCCGCAAGAGGACGATGCCCCCGCCGCTTTTTCTGCCACTGCCGCCACCGCCGCCGCCACTGCCGCCCCCGCTGCCGCTGCTCTGGGGTCGCAGTGACCTTCCCCCGCCTCCGAAGCTTCCAGCCATGACTCGCGCCAAAACCCGGGGCACCCTGAAACAAAACAGGGACCGTCAGAGGAACAGAATCCTGAGGGATGCAAGGAAGGCCATGCGACGCCGCAGCGCCGCCCCGCCTGCCCCAGGGACCACAGGCTCCCTGCCTCCGGTCAGTCACACGTTGCAGGTCCCTCCCTACCACCACCAACTTGGCCGACCTGTCCTCCAGATTCCCCAATCTGGCTGGCCTTCCACCTTGCCTGACACCTTATGTGGATCGGGTGGCAAGACACACAGCCCCCGTGGACTCTCATTCTGCTAGTCCTGCAGATGCTCTGCCTCCAGTTTCCAATCCCACTGTGGGAACTGCCCTCAAGGAGGATGCGGGCACTGCGTGTGCAGTCAGAGCAACACCACCTTCTATTTCTGACCTCTCCACACCCCTGAGCACCCCAACCCTCCCCTTCCAGCCACCCTCCGACAAAAATGAACCCCCAACACCCATGTGTGTAGATTCTCCCCCTCCCTCATACTTACTCACCCCTCTTCCAGACCGCCCCATCGCTCCCCCTGCTACAACTTCTACTGGAGTCCCTTTTACCACCACAGTCACAGCATCTCCAAGTGTAACCTTCCTGTCTCCTTCAGATCAGGACGTCACTGACATGGACACTACTCCCCCGGCTCATGCTGTAACCTTTCGGTCTCCCCCAGGTATTGGGGTGGAGCAGACACGCACTGCAGGGAGACCAGACACCACCAGCGCCATTTGTGCCGACGGTCTCCTGCCCTGCTTCAATCTTTAACTATGCCTTTCACTCCCAAACCAACCCTCACCCTACATTTGCAGCCACTGATGGGCAGCAGAGAGCCTCTGTTTTTCCCAAGCCCCCATCTGGGGCTCCGGCTGCTGTCTTCCCCGGGCCCCCACCTGGGGGTCAGGCTGTCGTCTTCCGCGGGCCCCCACCCGGAGGTCAGGCTGCCGCCATTCCCGAGCCCTCATCTGGGGCTCCGGCTGCCGCCTTCCCTGGGCCCCCACATGGTTATCAGGCTGCCACCTTTCCCGGGCCCTCATCTGGGGCTCCGGCTGCCGTCTTCCCCGGGCCATCACCTGGATATCAGGCTGCCGCCTTTCCCGGGCCCCCATCTGGGGCTCCGGCTGCCGCCTTCCCCGGGCCCCCACCTGGGGGTCAGGCTGCTGCCTTTCCCAGGCCCTCATCTGGGGCTCCCGCTGGCGCCCTCCCCGGGCCCGCACCTGGGGGTCAGGCTGTCGTCTTCCCCGGGCCCCCACTCGGAGGTCAGGCTGCCGCCTTTCCCGGGCCCCCATCTGGGGCTCCGGCTGCCGCCTTCCCCGGGCCCCCACCTGGGGGTCAGGCTGCTGCGGTTCCCGGGCCCTCATCTGGGGCTCCGGCTGGCGCCTTCCCCGGGCCCCCACCTGGGGGTCAGGCTGTCGTCTTCCCCGGGCCCTCATCTGGGGGTCAGGCTGCCGTCTTCCCCGGGCCACCACCTGGGTATCAGGCTGCTGCCTTTCCCGGGCCCTCATCTGGGGCTCCGGCTGCCGCCTTTCCCGGGCCCCCACCTGGGGGTCAGGCTGCTGCGGTTCCCGGGCCCCCACCTGGGGCTCCGGCTGGCGCCTTCCCCGGGCCCCCACCTGGGGGTCAGGCTGCTGCCTTTCCCGGGCCCTCATCTGGGGCTCCGGCTGCCGCCTTTCCCGGGCCCCCACCTGGGGGTCAGGCTGCTGCCTTTCCCGGGCCCTCATCTGGGGCTCCGGCTGCCGCCTTCCCCGGGCCCCCACCTGGGGCTCCGGCTGCCGCCTTCCCCGGGCCACCACCTGGGTATCAGGCTGCTGCCTTTCCCAGGCCCTCATCTGGGGCTCCGGCTGGCGCCTTCCCTGGGCCACCACCTGGGTATCAGGCTGCTGCCTTTCCCGGGCCCTCATCTGGGGCTCCGGCTGCCATCTTCCCCGGGCCCCCACCTGGGTATCAGGCTGCCGCCTTTCCCGGGCCCCCACCTGGGCCTCCGGCTGCCGCCTTTCCCGGGCCCCCACCTGGGGGTCAGGCTGCTACCTTTCCCGGGCCCTCATCTGGGGCTCCGGCTGGCGCCTTCCCCGGGCCCCCACCTGGGACTCTGGTTAATGTCTCCCTTGGAACCCCATCTACGGCCTTGGGTCCTGTCTTCCCCGGCCCCACTGTGTAGGACTCCAGCCAGTGTCTTCCCCATCCCTCCATCTAGGGTTCTGCCCACTCTCTCCCCTAGCCCCCATCTACAGCTTTTGGTCCTGTCTTCCCTGGCCCCCTCTCTAGGGCTTTGGCTCTTTCCCTCAGTCCCCAAATTATGGCTTTAGGTCCTGCCTCCCCCAGCCCCCCATCTATTGCTTCAGCTCCTGTTTTCCCCAAACCCCATCTATGGCTTCGGCTCCTGCCTCCCCCAGCCCCCCACCTATGGCTTCGGCAGTTATCTATGCTTCAGCAGTCAGCATCTCTACAGATGTCAAACCAGTCTTTGACATCAAAGCTATGGATGCACCTCCTCCTCAGACTTTACTTTCTAGTCTACCTCTGACTCCAAGGACAACCACTACTCATACCACATGGCTCTTCCTGGTTCTGAGAACACAGCACCCAGTGGCAGCGATGCCTGGACCCGAGCCTCGACTTATTTACCTGTGGACGTGGTCAACAGAGGTACCCATGTTTCAAGTGAAGCTTGAAACCCAGAACTCACCATTGAACCCACATCTGGGGCCAACAATAGGAAGAAGCCTAACAAGTCTATTCCACTGGGAAACCCATTAGCCCTAGCACAAGATGAAAAGCTAACCTCTTCTGCAGTCCAGCCACCCAGAGGAAGGATAATGGATTCGGGTTTACCAGATCCCCTGTCTTCCACCACCACCATCAACATGCAGCCGCCCTCTGTCTACAGCTCAGGTATTTTCCCCAGGGATGTATCTGCTACTTCTGGTTTTGGAATGGATACCACAGTGCCCAGTCCTGGAGACAGTAGCTTGCTGTCTTGCTAGTACCACATGAGGCCCACTGTTGATGGGGCTGCAGCCTCTATGGCTGGTGGGAGTTTTGGGTTGGTGTGAATGCCCTAGGCCTCACTTATTCAGAAGCATCTGGCCCACCTCACTTTTGCACAGAACTGTGTGGGACACCCAGCACCACCTGTGTTCCTACTGTGGCCAGATCACCTTGGGCTCATCTCATTGCAGCTGGCTGCTGCAGTAGGAACAGCAAGCCCCCATCCCAGCATCCGGGCACGTATCTGGTTCCAACTTGAATCCAAACGCCTGGGGTCTCCTTCAGCCAAGTCCAGGTGGTAGAGTCACGGCAGGGGAAACCACCATCCTTATGGTTAGAGGTCGGGGTGTTACCACTTCCCATCACTGCACCCAGGACCCACATGAGTGTAGACAATCTACAGTTACAAATCCCATCACCATGAAGAAGAAATTTGTGTCAAGGGACAAGTCAATTTCAACTTTTCACTAGAACAACACTGCATCCATTGGATTTGCAACTGTGAGACCCACCCCTGGCTTGAAACCCACTAGAAGTTCCACCTGACTTCCAAACACAAGGGGTCCACCTGTCCAAGATCCAAGTGGTGGTGGTATAGGAGGGAACGTCATCATTCCCAGGAATGGAGGACCTGGTATCCACACTTCCCATCAGTACAACTGGGACCCACCTGGCCAATACACCATGGGTGAACACATGGAAGGAGCCACATCTCATCTCGGATGGGAGGCCCCAGTGTCAGCACCTGCCACTGGGCTCGGAACTCATATATGCAAAGCACAGAGAGGGTGACGGGGGCCAGCACCTCACCCGCTGTGACTGGGTACACTTCTGCTGTCCCATTCACACAAAGCACCCAGGCCTCCCCAGCCCAAACCCACGTAGTACGATGGGGGATAGCACCATATATATTTAGAGAGGAACGTCTGCACTCAGAACTCCTGGGACCCCAACTCAGGGCACCCCTCTGACTTTGGAGGAGCACGATGTTGCCTTTAGCAGCAATGAGCCAAAGGACCACACGCTCAGCGATATGCACGGGTAGGTGTGTGTTGTATGTGCATGGGTGAGGAAGGTGGGTGTGTGTGTCGTGCAGGCTGAGAAGTATCTGAGCCCAGTTCAGAACTACATACCAGAATTGAGAAGTTCCATGTGGAGGATGGAAAGTAATCTGCATGTATCATCCACTATGCCATCCCTGGTTTGACTGTAAACTTGGCCGACCCAAACTTCTGGATATTTTCCCTACACTTGGAACTGGCAAGTTCTACAGCTGTCTTTAGCTGCTTCCTCTCCCCCTACCCATTTGCCTCAATGGACACTTATCTTTCCCAGCTTTATGGGCAAATATGTATATAGGTAATTTATATATAAGTAAAAACTTATTCCTGTTAATCTACTACTGTTTGTGTGTCTTTACCCATTGATATATATGAGTCATGATGTGTTGAGGCAGACTTAAGGTTGCAAAATTTTCTGGGTCCCAGTGACTGGGTTGTGGAGCTAGGCATACATTATGACCATGTGTGCTGACTTCTGAAATCTGCTTTGAGTGTAAGGAGTGACAGTCCAGGAAGAACTAAGGTCCAGAGGAGGGAGAGACAGGGCAGCTCATCCTTACTTCTCTATGTCTCTCTCTCTCCCCCTGCACCACTCGAACCACACCAGAGGCCAGACAATCCCTGATGTGTGAAGAGGAAACACACTTTATGGTTTTCGTTTTTGAAAACGTTTAAATGTCTCTTTTGTGCATCTTCTGATCCAATTGAAACTTAGGCCAGTCATCTTTGTATGTTCCCACTTCACCCAGAGAGGATGGACTTTGTATCCAGGTTCATGTGTCTGGAGAAACAAAGGAAGAGTCCATGCCTGCTCTGTAATTGTTGAAAATTTAAGTTTACTTCAAGTTGATCATACTGCTTAAAGTATCAGAAAAGATTCTCTTCAATAACTGGCTTGGCTCTGAGATAGGCTGCTAA
Organism: Muntiacus reevesi; assembly: GCF_963930625.1. Lineage (NCBI taxonomy): Eukaryota > Metazoa > Chordata > Mammalia > Artiodactyla > Cervidae > Muntiacus > Muntiacus reevesi. Next base: position 805,617 of record NC_089255.1, on the reverse strand, counting down.
AATACCAAATATAAGAGGTATAACTGTGTCCAGTTCTTGCAGACCCTAGAGTTTTGCTGGGCCTCCAGGAGGTTCAATAAAGGCAAAACTCCTGACTCTCTGTAGCCTATCCTGTAGTCAGAGGGGAGAACAGAAATCAGTGTAAATTATCTGACAAGCTGGTGGTGTGGTTTAGTTGCTAAGTTGTGTCAGACTCTTTGCAACCCCAGGGACTGTAGCCCACCTGTAGGCTCCTCTGTCCACAGGATTTTCCAGGCAAGGATACTGGAGTGGGTTGCCATTTCCTTCTCCAGGGGGTCTTCCTGACCCAGAGATCGGGCCAGGTCTCCTGCATTACAGGTGGATTCTTTACTGACTGAGCCTCCAGGGAAGCCTAGTAACAAACGCAACAGAGATTGAGCAGTGTATGGGCAGAGAAACAAGGTGTTCCAGTTAAACAGTAGAACAGGATAAGTCTTACTGGGAAGGTGGAGTTTGAACAGTGTAGCGGGAGGGAACTGAGTCAGATACCTGAGGAAAAAGCATTCCAGATAATGGGAATAACCTCTGCAAGGCCCAGAAGAAGGACACCAATGTCCTAAGGGAAAAGCTAGTAAATAATGCGGCTGGAAGAAAGTCAGAAAGTGGGAAGGGAGAAGAGAAGAGGAAAGGAGGGTGGAGAAGATGTGGATTGAATTGTGGCATCATCGTTTATTGATTGTGTGATCACAAAGTTAATTCAACCTTCAAAAGTTTCAGTGAAATCAGTGATTTTCCTATGGCCAATTTACCTCACACGAGTTTGGAAGGATAAAATAACACAGGGAAATGAATTATAAGCCACTGTTATTATTCTACACATAAAGACAGATAGACAGACAGATATAGAGAGTTAAGACAATTTTTTTGTCCCCCTCCACAGATTCATATATTGAAGCCCTATCCCCTTATGTGTGATGGAATTAGGAGATGGAGTTTTTAGGAGGTAACTAGGTTTAGAAGAGGCCATGAGGGTAGAGCTGTCATGATAGGATTAGCTCTTATAAGAAACAGAAAAAACACGAAAGCTTTCTCTCTCCACCATGTGAGGAGGACACAGCAAGGAGATGGCCATCTACAAGCCAAAAATGGAGGACTCACCTGGAAGTGTTTCTGCCTTGCTCTTAAGACTTCCCAGAAGTGTGAAATGTCTCTTGTTTAAGCCACTTAGTCTATGCTATTCTGTTATAGCAGCCTGAGCAGACTAATACAGGCAGGTGAGTAGGGAAAGGATAACTGATAGCTACATAGATGGAGATAGAGCATGCGTATGTATGCTTAATGAATTACTTCAAATGTCCTCACCAGGCAATTCAAATAGGAGATTCCCATTTTAAAGGAATAAAAGTGCTTGCTTTCATGAAGTATACAGATGGAAAAATACTGCAGCCTAAAAATGCACAGCACTGAGCCTAATGCAACATTTCTGAGATTAGTCCTGCAAAACAAAGAACACCATCACAGAGAGGCCGACAGCCTCCTCCCGGCACCCTGCCGCCTGATTCATTTACTCCAAGTTGTTCCTTCCGACTCCAGAGGATCAAAGCTCCTGTTGCCTGACTTCAGACACTCTCCTTCCCTACCAGAAGCAGGGCTGAAATACAGTTTGCTTCTAATAGTTCCACACCTTCTCTCGGCCATGCAGGACAACATCACCAGGGACAATTTTTAACTTTTAAAATTTATAATGCTTTTCATTAAAAAACAAAAATCCTTCAAAGCTGAAAACAACAATTCTGATAAGGCAAGCACTTAGCAAATGTATGAGATATAAAGATGATTTTGAATTTCATGTTTTAATGCATTTACACAGTTGAAGCTACATCTAAATAAATGGAAATATTGTTATGAAAATACTATGTGGACATGATAGCATCTCAAATACAGAAATTCAACTTTTCTAACCCCAGTTCCCCTCTCCAGAGACAGTTTTTGGCCACAGGAATGTTGCCCCCATAATTCTAGACATTATGTTTATCTGCTGTATCCATTGTAGATCCATTTTAGCACCCTAGCATGAGGCAGGAAGATAAACTCCTACCCCCACTACTTCTCATCCCTCTTCCCTCCAATACATCATATTCATTTCATCACTTCTGCTGCCTCTCTTCTGTAATGCCATGCAATTTTTGCTGGCTTTTATTGAAGGGAGAAGTAGTAGCCTAGTGGCTAAAAGCCTTGGTTCTGGAGATGGACCACTTGGCTCGGAAGCTTTGTTCTTCAGTATATTAGCTCTGCAATCCTGAGCAATTTACTCAACCTTCCTGGGCCTCTGTTTCCTCACCTGTATGATGAGGAACTGGATGATAACCACCACTGCGTGGATTTGCTCGTGATGATGCAAATAATAACACATCTGCAGCCTTCAATGTCCAACACACGGAAGCTCTCAGGAAATATTAGCTATAGGACATAGCTACAGTACTCACTTTCACTCTAATCTCATCATTTTCTTTATGCCTGAGACTGCTTGTGCCCCCAGTTCTGTCTTTCCCCTTGTACAGCTCACCTTTGGGCAATAGCATGTTTGCTTTACCTGTGATGATAATATTTATAATTTGTTATGCAAACACAACAAAGTGTCCTGTGTTTTATTTACAGGTTGATGCTATGGGTTGAAAACCAGTAAGTTAAATTAACTAAGTTCTGCTCGGTCCTGGGGACAACAGAATGGTAGAACTGTATTTCCCTCTCTGTAGGCATGATGCTCCTACTTCTGTCTCTATCATCAACTGTTTAAACTCATGCTGTATTTCAGTTTGCTTTTTCCTTCAACTGCTATTTTCTCACAAAATGTCATCACTTCTCCTAAAATCTGACCCACCTTCTTTTGTTCTCTTGAACCATTTCCCCAGAATAAACTATTTTTAAAATGTTCAAAGGCAACACTGTTTCCTTGCCTGGATCCCCTCCTCTTTCAGAACCCTTGCCCCTCCCCCTCCTCAGTTTGAAGCTCTAAGACCAAAGGAAGCATAAGACCCTGAAAGAAAAGAGACCAAATTGCTTTCAGGTTAGACTGGAAATAACCACTAGTTACTGATCATGAAAACGGCATAATTCTGGCCCCATCACTCCTAATTTCCTTGCCTTGTGGGAGAGTTAACAATCTGGATTTCAACCAGTACTTCAGGTCATTATGAGCCAGGTAGTCCTTATTCCATACTGTGCCCAATACTGGTCTAGGCCACGAGTGAGATCTCACCTAGGGCCTCTTACATTTCTTAAGATTAGAAATTTTGTGTGGAACTTCAGGCTAAAACTCTCGTTATTATCAAGCAGGGCATTTTCCCCACATATACCTCTCAAGAATTAGCAGGCGGCTTGTGGAAGATTTGAGAATCCCAGACTCATGAATGCATGTCTTTCTTGTCGCCGATATTTTCTTCTCAGAGATCCAGAAACACCCTTGCCTATGCTGAGCCCACCCAGGCCCTCCCTGGACCGGGCGCTGCCGTCACCCAGGGTGACGAGAGGCGAGGGGCTGCCTGAGCAGCAGCTGACGCCTCACGTGAGACGGAGCCGGGCGCGGTCCCTCAGCAGCCCCGGGACAGGGGTGCCGCCCTCAGACGCTCCTCTCGGGCCTGGAGAACGCCGCGGGTGCTAAGTGTTGGAGCCACAATGTGGACCTCCCGTATTTGCCCAAGGTGGAAAGGCTAGGAGAGACAGAAAAACAAAACAACCTTGAGAAACAGAACCAGGCTTGAAAAGTTGTCTCTCTGAGACAAGTGGCACTATTGTCTTAAATTCACGCTAAGTTGGAGATCACACACCTTTGGTTTTTAAACTGGCAGATACTTGTTTTACAATGTTGTGTTGGTTTATGCCATACAACAAAGCAAATCAGTCATAATTATATATACATATATAATATATACATTATATATAATATAAACATATAATTATCTATATCTGTATCTCCCCTTCCTCTTGAGCCTACCTCAGCCCTCCCCTCACTCCCCTCCAGGCCATCACAGAGTACCAGGCTGGGCTCTCCGGGTTATCCGGCAGCTTCCCACTAGTAGCTATTTCACACGTGATAGTGTCTATATGCCAATGCTACTTTGTGGCGACATGGATGAACCGAGACACTTTCTTAGAAGTAGGTTTTCAGAACATGGAGGAAAAATGAAAGCTTATGTCCAAAGAGATGGGGATGTGTGTGGGGGAGGCGGGGGGACAGTGAGATAAAGGGTGCAAAACATAAGCTCTGTCCATTTTTAATTTGCTGCTGGACTAGCCCAGGCTGTTGTACAGAAATCTGAAAACACTAAATGTGGTGAAATAGCCACATGGACAATTGCTCAAAAATACTTTTCTGTTCCCCTTGAAACAGAATGATTTTACTGATTTCATCAAATACATACCTCAAAGTGATGACAGAAAGTTGAGTAAGTTATGTGCTGGGAATTGCACTTATGATTATTAGCAAGCACAATTACAGTGCTTACACTACAACAAGTACTATTTTAAGTGCTTAGCAAGTGCTTAAGCCCATTTAATCCTCACAATTGCAATCTTAGGTAGGTATTATTTATAATACTGACTTATTTTTTTGAAACTGAGGCCCAGAGAGGTTAAAGAGCCTGTCCAATGTCGCACAGTAAGTAGATGGCAAAAACCCAGGATTAAAACAAACCATCTATACTTTCATCACTTTGCTATGTCACCTTATTACAAGTTATGTTTAGGGAAGGGACAAAAATGACAAGACTCAACTAAAAGGAAAAGGGAGAAATGAGAAAATGACTGATCCTAGAAGCTAGGCAGGGTTTAGGCTCAGGAATTTCTGGTGATGAGGTCTAGAAATAAGAATAAGAACTTTTGGGGAATATTAATTTGGGGTAGTATCTGAATCCATTGAGAAATGACTTTGTTTTCTTTAAAATTTATAAAGACCAGTTGGATGAAGAGTCATAAAGGAGAGGAAAAGAAGATGGTGGCTTAAGTAACGTCTTACTTAAGTAACCTCTTCCCTCTCGTTAGGACTTCCTGGGTAGCTCAGTTGGGAAACAGTCTGCCTGCAATGCAGGAGACCCCAGTTCGATTCCCGGGTCAGGAAGATCCCCTGAAGAAGGGAAACTGCCCACTCCAGTACTCTTGGGCTTCCCTCGTGGCTCAGTTGGCAAATAATCCGCCTGCAATGCAGGAGACCTGGGTTCGATCCCTTGGTTGGGAAGATCCCCTGGAGCAAGGTATGGCAACCCACTCCAGTATTCTTGCCTGGAGCCTCCCCATGGACAGAGGAGCCTGGGGGGCTATGGGGTCTCCAAAGAGTTGGACATGACCGAGCAACTTTTACTTTCCTTCTAATTAATAGAGGTGAGAGGACCTGTGGAGAAGGACAGAGCTCTCTCTACTAGCTGTCCAGACATGTAACCAGAATGAACAAGGAGAAAAACGGCAACCATTGTACTGGATCTGATGATCCCGCAAAGCCAAGGATTCAGGTTTTTAAGAATGGCTTATGATGGCAAACCTGCTGCATGCCGCTATTCCACTAAGTGTGCTTCCAGGCACACATCTTAACTGGGGTAATAGTTCCTAAGAGGTGCACATTTGTTCGGTACGGTTGCTGTAATATTACTACAAACTTGGTGGCTTAAAACGAAACACATTTTCTTACGGTTCTGGAAGACAGAGGTCCAAAACCAGTTTCACTGGACTGAAATCAGGAGTTGGTAGGACCATTCATGCCCCCTCTAGAGGCTCTAAGACAGAATCTGTTTTCTTGTCAGCATTCCTTGGTTTCTGGCTGCATCAATCCAAACCTAGCTTCATCATCACTTTCTCTTTGGAGTCAAATCTCCCTCTACCTCTCTCTCGTGAGGACACCAGTGATGACTGAGTGCCCATCCAGGTAACCCAGGAGAATCTTCCTATCAATAACCTTAATTTAATCCCATTGGCAAAATCCCTTCTGTCATTTAATGTGACATTCACAGGTTCTGGGCATTAGAATATGGATATTTAGGGACAAGGGTATTATTCAGTACACAACAAGGAAGATACAGTTATGTTTCTCGGTTGCAGGAAATGAAGTTTAGGAGAGCAATTTTTCCCAGGTTTTACAATCTCCAGAGTTGAGGTTTAAATCCTGGCAGTCAGAGTTTAGGACACACTCTAAACAATTTCAATCTGTGTCCTTAACTACTGCATACTACTTGGTTAAGAGTCACACACAGGTATCAAGACCCAATTGAATAAAACATGATGTACTGTCTCATCTTTCACTTGTGTATTTCTGAATCTGGCCCAGCGCAGAAGAGTCCAGAAAATTGTTAAGCAGGGTTACTAAGAGAAAGCATTTCCTGTTTGATCTGCACTGAGTAATGAAAGGTTGCTATTTTTTTTTAATTGAATATGCCACCAAGTAGTGTTATCACCATTTTATATACTCAAACAACCAAACAACAACAAAAAGCTATGGATGCAAAGGTGTCAGGGTCATGTCTAAAGGCATCCTGCTGGAAAAAGAGCTGGGTACCAGATGCCGAGACCCGGATTCAGCCCATCCGTCCTGACTAAGCACCTATTCAGAGATTGTGACTCACCACCCAGCACCTGAGTCTTTATATCCCAGCTTCAAGATGGAAATTAGTTGAGGGATCACAGACACTTGTACTAATCACCAATTCATAATCTGCTAACCCCTTCCTTTGTGGGAGAGAACCTGACATTTCTAAAATCCTTTTCTGCCTGAGAGCGAGCAGAGCTGCCCTTGCTCCTCTGGCCATGACCTACTGTGCTTTGAAAAGGAGATTTGGCAAGTGCAGCTGCACACACATCTCCAATATCACACATCTATGGAAAATTCCAACCAGGTTTTAGGCCCAGTCACATTACATTTTTCTGAGGATCAGTAATGATTTGCTGCCGGGGTCCAGCCTCGGCAGGATCCAGGGGATACCCTCAGGATGAACGGCGTCGGCGAGAGAGAGAGAGAGAGAGAGAGAGACGAGAGACTAGCATTGATAGGGCCAAGTCTGCGAGAGAGAGAGAGAGAGAGAGAGAGAGAGAGAGAGAGAGAGAGAGAATGACCAGACGGGGATGCAGAGAGTCTGGAAGAGTCTGGCAATGCTTTATTTTTTACCATAGCTTTTATACCCTAAGTTTGTACATTTCTAAGGGGAAGATAGTTTAACATTACGTCAGCTTGTCCCTCACGAAACCAGGGTGTTTTCTGCATACTTCTTTGTTTATGAGGGTCTTGTACATTATCTTCTGGCCTTGGGGCCTATTGACATTTTATGACCTAGGTGAATGCAAAGCTGTTTTCCGTAATCTATTCTTTAATGAACACAAAGGTCAATCCTTTTGCAGAAGTTATCAGTTAAATTTATCTAAAAGGTTTACCACACAAAGACTCTGCAGCTCCAGTGAGGCAGCCCCTGTTTAGCATTCCTGGTTAAAATTAACAAATTTAAACTCTTATTTTTCTAAATCTTTAACTATAACCACTTTTAGAATAATATTTTTATGTTCTCTCATAGGGCTTCCTCACCCCCGAAGGGCTCTGTGCCTACTAAAGACTTTAGGTGATCAGGTTCTTTATGCTGTTTTATGATTAGGATATTATAAGCAATCATGCATATTAGTACCAAGGACCTAAACGCATTTGCCAAACAAACTAAAATACCAGCAAAGGAGTTTAAATTAAAACACTCCTTTCACCCTAAATAATCTCATAAAATACCACCACCTGGGAAACTTATTGATTAAAATTCTAAATTGATTCTTATTTGGGAAGAGATCGGGGAAGGCCTTCCTGCCTGTGTCAGAGAAATTAGGGAGTAGTCCATTGAGGCAGGCATCAGAAAGACAGATATCATCTTTAAGGTGAGAGCCGGGGGCAGCTTTCCAAAACCCCTGAAAACCTGATTCGCCTTGCCCGTCAGGTTTTCTCCCCTATGGCCTCTTTAGGGGTAGGGTCTCGTGTGTTGGCTCCCGGCAATTTGCTGAGGATCAGTAATGCTCTCCGTATGCTAGCTGACAAGGGCATGATCTCTGTGCTTATTATATTCCATTTGTCAGTTCCTCTCTGACACAGTTGTCCGCAGGATTCCTTAGGAATATTTGAGTTATTTAGGCACTATTTCAGGAGTTGCTCCTGCCTGTATCCTCTCATTTCTTAATCAACAATTCCCAATAAGTAATTCAGCTGAGGTAGGTTATGAGAGGCATTCTTCCCTACTCCATGTGAATCTACACCCTGGACATCTGAATCTTCATGCCCTGTAAGTTTCAGATATGTGACATCTCATCCTCCCCATCATCACTATTTTCAGGAGTCAGGACCACAACGGTGACTGGCAAGTTCATCAACCTTTCCATTTCTTTCCCTCTTGATTGTTTCAGAGTGATTGGCGAGAGACTGTGCGTTTCGATTTTTTGAAAAGCTCAGTGGTCCAGAGACAATACTAGAATTCGGCCCTGGAGAAACACACATTCTGCTCATTGTTCTCTCTCTCTTATAGAACAGAAAAGAGACTCACCCATCACACAGTTACGCAAGGTTTACCTGCGTGCACTGCTAAGGATTTGGATAAGACTGCTAATACTCCGTGTTTCCTACAGGAAGATACTTTGCATTCCATAAAATTAAATCCACACCATATGAGAAATTTAGTCTAACCTCTTATCTATTGATTCATGAGGTTTGGCTCACTGAGATTTCCCCCTCATTCTATGGTGAAAAAAGGGAATTGCTGGCCAAAGACATCATCAAATGTTTATGTTTCCAAGTTTGCCAGTTATCTTTAACTCTATTTGGGTTGCCTTTTGCTATGCAGAATTCTTTCATTTTTCTGAAGTCAAAGCAACTCTCTTTTTTCTTTATATCTCAATTTCACACTCCGCTTAGAGAAAGACTTCCTCATAACAAGATACAAATTCTCATCCTACAGGCCTCTAGGTATTTGTTTCTTACCATGGGACATTACTCAACATATGCTATACAGGCAGTTCTCACTCTGAACAGTTTGCTCATGCATGAATTTCAGTTCAGTTCAGTTCAGTTCAGTCGCTCAGTCATGTCCGATTCTTTGCAATCCCATGGACTGCAGCACGCCAGGCCTCCCTGTCCATCACCAACTCCCAGAGTCCACCCCAACCCATGTCCATCGAGTTGGTGATGCCATCCAACCATCTCATCCTCTGTCGTCCCCTTCTCCTCCTGCCCTCAGTCTTTCCCAGCATCAGGGTCTTTTCAAATGAGTCAGCTCTTCGCATGAGGTGGCCAAAGTATTGGCGTTTCAGCTTCAACATCAGTCCTTCCAAAGGACACCCAGGACTGATCTCCTTTAGGATGGACTGGTTGGATCTCCTTGCAGTCCAAGGGACTCTCAAGAGTCTTCTCCAACACCACAGTTCAAAAGCATCAGTTCTTCTGCACTCAACTTTCTTTACAGTCCAACTCTCACATCCATACATTACAGTTATTTAATTAAATAATGCCTATCCCACAACAGAACAAACAAATTTCAGATACCGGCATGTATTAACTGTGAGGAAGTGCCAAACTTCACAGCTGTTATCAAGTTCACAAACCACCACGGTGATGATAGATGTATATCACAATTAGAGAACAGTCAGGCCCCATCTTTCAAAGTCTCTGGGCTAATTTGGCCTTGGAGTACAGAATGAAACAGGGCAAAGGCTAACAGAGCTTTGCCAAGAGAACACACTGGTCAGAGCAAACACCCTCTTCAAACAACACAAGAGAAGCCTCTACCCATGGACTTCACCAGATGGTCAATACCAAAATCAGACTGATTATATTCTTCACAGCCAAAGATGGAGAAGCTCTATACAGTCAGCAAAAACAAGACCAGCAGCTGACTCTGGCACAGATCATGAACTCCTTATTGCCAAGTTCAGACTGAAATTGGACAAAGTAGGAAAAACCACTAGACCATCCAGGTGTGACCTAAATAAAATCCCTTAGAATTATATAGTGGAAGTGACAAATAGATTCAAGGGATTCGATCTGATAGTGGCTGTAGAACTATGGATAGAGGTCTGTGACATTGCAGGGAAGGCAGTGATCAAGAACATCAACAAGAAAAAAACGCAAAAGGCAAAATGGCTGTCTAGGAAGGCCTTACAAACAGCTATGAAAAGAAGTGAAAGACAAAGGAGAAAAGGAAAGATATCCCCATTTGAATACAGAATTCCAAAGAATAGCAAGGAGAGATAAGAAAACCTTCCTCAGTGATCAATGCAAATAAATAGAGGAAAACAATAGAATGGGAAAGACTAGAGATCTCTTCAAGAAAATTAGAGATATCAAGGGAACTTTTCATGCAAAGATGTTATAAACAGTGACACATCCCAGAAAAGTCAAGTCAGAAGCACTTCTAGAATAGTGATGTGAGGAACTCTGTGGATCCTCTTCCCAATAAAAAACAAATGATCAAAGTATGGAAAACAATTTAAATATGTCTGGAAGCCATCCTAAGGTCATATAACAAATGGAGAAATACTTATTCAAGAAAATCTGCTAACTTTTAGAAGAACAGAGTCAGTGCCATCTGAACCATGCCTTGCCCCCTTCCTTTCCCAGGTATAGTGACAGGAGGTCTAATCTAGGCTTGGGAAGTTAAGAAGATGGAGTAAGTCTTTCATGACAGTCCAAGCCTAGGGTTATGGTATCTGCCAAGAGGAGCAGACCACCTATTTCTCATCCCTTCCTCTCCCAGCTTCATGTGGCTAAAGCTCTATTTCAGGCAAAAATGACTGAGAAGGTAGAGGCTCTCTTCCTCTACCTGGGCCTTGTTGTAGGACAAAAGTTCCACAGCAGCCATGACAGGCTGAGAATACTAGACCTTAAGCATCCTCGTCTTAGTACACGAGTATAGCTGAGGTTCCATGTTAGGAGGAGAAAGCCAAGACGACCATACAGTATCTTTGCCTAGAACTCTGCTCATAGAACATGGGTGTCTCTGCAAGAGAAACAGGGTGCTGTCCTCACCTTAAACTCTGAAGCAGTAGCAGGTACATTCTGCCCGGGAAGAAGAGGAAGCCTAAAAGCACAGAGCACTCCATACTTCTCCTTAAGAGGACTCATCTTATATTGAATGGAGTGTGGAGAAGTTCAAGCCTAAGGACACTGGAATCACCAGTGGTGATTTTGGTGATAAGTAAATTAGTTGGGGCTTATAGCTCTGTAACAGCAATACGAGAAAAGGCAGAACAGCTAGAAGGTTAGTAGAAATAACTGAGGAAAGAAGTAGCAGGGTCCTCCTGGGGGTGGCGGAAGCCTTAAAATGTGACCTCAAAGACAACTCCTACAGAAGTTGTAGAAGCACTGGAATCAGATTGTTTCTGTTCAGGCAGAATCAGATCAGACTTCAGAGTAATTTATTTACCAGGGTGTTGTCAAAACAATAGAGCAATCAGCTAGAAATTAGCATAGGCTAACTGTGGCATCTGATACCAATGCAGATATGCCATCTGCAACTAAAGCAGTATCCTCAAAGGGAGTTCACTGAAAGAGATAATCAAAGAGGACAGAGATAAAACCATTTTAACCCAGTGGGGTAGGAGGAGTCATACTCAAGCCTGCACTCTCTAAGCTCAACATTAAGGGTTGCACATTTGGGGAAAAACTAATTTCACTCAGCTAAAACAAGCAACTAACTAGAAAATAAATGCCAACAAACAAGTAGACTAGTTAACAATGATAGCCCTAGAAATAGGGAGTTAGTATCAGAACTGCTACAATGTATTATCAAATATCCAGTTTGGAACTAAAAAAGTACCAACTATGAGAAAGGCAAATAAACAAGAAAGCATAGTTTCAGGATTTAAAAGAACAGGCAAAGGAAACTGCATTTTAGAGAGCCCAAATGTACTTTGAGGAGAGAAACTCTAAAGTAGCTATTACAAACACCTTCAAAGAACTAAAGAAAGTCACACTTACAGAATTAAAGGAAGATATGATGATAATGTCTCATCTATTAGAAAAGATCAATGAAAAATAGAAATGATAAGTTGAACCAAAAGGAAACTTTGGAGTTCAAAAAGCCCAATAACCAAACAAAAATTCTGCTTCAGGGGTCAACAGGAAATGGGAGTTAGGAGAAGAATAAACCAGTAAACACGAAGACAGGTTGATAGAGATCACAGAATCTGAGAGCAGAAAAAAAATAAGAATGAGGAACAATGAAGAGAGCCTTGGAGAAATGTAGGACACTATTGAGCATACTAACGTACGGATCCATTCTTCATGGATTCTGCATTTGCAAATTTGACGACTTGCAAAATGTGTTTGTAACCCCCCAAACGGACACTCAGCGCAAGTTCACAGTCATTTACAAACTTATATAAAAAGTAATGAATCATCTGAGTCACCCAAAACATGTTCTAACTGAGGTCAAATCAGGCAACACACTGCCCTGTCATTTCAGCTCTCACACGGAACAAGTTTCTTTTCTGACGTATACTTAGTGTCAAGTTTTTCATGTTCTTGTGCTTTTTTTGTGATTTTGCTATTTTAAATGGCCTCAACTGTAGTGAAGTGCTGTCTACAAGCACAAGACGGCTGTGATGTGCTTCTTAGGAAAAAAGGTGTGTTAGATAAGCTTCATTCAAGCATGACTTATAGTGCTGCTCACTATGAGTTCAATGTAACAAATCAACAATACTTTACATTCAGGAAAAAGAAGAGGGGATTTGTTTTGTATGTGACACTGCTCCATAAAGTGCTAAGGTAATATCCATAGTATGTGATGAAGCTACGGAAAGGTAGAGTTTTACAGATAAACTTTTCAGATAACTTGTAGATTTGTGAGTTGATGAACAATTTTTTAAAAATGCAGTGTACAGATTGCTTTGAGGCTGAATTCCAAAGAATTTTATGGTCAAACAGTTAATGAAAACACGACCAATTCCTTACACAGTCTTCTAAAAAACAGAAGAGGACAGAATACTTCTCAACTCATTCTATTATTTCAATTTACCCTGATGCCAAAACTGGACAAACACAAGAAATACCCATACATAATTTGAGATAATGTGGGTGTGGGATTTGATCTATTCTCAAGAATGAGGACTATTTCTGGCTTAGAAGTGAACCACAGTTCTGATGATAATAATTCATATTAGTATGTGTCTGTGTTGTAGTGCTCAATTGTTTAATCTTCAGTCTTAAATATTGTTTCATGGCTGCAATTCCATCAAACAATATGTATATAATAAATTACCTGCCCCCCAATAGAGAAGAAAATCTTAAACAGCTGCAGTGATTATTATCAGAAACTTTATATGCAGCCATAACATCAAACAGTGCTGCTGGTGTTTAGTCGTTCAATCATGTCCTACTCTTTGTGCCCTGAAGGACCGCAGAATGCTTCCCTGCTCTTCACTATCGCCCAGAGTCTGCTCAGACTCCTTGAACTGGTGACGCCGTTCAACTGTCTCATCCTCTCTGGTCTCCTACTCCTCCGGTACTCAGTCCTTCTCAGCATCAGGGTCTTTCCCAAAGAGCTGGATAGCTCAAACAGTGATACATATATAATTTATCATGTGATCAGATGATAATAGTCTTCTTCAGCCAAAGCTGATAAATCACAAAAACGAAGGACTGAAACCTGATGCCAAAATAATTTTCTCTTCCTGTGTTAAACAATACAGAGACTGAGCAAACTTCCTCTGACTATGTTAAACAATACTGAGAATAAGCAAAGTAAAATTAGGTTTTTGCTCCAGGGAATACTCCCTCCTAGAAGAGAAGGCTGAGCAAATAAGAGCAGTTGACTTGTGGAGACGAGACTTATTTGTCACACCGTACTTCAAAACCCTCACTTCCCTGTACATGCCAACCCAAAGCAGTTACAGCATAAACTCTGCCCGGTCCCAGCTGGTTCCCTCTCTTGCAAGATTCACCTGAAAATTACTCTCTAAAATTCTAAAACCATGCAACTATTCCCCACCTCCCCGGTTTTCCCCTTCAGAGATGTTACCAAGAGTGTGACAGCTATAGTGTATTTTCCCTTATTGCAATATGTCAAATAAATTTAGCTTTACTGGATTCAGGATTTTCTGTTGATCTTTAGGGGCTGTTGGCACACCCCTTAAGATTTTTATATTCTATTGGACAGTGAGTTTTTAAAGACAGGCTCTTATACTCTACTCTCCAAGTATATGTCAGAAAGTACCTCCCAAAAGAATGACTGCATTCACCAGGCAGTTAAGAGAAACCTATGAAACTGAAACACTGCCTTTTATTTTAAAAATAACTATAGTGGAAGAACAAATGCACTACAGTCTCATGCTTTAGAGACTAAAAATAATAGTATGTTTTTCATTGCTTTCTAATTAGTGTAGAAATTATCTAAAATGGAAAAATGAAACTCAGAGGATCATATCAGCCTAGAGAAGCAGTAAAATTTGCAACATTTTATAAAGACAGCATTTTAAAGAGAAAAACAGAGGAACATGTAGAAGGGTTTTGAACTAAATCATTCATAATATGATAAGTAATCTACTCCTAAAAGAGGTTTAAAGGTATTTGACAGTATGGGAATGTACTTATTTATTCAATAAATATGTTTAAAAAAAATTTTTTTTAATAAATATGTTTTAATAACTACTATAGGTTGAGTCAAGTTTTTGGAACTGGTGCATAATGGTTAACAAAGCGAATGTTCTCTAAATACATGGGACTTGTATTCTAGTTGTAAGAAGGCAAATCTTTCAGAAGTTAATGCATACATAAATATAGAATTAACCACTTGCGGGAGGAAATACAAAAGTGAAATTTCAAGTATCTTACATAATGGAAATAATAGATGACAGGAATGAGATATGTTTCATCGATCTTAAATAAAACAACACACTCGATCTGAGGAGGAAGGACTGAGACCATGTGAAACTCAGCGCTCCACGGGGCCACAGAGAGCTGGACAAAACTGAGCCCACGACGCACAGGAGACACAGCTCAGCGCCCGAAGCTCTGTTTCCACACGGCGTCTCCAGAAGCGTCAGACAGAGTGACTCTGAGAGAAGCTGCAGCTGGGACTGGTTATGGAACCCTAACAGAGACCAGCTACTGCAGGAGACAGCATTCTAACTCACTGACTGCACTGGGCATTTTCAGTAAACACACATCACAATGCTTACCTAGAATGTACAGGACATAACCTGGTCTGCATTAATACATTTAGGTATCTAAACTCCAAAAGAACACACAAGTGGGATAAAAATCACTTAAGCATGAAACATACACACTTACCCAATCATAATTCAGTACTAAATAAAGAGTTTGAGTTGTCTCAAGGCCCTCTGTGCTGAACTAATTCTTAGAAATGCACATTTTCCCAAGTCTGAGTCAGGAAGAAATACAAAATAGGAACAGGCCAATTGCCAGTAATGAAACAGAACAGATAATTTAAAAACTGCACCCAAAACAAAATGCCAAGACTAGATAGCTTTTACAGGTGAATTCTACCAAACAGAGAAAAGTTGTCATCTATACTTTTCAAGTAGACTCAAACACTGTTAGCCCACAGGCCATACTTTGAGCAACAAGTGTGTAGGGACTATAGCGATAGCTATGTGTAAGCCAGTGTCAGTCTCCAAGGAATTTCAATAGCAATCAGCAGGAAATGATTGAGCAGGTCCGCAAATCATTGTCGACTCTTCCTGCAGAGGTCTTAATCTTCACTGGGAACATGCAGGTACCCAGAGTCTCTGTCCTGGTCTAAGTAAGGCAGACCAGAGGAAACAGGCTTTACGTAGCGCAAGCTCAACCACCATAAACGCTGCGGATGAGGTCGGCAAGAGTCGGCTTTTTCTGTTTGTTTTCGTTTTATTCATCTATATATGCACAGTCTCTGAAACAGAACCTTCCTTTAATAAGAGTTCAATAAGTGTTTGTTGAATTAGATTGGAAGTAAATGAAATCTTTCTGGTCTTATTTTCTAGTTCACCTTAAATATTAAGACGTCTAGTGACATATGGGCTGATTCTCAAAGAGTGTATTTGCTGGAATTATGCTTTCAGATTCTTGCTGTTCATACAGATAAGAAATGGCTCAATATCTTTACTAACTTGAATTCAGCAGCTTACTCTTACTGGGTTTCTGACATCAGAAATACCTAACTTGACTACTTTTCAAAATCATAACATGGATAAATCTAAAGAGCTTTTCTATTTAGTATATCATGATCATAAAATTCTTGTTGGAAAGATTATTTATTAACAATCCAGCAGCACTCGGTAACCACATTAACACGTCTTAATAAAAAGTATAATTAAATAAGATTTTAATGATGCTAGTATCTCCTTAGAATTTTTAATGTGATAGAAAACTCAGTGCCCTGAGTTTATCATGGAAGCCTAGATTAAAAGCCTAGCTGTCTCATTCTTCAGCAGTGTAGACCCTCTGTAAAATAAGAAAACAAACATTATATATATGCATATATATTGGTCAGGGCCCGAGTGTCTGACACAGATCTCTTGAACTTGTAGAGAGAGATACTATCATTACTCTTTGACCCAAGTTCCTGACACAAAGCTCTTGAGACTTTCGTTAATTTACTGAGTGATGGGACCATCTGACACAGAGCTCCTAAGTCCTCTGTGATTTCCTAGGTGATAGGAATATCTTTCTGTTCTCTTGGATGGAGGATGGTCACCAGAAAGAGCAAGCTGGGAGCAGAACTTTGGGACTTTTGGTCCCATCTCCTATTCTCCAGGAAGGGAAAAGTTTGGAAGTGCAGTTTGTGATCATGCTAACATTAGGAATCCTCCATAAAAACCTTAAAAGTACTGGGTTCAGAGTATTTCCCCGTTAGTGAACACACCTACGTGCCTGGAGGACAGCGCATTTCAATTATAAAAGGTAGACTCTTGCACTCAAGACCTTTCCAGACCTCATCCTATGTATCTCTTCATCCAGCTTTTCATTTGTAACCTTTATAAAATATAAAATCAGTGAACTGTTTTCCTGAGCTCTATGAGCTGCTCGATCAAATTACTGAATCCAGGGAGGGTACTGTGGGAACCTCCAATTTGCAGCCAAGTTGGTCAGAAATTTTAGGCAACCCGAGGATCTACTACTAGTGATTAGTATCTGAAGTTAGAGGCTGGGGGAGGGGCAGTCTCACAACCCTTAACCAGCAGCCTCTATGCTACCGCTGGTTAGTGTCAGAACTGAATAAAGGATATCAAGCTGGTGTTGGAGATTCAGCGTGGGAAAAATCCCAGACATCTGGTGTCAGAAATCTTATGAACGAGTTGGCCTCTGCTGCTGTTGTTGCTATTTAGTCGCTAAGTCATGTTGAACTGTTTAGAGATACCACCAGGTTCCTCTGCCCATGGGATTTTTCAGGCAAGTACACTGGATTGTGCTGTCATTTCCTTCTCCAGGAGATCTTCCCGACCCAGGGACTGAACCTTCAGCTCCTGCCGTGTCTCCTGCATTATCAGTGGGTTCTTCACTGCTGGGCCACCAAGGAAGCGCTCAACACCCACATATCAAGTGGAAATCACAGCTCACTTGAGACTCTCATGTCAAGCAAAAATAATCACAAAAGTCATTCTAAAAGTCAACAGATGTAAAGAGTATACCAAACTCAGGGGGGTGGCACAGGAGTCAAAGCTTTTTTTTTTTTTTTTTTTTTAGCTTGCAAAGCACTTTAACATTCGTTATCCTGTTTGAATTACCCTAAGAGCATTTTCTAGTGCCAGTGTAAGGGAAGGAACAATATGAACAACCCTCTTTATTTGTAAATATACACATACAAGCATACCTCATTTGACTGTGCTTAGTTTATCAAGCTTCACATACATTGTGGTTTTCACATATTGAAGGTTTGTGGAAAGACTGCGTTGTCAAATGATGGTTAGCATTTTTTAGCAATAAAGTATTTTCAACTGAGGTATGTACTTTTTTAGACATAATACTGTTGCACACTAGACTACAGTATAGTGTAAGCATAACTTTTTTGTGCACTCAAGAGACCAAAAAAATTCATGTGACTCACTTTATCATATTTGCTTTACTGCAGTGGTCTGGAACTGAACCTACAGAATCTCTGAGATATGCCTATATATAAATACACTGAAGCCCTAAAATCCTAAGGCTAAGGGCAGAGGACTTCTCTTTGAGAATTATAGCATTTTGGTGTTTTGAAACATGTGAGCAATGCCTTGTAATTAATTTTCCCACCATCATTATTTTATGTTTAAAAGCTTTAATGTGTGCCCAGATTTCTAAGGTCAATAAACAAATAATATATTCTAAAAAGAAATGGCCCTGAGACAAAAACTGCTTGCCAGTTTGTTTTCTATCATTGATATCTATTGACAAATATGCCAATGGTTGTGCTAATCAATGTCATTTCAAATTTGTATCCTTCCATTCTCAAACACAGACTAGAGTAGACATTTTATTCATATAAATGGAATCTTTTCAAGTACTTTTAAACTTGAAATCATAGGACTTATAATAGTGAGAAATCTACAGTTTAATTAATTATAACACAATTCATTGAAAACTTTTTTTGAGAAACTCAATTTTTTGAAATGTTAGTGTGAGAATCATATAAATCAAGCTCCCCTCTCCTGTAGAATTTTGGCCTGGAGTTTTTAGTAATTATTTCAGGAAATATGATAAGTGAGAGAAAGTATAAACACATTTCACAGAACTTCTTATATATATGGCATTATAGTATATCAAACTAAGAAAACGATTCTGCAACAATAAGCAATAGTCTTATGACTTGAGATATGCTTACAGATCATTTCCGATCAAGTATGTAATATTTAGTATTTTGATAACAAGAATGGTATAAGACCATCTCTGTTCCTCTCTTAAAATGGAAAATAAAATATTATACATGTCTCCTTCTTATTTCTGTATAATGCTTCCCCCGCATGCATTGCGGAGCCACAACCTGACATGAAAGTTTATGACAGAGTGAGATTGTAAAAATATATTTTTTATCTGAGACAATTTTGCAATAAAAGCACATTTCAGTCCTTTAAAATAACAGTCGACAAGATTTGCTGTATCAAATGTAAGTGTCACACCTCAGTCAGTGGTTAAGATTTCAAACAAACCCCAGCCGCTAAGCTGAAATTGGCTTTTAAAATCTTTAAGTTAGTTTGTTCCCAGATGAACATTTTTTTTTAAACATGAAAAACCACACTTATCATACAGCTTGCAAATTCTCTGGTTTCCATTTACCCATTTTATTATCTTTTTATTACTGACAGAGACAGGAGCCAAGTCCAGAAACCAAAAGTAAGTAGACAATATTGTGAATATTAATGCAAGGTGGCAGCTCTTATTTTTCACCATCCCATCCTATTTTTCCTTGGAACCAATTTGTACAAAATGTATTTAAAAATCAGAAAGTTAAAGACAACCAATTTTCAACTCATTGACCTACAAATTTGTCTTTGATTGCAGGGGACTTCTGTTGTAGCAGGGAGATTAGGAGTGGGTGCTTGAATTTCAGGACCCTTGGGGAGGGTGTAATCACGGCTGACAATGCACCCGAGCCGTTTTATGTCTGGGGTAGAAATTGGAGGACATCTAGCCAGTTTATGAGTCCCAAGAGAGGGGGCAACGGATGTCCATAACCGTAACACCTCACTCTGTGGGGAGCCTGTCTAGTTCTTGGCAAGAATTTTAAGCTTCATTTTTCCTGGATAGCGTTCCCTTCTCTCTTTTTCTTTCACTCTCTTGTCTAACTAAATAAAAGTAGACCTAAAAGTACATTCATACACACACACACACACACACACACACACAGAAAAGAAAATTAAATGAAGAAAATCTCAACAAATTCGACCTTAGATTTGTTTCAGCTATTATGAACACTCAGACTTAGCACCCACTTTCTTTGCAAGTTTATCCCTAATAATGACCAATATTTGTGTACTGCCCTTAGGATTACCAAAGGCATTCACAAATGTAACATCTGCACAAGAAAAAGTTTCTGCAGCAGGAATATAGCTCTATCATGCAGATTGCAAATTTTAGTCTTGAAGATGGTTTTTTTGAAACAAAGTCCCTGAGATAGAAATTAAATCTACTTTTCCAGAATTCAAAGTCCAATGATCTTTTCTGTATACTAAATTGATATTTTCAACTTTGAAATGCTTATTAATTGTTTTAATATTTTATATAAAGAATAAATTAAAATTAGACTTCCTACATTCAGCATACTCAAAAAGGTAAACCTATACAGAGTATCCAAGGAGTAAAAATACCAAAACACACAGTGTAAAATCAGATAGAAGGTGGATGCCAAGGGTCCTCTGGTTCCCTTTCCTTTAAGAGTCCGACCAGCGAAACGTGAAGGGCTGGGACGCAGGGGAGGCGGCAAGCAGGAGACACTGCGCCCTCTGGTCCTGTCACTTGTGTGCTCCCTTGGGAAAATGTGGGACTCACTGAGTATGATTATTTCCAATAAACCCAAAGTGAAGACTACCCAAGTGCCCGTGAGTAGAAGGATGGATTAACAGATTGTGATTTACACAAACAAGAAGAAAACACAAGCAATGAAAAAGAATCATCTTCACTTCACCCAACAGTGAGGCTTTCTTAAATACGCTAATCAGCCAAAAAAAAAAAAAAAAAAAAAAAAAACAAGAGCCAGACACCAAAGAATACACACTATATTACCAAATTTATATAAAATGCAATGCAGTCAAACTAGTCTCTAGGTTAAAGGAGGCGAGGAGCTGCTGAAAGGAACTAGTGCAGGGGGTATGGAGGGCTCCGCCTTCATCTGCATGATGGGTGCACAGTTGTGCTTTATTTGTCACAGTCTTTGAAATGAAACATTCATGATATTTGTACTTTCCTCTACATAGAATACACCTCAATAAAACTTGCAAAGGAAGGACATAGTTGGACCTTAAGACTGCATCTGTACCACCATGGATCTCTTGGATTAACTAACTTGTAGGCTTTTTCAGGCTGAAGAACTTTGGAAAAGTGTGGGCTTTGGATCCATTTGCCTGAGTTACAAATCTCCACTGCACTGTGACACTCACTGGCAATGTGTTCTAAGGGAAGTCCCCTAAACCCTCGGTTTCTCCAGTAAAGTTTTTATGGATTTGTGCCCCTCAACTCCCCAGTAGGGACAAACAGCATAAACAGGACAAAAACATAAATGTAAACCATATAAACTGAGAGACTGCAAACAAACTGATGGTATCATTCTTCCTCAACCCTTAAATATCTTTGAGTTAGTGCTATCACTAGCAAAGAAAAAAAAAAAGAAAGAAAAGAAAAAAAATCAAATTCTGTATTAGGAAGGTCTGGTAATAATTCAGTACGGCCAGCAACTCTCCACAGTTTAGTGCCTTCACACAACAGATGTTATTTCTGACACTTGAATGGCCAGGTGGGGTTTCCTCATTTAACGGCCTTCAGAAATCCTGTCCTCGGCTCAGTCTTTGGGATCCTCTCACTGTGTATTTGGAGAAAAGAGACCTTAGGAAAGGTGCATCTGTCCTTAACTGCTTTGGCCCTGAAGATGTGCGTGTTGCTCTCATTTACATTCATTTTAGGGGGAAGCAGCCACAGGGCCCCATCTCTCTGCAAACAAGCTCAGGAAAGTATGACTTTTCATTATCAGTCCATTAGCCACATCTGCCACATTGTCCTTATGTTCTCCTACACAAACTACAGGTAATTTCTGAGGCTCTATCAGTTAGGCATTTCACAACAAAGTCATAGAAATCCCAGGATCATTTGATCTACAAACGCATGTAACTTTGTGAAATATATATTCCAACTGGTTGACTTTAAACTCAATCTAAATACCAACGGATCTACTCACATTTCTGAGAGACAGCTTACATTCATTAACAAATGGTAGTTAGCCTGAGTCTCAACACCAAGGTGTCAGATCAGATCAATCTGAATTGAACACACTTTACTTTTTTGATCTTCAAGGTGAGAGATGTCTTGGTGTTGTAGAAAGTACCCAGCACTGGTAACTGGGGTCATGATCCACCTTCTAAATTTATAATCAAATGTCAATATAATCAAAACTAGAGGGAATTCTTATATAGGACTTTTAAAAAATCTTCATAAACTTAAACCCACTGTAAATATTGTTCTCTAAAACTTTGGAAATGGAAGTTTTACTTTTACAATAGAAGGCTTATATAAGATATAGGACTTATTCCAAATCACAAACTTGGAACCAAAACTTGAGGCTCTATATTACCAGTCTAATATATATTTTCTTTCTTAGCAAAGCAGGAAAATGTCAAAAGGAAAAATGTAATAATGGTTGCATGTAGGAGACACTAATGATCAAGTTTAAGAAAAAATTTGATAAATCTGATAAGACTGTTTTACTGCCGAAATTCTCCCTGCTCCTTGATAGTTGACCCAAGTAGTACCAGGAACTGCAATTATATCAATAATCATCATAAACTGTATCTATTTCTCACTCTTCAATCTTTTTTTGTACTTGCAGGCTTAGGATTGCAAAACATAAGGCAAAAGGTATCACTTTGAAGAGTTTTCATCATTATAACCTTTTGGTCCCAGGAAGTGGTTATTTCATTTTAATAGTCCTCTTTCTATATATATAGGTGTCTTATGCCTGAAATGAATTTTCAAGACTGTCTTTATGTGAAGTATTTGGCAATCCAAAAACTACTGTTTCTGAAAATATGTATAGACCAGGAATGAAGTGTTCCATTTTTACAATGAGATGCAGATTTCCCATTAAAAAGTAAAGCTTTCATCTCCAATGCTATCAAGGACAGTATTTGAGTTTTGGTGAATTAATTTAAGAGGCTATAGAAGTCCTATAAAAGAATTTTTGCTAGTCTATTTATTACTTACTGTTGATTATAAATTTGAACATTACTATTAGTGTCCAGCTTGTGACTTTGAATAGTAGCAGATAAATATTGCTAACTGGTATTTAATCATTTTCAGTAACACTCTTTTCAATTAAACTTAATCTCATACACGTTTATACAATTTTACAATTTAATTATACAATTATCTCATACTATTTGTACAATTTGAGGGATCAATTATCAAAATGCATTGATACTATTTTTTTACTTGTCTCTATCTCAATCACCCTGTTTACTGTTTTAAGTGCCCTTTCTTCCTTAAAGCAAAACAGGACCAAAAAAAAAAAAAAAGAAAAGAAAGAAAGATACAGGAGAAAATGTGGAGGTTATTTCAGGGCTGAAGTAAGATATGAAGAATTGTTCTAATCTTTCCTCCAGCTTTTAACAGTGTTTCAAACTCTATCAAGTAAGAAGAGATGACTGTTATGCGATGTAGGGCATTGTGGGCCTGGGGTCTTCAATATTTCTCTAAGTTTGTAGATTTCATGGTCACAAGTAAGCACAAGTAGTTAATAAGTTCTATGCACCATCTTCGCTAACCCTACATACCTATGAACCGGCACAATGCCTAGAACATAATACTTGATTAAAAATTAATGAAGTATGGTTGGCAGCAGTTCCTCTATCTCTTGGCCAATCCTGACTTGTACATTCTTCTCTCAATATTATAGGTAAGCCAAATAAACAATCACCCTGAAAGCTCCTCAAATGGCTAAGAAAACTTCTGTCCCAAACTATACTGTCATCTGAAATTCCACTTTTGAGTTTCATTCATTTAGCTAAAAATGTCGGTCTTGTTAAAATGCAAAACAAATGCAGCAACACAGAGTCAATCACACTTGAATCCCTTTTAAATTATTTAAACTCATGACAGATGAATATCAGATTTGTTTTTCCTTAGTGCAGTCTGGCCAGAGGAGGGAGTCATTCTGTGGTCATAGAAGTAGGATGAGAAAAACCCAAGTCAGTAAGATGAGTTTAGATGAGTCAGAACAAAGAAACTTATCTCACACTGTTGCCTATAGATGAAATAATACTAAAAGCATACATATTATCTGATTATTACCAGTACTCATACATAATGAAAGTGAGATCCACTGCTGTGAACTAGTTAAAAACTAATCATTGTCAGAGTCAAGGTTAGTTTCTAAGAGACTTGACTTTTAGTTTTGTGCTCCTTCTTTCAACTTTGATTACTTCTTTATAAATGCGAATCCTACTTCAAAGTAACCTAAACCTTATAAAATATTTTGGAAATTCAAAAGAACCTTAAAAGGAGTATCAACAAATTTCCTGCCTCTGTAATTTTCTATAGTATACATAAATAACTACTTAGGCTCCTTAAGAGTGATTCAATTTTCCAAACATGTAAACTATGATTAATTAAGTGTGAAGGTTTATGATTATGTAATTGGAATTTGGTTTAAAAATATTCTCCATCATTTTCATCAATACTAAATCAGCTAATTGAAATAATCATTGGGATCTACATCTATAGCAAAAAAGAAAAATCTGTATTGCTGCAAAAAAGAAAATATCTTTCCTCCTACTTCAAAAATGTATTCAATAAGGTAATTACTGCTAAATAAAAATTATACCATCTTCCATAATAGAGTGCTGAGGTCAACAGAGTCAAAATTAAGAATATCAGGCAATCCATTAGAGTTCTCGAGAGAAATGGGACCAATAGGGCATAAATATGTATATATGTGTGTTTATAACAATATATGTATATATTTATACACAAACACATTCATTATAGGGAATTAGCTCCCATGATTAGAGAGATGCAGAAGTCTCAGTATTTGCAGGGTGGTAAGTCAGAGCTGAAGACTCAAGCCTAAGTCCACAATTCTGAGAATCAGGAAAGCCAATGATGATGTTCCATTCTAAAAACTAGCAGGCTTGAGATCAGGAAGAGCTAATGTTTTAGTTCGAGTCTAAAGGCAGGAGCAAATTCAGTGTCCCAGTTCAAAGGACACAAGTTGGCAGAATTCCCTCTTCACAGGGGAAGGTCAGCTTTTCTGTTCTATTTAGGCATTCAGATGATTAAATGAGGCCCACTCACATTAGGGGGGGCAATCTGGTTTACTCGATATGCCGATTTAAATTTTAATCTCATCCAAAAACACTCTTAGCAAATACTTGGTGTCTTAATCCACTTGGGCTGCTGTAACAAAACACTATAAATTGGACAATTTATAAATAACAGAACTTTCTCAGAGTTCTGAAAGTTGTACATCAAAAGATCGGAGTGATAACATGGTTGGCTGCTGACTTTTTCTGGGTTGTAGACTTCTTATTGCATCCTCACATAGCAGGAAAAACAAGGGATCTCTGTGGGGCCTCTTTTATAAGAAAACTCATCTCATTCATAAGGGTTCACCTCTTGACTCTTAAGTCACTTCCTTACACCCTTAACTCTTGATACTATCATTCTTGTGGGTTGCCATTTCCTCCTTAGGGGAGCTTCCTGACCCAGGGATCAAACCTGTCCATCTTATGTCTCCTGCTCTGACAGGCGGGTTCTTTACCACTAGTGCCAGCTGGGGAGCCCCCTACGGTGCCTGGCATCTACATTAGTCAGGGAGCACTCTAAGGGAGCCCTCTGTGACATCCTAAAACAGTGGGGGCAGCAGGAACATTGTTCATAGTAGGGTGACTGAGTCAAAATTTTACGTAGTGAAATAGTCTACTGATAAATCCATTTTCATTTTGTGTTTTACTGCTCTGTACTCACAAAAACATATAAAAATGAGCTTCCCTACAGTCTCCAACCCTAACTCCCTTCTCTCCAGAAGCACAGTCAGCCCCACAGTTCTAGTTCTTAACTCTCCATGTGACAAGGTGCATAGTAGACAGGATCCTCTTCACACCTCTTTAAAGAAATCAGACCCAGGACCATGGACCATGACGCTGTCAGTTCTTACAGCGGCTCTTTCTGTGTGGAGACTGGGGACACTCCAGGTCTTCCCTGGTAGCTCAGAGGGTAAAGCATCTGCCTGCAGTGCAAGAGACTGAGCTCCATCCCTGGGTCCAGAAGACCCCCTGGAGAAGGGAACGGCAACCCACTCCAGTGCTACTGCCTGGGGAATTCCATGGCGGGAGGAGCCTGGCAGGCTCCAAGAGAACCTAAGGAGAGAAAGACAAATGGTAGTGTACTACAGAGAGCTCATATTCTCTTGCTTATCTTTTTCAGGAATTTTGTGTTGTCAAATACAGTCATCATTAAAATTTAAATGATATAAACTTACTGTGAAACTAATTTTATTAACAACAATACTAACGGATATTCAAAACTCATCACTTCCTAATTATTATACTGCATTTTATTATAATCTGTGCTCTTTCTTGAGGTTATTTACATGTCTTAAATTTGTATGGTGGAAATAATAAAAAAAATCTGTTCCCAACTCTGCCTTCACTGACATCATGTTGGTAACATGAAACTGACCACCATGGGAGCAGTCCCACTACAGAAATTGGCAAACACTACACTGTGGCTTCAGTTTCACAGTGAGTCCATTACGAAGCTGGCATATCACTTGGCTGACAGAGTGAGTGCCAAGGTCTAACAAGGATGATCTGACCCTAGCTATTGTGAGGTCACTGAGGATGAAGCAGAGGACAGTGGTTACAAATTGAACATGGCACCCATGTATGGAAGGATTTCTAAACGTGCTGTGTCTATGGAGTGGATTCTAAATCATGATATTCTGGAATCCCCTCCACCTTCAAAGGGATCATTCCTGGTCTGATCAAAAAGTATTGGCAGGCATGACCTTTGCAAATGAGGACCAAGTCTCTCTTCACTTTTTCTGGTATAGAAGAAGCCTCCGATCTCGTCTACAAAATAATGGAAGGGTTTCCCACTATTAGATGACACTGTACATTTGCCCAACTAGGTGGTTTGTGTCTGGATCCAAAATAAATGGTATTTATATGAAAAATCTGATATTACTTGTACCCCTACGATTGTGTAATGATTCATGTTTGTTATTGCATGGGGAAATGCCTTGTTAGTAAAAATTAAATGTGGCAGTAGGCAAATCTCATAGGGACACTGATTATAAACTGCATTTATTACTAAGTTTCATATAGGCCAAATATTTGAAATATTCATATTGTCTTAGAAAAAACAGGTGTGATTAATGTTTTAAATGTTTGCATCTGATTCCAGAAACTATGTTGCAGAGTTATAATTCCCCCTCTATCCCTCAGATTTTGTGAGACTAAGAAATGATTATACAAGTGACATTGGAAGGAGAATTGATGAAGTTGGTAGAAAGGTCCTACAACCTTTCTCAAGACCCCCCAAATCATGCTACCTTAAAGATACTCTAAGGATGGCTCAGATATTACAGTTAGTCAAATGCAGCTAATGAGTTAGTAAAATTAGGATATTAATGTTACTGGGAATTGGTTGATCCTCACTGATTAGTGAGTTAGTCATGAGAAAAACTGCCCTATCCATTGTATCCCAGGGGCTAGCCAAGGAAAGAAAACCATTTTACAAGCAAGATTAAAGGGAATTAAGTACAGAGAATTGGTTATACCAGTCATGGAAGAGCCATGAGACCAAATAAGGGATGTGTGCAATCCACAGATTATCACCAACAGAAGACTACTATTCTCTTAGGCTGGAGGTCAAAGGAAACAGGTGATATCACCAAGAGTCAAGACAGCATCTATGGTCACCTGGCTGACAGGCTTTTTAGGACCTGGAGTCAAAGAGTTGAAGACATTCCTGCCAGAGATGCCAGCAAGATCAAGATAGAGAAAAAGACTCTGGTTTCTCCCTTCCTCCTGCTCCTCAACTACATATCAAGGATTCTCATTAAATCTAATCATGTGAACAGTATGTGGCTTCTAGGGGTCAGCAGAGCAAGAAAGGGAGAGGGAATACATCTGAGGGGAAACAGGTACAGGAATAATAAATCTAGCAAATCCAAAATATGTATCTATATCTAGATGGATAGACAGATAAACACAGACTCCCCCCAACATCCATTAATGCTATGACAAGGTAAAGAAAAATAGGGTTTTTTTCCCCTTACCCAGGTATATTATCTAAAGGAGCACTTAATTAGTTACTGAATTAGAAGTTGGTACATTCTACTGCTATTTAGCGTCCTAAATGAGCACAAGATTGGCCAACTATCATGAGAGTCTATTACTGATCCAAGAGACTCTTTTTTTCCCATTATTCCGAAGCTCTCTATCTGTTCTCAAACTGGGAGAGGTACTATAAAACAGAAAATGAGACTGATCTGACAGTTAACCCACTCTTTTCACCTTGCCTTCTTTTAAATATGCTGAGAAAAGTAAAATGGTCAAAAGGAAAGGAGGAGGAGAGGCACAAGTATGCTCACAAACTAGGTGATGGATGGCTGAGAGCTGACTCTTTCTCAAGTGCTTTTATTGTCCCACGTGCTTACCCCTGCATCCCAGGAGACAGCTTGATGTAACACGCCAGTATTAGTGTCACTTCCTTGCCATATCCTCTTTTCCCCATCACAAAGATAAGAGTCCATCAGAAAATACATGTTTCCTAGGGTTACTTCTGTTTTACGCAGATCCTCTTTATGAAGCTATTCTTAGAGTCCTCTTCAGTATCATAAGCTTCAACTAAGAAAACTACCTTTCCTTCCTTTCTGAACATTGTTTCATGAGGAATGAGTCCTGTTACTTACAAAGATAGGCAGAGGTCTCTCAAAGCAGAAAAGTCATCTCTTTTGCTTGCTTTCCACGTGCCATCTAGGTACTACAGTTAAGAACTTCAAGCACACAAATTTGTTCTAGAGAACTGGCAACTCAAAAATACAAATAATCTTTATAGTATTCAAGTAACCCTTAAACTTTTTGAAAAATAACCTTGCTTTAAAAGTCAGAGTGCAAAAAAACTCAAAAGAGTTGGCACGTCCCTCCAAAAGATTCTCTAACGTTTAGCAAAACTGAATTCACACTAAATCTGTTTATGAGTAAAAGACAAGTCAACTTTAAAACCAATCATAGATGACAATGTTTCTTTTCAATGTGTCTGCTTTGGAGCCATATTTCTGCTAAACACTCAAAAATTTCTTCTTGAGTATTTAGTGATATATTAGAACCAGAAATAAGGGATGTTAGTGCTAGAAGGCAGTCAACGGTCTGTAATTTAATTCACATATTCCTTCTGCACCAGACTCTGTAAGATCACTGAGTCAGCTTAAGAACTTTGAAGCTGTAGAGTCCAGGGCAGGCCATTACAGTATGCCGATATCACTGTCCTCCTGCTCTGACGTTCTCCACTGAGTGACAGGGGAAGGAGAAGGAAGCGCAGTCACCATCAACTGAGAGTGATGAGACTGGAATATTAAAATTCAGGCTTATCTGAGCTGACTGAATTGGCTGGCAGAATGTTCTCCAGTTAAAGGTGGGGAAAGGTTAATTCTGCACATGACACCGCTACTGCATTTATACAAGTCTCCTAGGACAACTGTTTGCCTTGAATTGTTTTCTTCCTTTATTTCAGTCAGACAGTTGTGTTGACTGATTTTTCTTTTTGATGTATGAAATGACTGTTTGACTGAATTTACCATTTGATTTCTACTAACGCACTGTAAAAACAATAGTCAACTTAGACTGGCAGGTATGAAAAATTCTACTGCAGAACCAGACAGAAATATTGCGTTCTATAGGTACATATGTCATATGCCCTGGGTTTTGGAAAATTGTTCCAATTTCAACTATTTTGCCCCATGTTTCAAAAGAGTGGGGCCACTGATTTAATAGTAAAAATAAGATTTGTGAAGTTCATATAAAAATAATTTTGTGTGAACCTGAGAATCACATAATGGGATCAGAAAAGAACTATTATGAGAAATTTTACTGTTTCTTACTTATCAAGAGGTGTTTCTATGTCAAACTTTTCAGTCTTCTTCTAGAAGATGTTTAGGAACAAAAGGTTTGAATATATTCATAGCAAATCCTTATTTATAGTTTTGTTTTCCCAATAATTATAGTTACTAAGATAGGACATGGAAAATGGCCTATCTCATGATTCTAAGCTCCTATTGAACATGTGGGAATTGGTAACATGAGTAGGAAAGTGAAGCAACTTTTGAGATTGTTACTGAGTAATGCTGATTTTATAATGAGTGCTTCCTTACATATCTGACTAATTTATCACGGTGCAGATGGCTGATTCCCATGCTTAGAAATGACAAAGGTCTTAAGAAATTCTCCATATTCCATTCATCAATCTGTGTTCTTCTTCAAAGCAAAATTAATCCCTTGACTATTAACATAGTAGCTTAATTATAATTTTTAATTTTAAAATTAACTGTGAGAATCGGAATTTCTGGTAGGAAAAAGTGATGGAAGATGGGACAAAATAAAATAAATCAAAGAATTCATAGAAAGCTAAAACAGAATTTTTCAATAGTAGGTAAGGACTTCTGCTTCCAACTATATCAGTTTACCTTAGGAAACCATACTAGAAAGGTCAGATAAATCATAAGCAACATTTGACTGTGAGCATTATAAAGCTAATGAGGTAGACATGACATAGAAAAATAAAATAGAAAAGAAACTCATAGAAGTAAGAACAGTATTCTGCACATGCTTTATCTAATCCAGTCATTTAGAAACTATTGATGAAAATCAAAAGCATGAGAAGCCAAATATGGCTCCTAAGAGGCAGAAAAGCCAGTAGATCTTAGGACAATATTGGAGGACTGAGGAGAGAGCAGGGTTGGACTTTAGAAATAACAAGGCAGCTAGAATTTTAAGGATCAAAATCCCAGAGATGGGAAAGATTCAGAGACTCGAGCTCAATTCAGCAACAGTGGTCCCTTGACGTTATCACATTTTCCACGTAGGTAGACAAGGCAAGATGTTAAGAAGTCAAACAAAAGCTAACTGAAGTCAAAACAAAGACTCAGGAGTCTTGTAATGCTGAGGAGATAAAACTGAGGTTCAGAACCCACCAAAGAATAGTGGCCCGGTGGAAAGCTAATGATATGAATTAGGACACTGGAGGTTTCTATATGTATCTGTGTCCACGTGAATGTGTGTTAGGAAGGTTGATGAAACAGCTACCTTGATGGAAACATCTATAAAGAAGGAAAATGAGTATGAAGCTTGTGCAATGACTGAAGATCAATAAGCTGATCTTTCCTTCTGCTCCTTACCTGGGAATAGGAAATTCTCTCTTGAAAAAAGGACAGTTGACCGTTCAACAATACAAGACTTAGAGACACCGACTCCCTATGCAGTCAAAAATTCACATATCACTTGATAGGCGGCCCTTCCTATCTATGGTTCTGCATCTGAGGATTCAACCAACCACGGATCATGCAGTGCTGCAGTTGTTGGGAAAAAATCCATATATAAGTGGATCTGTGCAATCTAAATCCAGGTTGTTCAAAGGTCAACTGGAATGTCATTATGATTCTCTACAACTTGTCATATCCCAAGTCTGGTGTTCATCAAAGAACCACCAAGACTCCCAAGAAAAGGAGAATTAGAATAAAAAACAGAATCAGAATCATGGATGACCTAGATATTAAAGTTCAAATATATTTTGATAAATATTACCAAGTTCAGGAAAATAGATGACAAGGTAGAGAATTTAACTAGACAACTAGAAACTGATTAAAGTTGAACTGACAGAATTCAAAATTAAACTCAGTAGTGGGCCGAACACAGGTGAAGAAAGATAAATGAACTGGAAGACAGAGTAGCAGTAAAAATAGGAAGACTAAACGTGGAAAACAAAAAGGATAAAAAAGTACAGAAAAGAGCATTTGAAACATATGGGCCACAGTAAACATTTTCATCATATGTTTACATTGGAGTCCAAAGGGAAAAGAAGAGAGAGATTCGGGCGAGAACAATATTTAGAAATAATAGCTGAGAGTTCTCAAAAACTAAAAAGAATATATCAAGCCATAAATTCAACAAGCACTAAAAAACGCAACAAGAGTAAATATAAAGAAACCATATCTAACACCACCAGAGTACAATTTACAAATAGCAAAGAAAAACAGAACACCTTAGAAGTAACCAGAGGAAAAACAACAGTTGACCTTTCAACAACGCATGAGATTAAGATTACTGCTTACTTCTCAACAAAAATGATTAATACTAGAAAATAATGGAACATGCTAAAGAAAATAACTGCTCACTGAGAATTCTAGAGGCAGAGAAAATGTTGTTTGGAAGATGAAATAAGGAAATCTGCAAACAAACAAAATTTAGAGAATATGTTCTCATCAGAACCAACTGAAAGGGAGACCCGCAGGCAGAAGGAAAATTATCATAGAGGAAAATAAGGACTTGACAAAGGAATTAAATAGAACAGAAAGGAAGCGTAAGTGAATAAATCTGAATAAAATCTAACTGCACATAAGAGTAATAATGAAATATATAAAAATTAGAATGCATTAAAACAAGAGGAAGAGGAAAAAGTAATAAAATAAATTTAAGGTCTCAGCACTGCTTGAGAAGCAGTAAAAGAGCTAATAAGTCACGGTGCATGTGTAACTGCTACCTATATAAGCATTGTGAGCTAATAAAGGGAAAATGGAGTTTGATGAATTTAAAAGGAAGAGCCAGAGGAACATAAAAAGGAAGGACAAGCAGAAAACAAGGAGTAAAAGGTCTATAAGAAGATACGTTAACTGTAAATAGTCACATTAAAGGGCAGAGATTTTTTGAAACAAACAAAAATCTTAATTCTATGCCCCTTACAAGACACCATAGTCAGACTGCAAGTTAAAGGATGCAAAACTTATGTCATAAAAACAATAAGCAAAACTGAAAAAAAAATAATGGGAGATTTGAAAGCAAAAAGTATCACTGGAGATAAGACAGGATAATAAAACCAACCATTACTTTACAAGGAACATGTCATAAAACTAAACTTCGAGGCAATATATGAAGGGAAATTCTGAAAACTAACTAGAAATAAAATCTAAATTACCTAGATCAATAATTCAGAACAACAACAAATCAGTAAACTACAGAAGATCTGAATACCATTGTTAAAGTCTTTGGCCTATACACCCCGAGGAAACCAGAATTGAAAGAGACATATGTACCCCAACATTCACTGCAGCACTATTTACAAAGCTAGACAAGGAAGCAACCTAGATGTCCACCAGCAGATGAATGGATAGGAAAGTTGTGCTATATGCACACAATGAAATATTACTCAGCTATAAAAAGGAATGCATCTGAGTCAGTTCTAATGAGGTGGATGAACCTGGAGCCTATTATACAGAGTGAAGTAAGCCAGAAATAGAAAGACAAATACTCTATATTAATGCATATAGAGAGAACTTAGAAAGATGGTACCAACAATCCTACATGCATGGCAGCAAAGATGACACAGATGTAAAGAACAGACTTTTGGACTCAGGGGGAAAAGATGAGAGTGGGATGATTTGAGAGAAGAGCATTGAAACATGTACATTACCATATGTAAAATAGATGACCTGTGCAAATTTGATGCATGAACCAGGGCACCTAAAGTCGGTGCTCTGAGAAAACCCAGAGGAATACAGTGGGGTGGGAAATGGGAGAGGAGGTTCAGAATTGGGGGGGACACATGTATACCTGTGGCCATTTCATGTTGACCTATGGCAAAAACCATCACAATATCCTTAATGTAACTATATCCAATTAAAATAAATTAATTGAAAAACTCTTTGGCCTACATTTGCATAAAACACTGCATTAACAAGAATGAAATGCACATTTACATACAAATTTTGAGGTGTACATGGCACATTTTTAAGTTGACTGAATGCTGGGTATAAAACAAGACTCAGAATAATCAAGAAATTTTAAAATGTATAACCAATATTTTATCAAATATTTGGACATTAAAAACACACTTCTGGATTTCCATGGTGGTCCAGTGACTAAGACTCCATACTCCCAATGCAGGGAGCCTGAATTCCATCTCGAGTCAGGGAACTGGTTCCCACAAACAAAGAGTTTTCATGCCACAACTAAACGACCTTGCATGCTACAATGAAGACTGAAGATCCTGAAAGCCACAACTAAGACCAGGTGCAGCTGAATAAACAAATTAAATTAAAAAAAAAAAAACCAAAACATACTTCTGATAAATATGGATGTCAAAGATAAAGTCATAATAGGAATTAGAATTTCATTAATTGAATGATAATGAAACACTGACCTAGAGCCAGACATCCTGGAATATGAAATCAGGTGGGCCTTAGTAAGCATCACTACGAACAAGGCTAGTGGAGGTGATGGAATTCAAGTTGAGCTATTTCAAATCCTGAAAGATGATGCTGTAAAAGTGCTGCACTCAATATGTCAGCAAATTTGGAAAACTCAGCAGTGGCCACAGGACTGGAAAAGGTCAGTTTTCATTCCAATCCCAAAGAATGCTCAAACTACCGCACAATTGCACTCATCTCACACACTAGTAAAGTAATGCTCAAAGTTCTCCAAACCAGGCTTCAGCAATACCTGATCCGTGAACTTCCAGATGCTCAAGCTGGTTTGAGAAAAGGCAGAGGAGCCAGAGATCAAATTGCCAACATCCGCTGGATCATCGAAAAAGCAAGAGAGGTCCAGAAAAGCATCTATTTCTGCTTTATTGACTATGCCAAAGCCTTTGACTGTGTGGATCACAATAAACTGTATGCAGGTCAGGAAGCAACAGTTAGAATTGAACATGGAACAACAGACTGGTTCCAGAATTAGGAAAAGGAGTACGTCAAGGTTGTCTATTGTCACCCTGCTCATTTAACTTACATGCAGTGTACATCATGAGAAACGCTGGGCTGGAGAAAGCACAAGCTGAAATCAAGACGGCCTGGAGAAATATCAATAACCTCAGATATGCAGATGACACCACCCTTATGGCAGAAAGTGAAGAAGAACTAAAGAGCCTCTGGATAAAAGTGAAAGAGGAGAGTGAAAAAGTTGGCTTAAAGCTCAACATTCAGAAAACGAAGATCATGGCATCTGGTCCCATCACTTCATGGCAAATAGATGGGGAAACAGTGGAAACAGTGGCTGACTTTATTTTTCTGGGCTCCAAAATCACTGCAGGTGGTGACTGCAGCCATGAAATTAAAAGACACTTACTCCTTGGAAGGAAAGTTATGGCCAACCCAGGCAGCGTATTAAAAAGTAGAGACATTACTTTGGCCACAAAGGTCCGTCTAGTCAAGGTTATGGTTTTTCCAGTGGTCATGTATGGAAGTGAGAGTTGGACTATAAAGTTGAGCACCAAAGAATTGATGCTTTTGAACTGTGGTGTTGGAGAGGACTCTTGAGAGTCCCTTGGACTGCAAGGAGCTCCAACCAGTCCATCCTAAACGACACCAGTCCTGGGTGTTCATTGGAAGGACTGATGTTGAAGCTGAAACTCCAATACTTTGGCCACCTGATGTGAAGAACTGACTCATTTGAAAAGACCCTGATGCTGGGAAAGATTGAGGGCAGGAGGAGAAGGGGACGATGGAGGATGAGACAGTTGGATGGCATCACCAACACAACAGATATGGGTTGGGGTGGACTCTGGGACTTGGTGATGGACAGGGAGGCCTTGCATGCTGCAGTTCATGGGGTCGCAAAGAGTCAGATATGACTGAGCATCTGAACTGAACTGAATGAAAATATACTGTAGCAAAACCTGTGGGCTGCAGATAAAGCTGTGGTCACATAGACGCTTAAGTATTAGAATTATATAATATATGTAATCATATACGTGTGTGTGTGTTGTGTAAATGGAAAAAGAATAAAGCTTCCAAAAGATACCCTAT
Source organism: Muntiacus reevesi (assembly GCF_963930625.1). NCBI lineage: Eukaryota > Metazoa > Chordata > Mammalia > Artiodactyla > Cervidae > Muntiacus > Muntiacus reevesi. The sequence goes on along the minus strand of NC_089255.1, from coordinate 769,960 downwards.
TACCTTGAGGTAGACAACTACTGAACTATACCTAATAGTGGAGGCAGGGCAGACTTCAGAACTTCAGGAGACCAGCAGAAGGCAGCATTTGGAAACAGGAGTAGCTTCCAAATTAGGCAGTTTGAGAGCACAGTGAACGCCAATGTCAGAAGCAGTCTCCAGGAAAAAGCATTTAATGTATAAAGTGGTGGAGAAACTAAAATATATTTAAGATTTGACACTCTAATTCCTTTTAAGGATGATTTATGTTTCTAGGGAAAAAATAAGAAGTACTTGATGTAGAAGGTGAATAACTTTATAATTTCCAGGAGAATCTTGGTACCAGGATGACACAATGAAGAACTTGGGAGTCCCCTGACTAATCTAGCAGCGAGAAAATGAAAACAGAGATGAGAGAGAGAAATAGAAAGACATATTTGTGCAATTGGGCACTGCTGCACTTTAAAGTCTAGGTATGCACTCCAAATCATAAACAAATGCCACCATGTTCAGAGCTAACCCTGAGACAGTGATTAGTGTCTAAGAGATTAATTAGGGACAACTCTTGGCATCAACAACGTATGGAAGAAAAGGACATCAGATTGGGCAAAGGTAGAAGTAAAGTTGTGTTGCAGCCTCAGGAAACCTCAGGTGACCCTTTGGGGGAGAGTTCTTAAAATGAGATGACCCCTTCAGGGGGATGTCCCAATTCAGGAGGATGTCTTAACTTTTATATTCTTACACCTGTCATTGGATGAAGGGCATTGTACGAAGGGGTGATGTGACCCTGGGCTAAGTGGCTCCCTTTAGCTGAGATTGGCTGTCTGCAGCATTTCCAGGGCTGGGGCAAAAGCTCTAGAATCTGAAAATTGTTCAACTTTCCTTGTCTGGGTTGCCAAAGTAAAAAATACAGGCAGGGTATATTACAAATAGTTCTTTAGCCTGGAGAAGAGGTCTTGAAGCTGTGAGCCACTCACTGGGAAGCAGCAGGACATGAAGGATTCTTGAACAGATCGGAAGCTACTGGAAGGCCTTTCAGGAGTTCAATCCCATAATAAATACTGTACCTTCAGTGTAACTTTGCCCTCTCTGCCAGTCTTCCTCAGTTCCCATGTGGGCCCTTTTGGACTTGAACTTGGTGTTCCCAGAACTTGAGCTGGAGACTTCCATGAAGTCTGCTTTCCATCTACTGGCTCAGCTTTCTTGCTCTCTCTGCTCCAGGCTAGTCTCTTCAAACTGCCTTTTCCATTTCTGGCAATAATACCCCTCTCTAGACCTAACTAATGCTTTTCTGGGGCAAAAGGAAGAGAATTAATAAGGGTAACTTTTATTTCTAGGAGGGAAGTTACCATATTCCTTCAGAGTATTCATCTCCTTGATTATTTAACTTTTACTCTAGATTACTCATGGGTATTTCTGCTCCCCTACCTTCAACCCAAGGAGGTTTTAGAACATTGTCCTCTCTCAGCATCAAGTCTCTCTCCATCCTCCCTCTCTCTCTCTAAGACCCACCTTTATCCACACACTCACAGGCTTTCTGGACCTCCGAGGAAGATAAGCACTTCACAGAATCTCTGCTACAGGACCAAACATACTGAAATGACTTTTTATGAAGATATTGAAGCAACAGAAAAAGAATACATGAGGATTGTTTCTCCTGAGGGTTCAATTATTTAGAGGGCCTTTATCACACTTCGATTGATAAATCTAACCTTTCCTTTCTTGACTACAGTTGATCACACTGTGATGAAAACAAGGTAGAAAATGGAAAAATAACACTTGGATTTTAATGAAATAATAAAAATGCAGGGCCTATCTTTGACTTTTGCCAAGAGAGAAAAGAGTTCACATTTCGACTATGTGGTGGCAGGAGTCCCTTTTAAAACAGGGCCAGTCTGCATGATGCATTGAAAAATCAACCTTTTCAAATATAGCCATAACCCCTCAAGATTGTTTCATTTCTTGGGGCCAGGCAAACCAAACTTCGGGTTTGGTTTGAGTGGTGCCCTGTATACTAAAGTGATAAACATAATCTGGAAGCACAGCACAGGCTAAAAATATGGAGCTGGCAGCCTTTGATTGAAATTGAAATATTTTTCTGCTTTTAATTCACTGCATAAAATTTTAACTGTCCAAATTCAATCAGGTAGGTCGTCCTAATGATCATGAGCTTCAACCCTGCTAACAACTAAGCCTGCACTGTTAAACTCTACTTTATCTGTTCCAGAAACCTCCTGGGTTTCTTTAATGCCTCTGTTATTACTTGCTTTGCATCATTCTGCGTTTCTTTAAAAACACAGCTGTGTGACCTCTGGAAGTTTTATTACTTCCTTGAGACTTGGTTGCCTCCTCTATGAATATCTGGGTATATATTTAGTATTGCTCAATAGAATTTTTTATGATAATGAAAATGTTTTGTATCTGTACTAGCCAATGCAGTATTCACTAGCCACATGTAGCTAATAAACATCTTTAAAATATGGCAAATCCAACTGAGAAACTGCAGTTTTAATTTTAAAATTTGTTTAAATACAAATAACCTCATGTAGGTAGCATCTACTGACAGTATAAATCTATGTAATATTTTAAGGATATTCTCCACTCTAAAACTCTACCATTCATTAGCTCAACCTAAATATTTCTGCCCTTTGACAAGCAGAAAATAATTTATGCCGCCCTTGAAATTATTTTTCAAGACCTTTGTCAGTTTGGGGACATCATATTCTTAAAAGTGACTTTGCTTTGTGAAACTTTAATAACGTTGACGTTTCCTGCCCTTGGAAGCACCTCTGTTATTATGGGAAATGTTGTGGACGAACAAGGACCATTTCAAGAGATGTGGGAAAACTCCTTCTGGACTTAATTTCATGATGAGGATGCTCAGAATGTCAAAATGCTAAATTGCTTATAGTAAGAACCATACCTCTTTCACACTATTTTCTGCATGTAGCTGGAAAATGTTTAAAATATTTTAAAATAACTGCACATCTATTTCTGAAGCTGATTTGGCTGTTCAAGGCTTACTAGAACTTTATCCATCTCACTATTTCACTCAGTAAACAAATGCAGTTGTTACATATGTGTCTGTGTTCCCTTCTAGATTATGTGTTTATGAAGTTAGAAACTAGATTTATGTCACAGCCCTTATGTATAGCACAATATTCATTGCTAATTCAGATCGTATTTTAAGATGAGACAAAAGTTAACATTTTTAATGTAGTCACAAATATCTAGCAAACCAATCAGAAAAAAAAAAAACAATTTTTTTAATTGGTCAAGAACAAAAAGAGAAATACTTCATGCAAAATCATATCTCTAATAACTACCACTGGAATTAGAACACACACATGCTAAAATTATTTTAAAATATCTTATCAAAGACTTTAAGGCTGTACCTAAAAAGATTATATCAGAAGTGAACATAATCACGTTGTCTGACCAGCGTGAATCACGCAAGGCATATTATATATAAAATAAACAATAAGAACCCACTGTATCGCACAGAGAACTTACTCAATACCTTGTAATAAACGGTAATGGAAAAGAATACACACACACACACACACACACACACACACAACTGAATTACTTACCTGTACAGCTGACATACAACACTGTAAATCAACGACACTTCAATTTTTTTAAATAAGTGTAAAAGGTCGTATAGCTTCATAAACTCACCTCTGGTACCCAAGGGACTACCTGAAACAACAGCAGCTACAACTTTCCTGGAGACAGGACATGGCCAGCAAACTGGGCTGTTACACTCGGTAATAGTCATACCTGTAAAAAATATACAGGCTCATTAACACATAGGAATTCCTCATTTTTCTGGCAGTATTAGGCAATGAGGTATGCATATGAGAATTTTTTAAATGACAAATTTAAGAAGAGTATTTTAACCTTCACTCATTAATTTTTTCTAAAATTAAGAAATGTATTCATCAGTGTATTTAATGTTTCCTTGATGACTTGGGGTCATCAGTTCAATCAACGTTTGCATGAATAATACAAATGGAAGCAAGACAAGCACTCACACTGAAACTGAAGATGACATAATGTTCTATCAACTGGAATAACTGATGAAGGAGTAAGAAAAAAAAGACAAAAATGAAAACAAACCATGATCAAGAAACAGTCACGTTCTGACTTCTTCTATTTAGTTTCAAAAAGTGAATTGAAAGTGCTCCGTTGTGTCCGACTCTTTGTGACCCCATGGACTGTAGCCCACCAGGCTCCTCTGTCCATGGAATTCTCCAGGCCAGAATATTGGAGTGGGTAGTCGTTCCCTTCTCCAGGGGATCTTTCCAACCCAGGGATCGAACCCAGGACTTCTGCATTGCAGGTGGATTCTTTCCTGTCTCAACCACCAGGGAAGCCATTTCAAAAAGAGACCACAAATCCCAGTGGTATCTCCAACATTATTAGCTGTCTTTATCCCTTGTTTCCATTTTCCTTTCCTTTTTCTTCTACCCTAGAGGGGTTCCAGGAAATGTTTATAGCTGCTCTCAAGACAAATTCTAATACCTGCTTCTTCTCAAAATTTCACAATGTGTCCAGGAGATAAACAGTGTGGAGGTCAAATACAATTCACCACAGGGAGATCTGTGGTGAAAATAACATCAGAAACTAGCTCCTAAACATGCAAAGAGCAGAGTATGGTGTCAGGCACTAATTTCCTTCCAAATACCTCTCCATTTCTAAACGATGTCTTTATTTATTTACCAAGATCCCTTTTTATTGGTTCCCTCTTCCAGACTGCTTCACTTCACCTGTCCTCACATTAAATACATTCACACTCTTTTTGATTCCAGTTATTTGCTCATTAAGTAATCATAGAACACACACATGCTAAAATTATTTTAAAATATCTTATCAAAGACTTTAAGGCTGTACCTAAAAAGATTATATCAGAAGTGAACATAATCATGTAGTCTGACCAGCGTGAATCACGCAAGGCATATTATATATAAAATAAACAATAAGAACCCACTGTATCGCACAGAGAACTTTGGAATTAAATACTGAGTAAAATTAAAATACTGGAATCACTTGGAGGGTTTAAGCACTTCCACCAATGAATACTGGGTGTGGAATTCAAGAGGCTGCACTTGACTTGGCCTTGTCCAAGTTCTTTCTTAAGAAGTATGTAAGATAAACCTAAACTCAGAGTTATTCAGATTGGACTGCTTTCTCAGGTGGACTAGAATTCACTGCTCATTCCACCCACTCTGAGGTCAGTGGCACTTTTCGGAGATGTTGTGGCCTCCTCTGCCCACTGCGGAGGCTCAGTTCCCCCTGGGCCCACTCTCTGTCTCAAATCCCACACTGAGGCCAGATGCCAGCCTTCCCAGAACATTAGTGGTCTCCTTTCAGTGTTTGAACTGCTCAGACTGAGTCCCCGTGGACTCTTTCTCAGCTTGAAACCTGATCTTCAACCCCTTTACCTGACCTGGATGGTCACCTTCCTACTCTAGGCTTCAGCTGCTTTAGCTGTAAAATGATATATCTCTTCTTAGTTCCATGGAGTCGCAAAGAGACCGACACAACTTAGCAACTGAACAATGACGACATGATATTCTTTATGATACCCTGTATCGCAGGACCTGTTTCTACGGCTCCTGATGCCAGCTTCTTTCACAATCATATCTTGTTCATCTCTGAAAGTGGAATCCAAATCAATCATTTCCAGGCAGCTTTCAAATCTAGAATCATTCCCTGAACTTTCAAAGCAGGTTCTCTTAATCCCTTTCTCCTAGGATGGCAGGCACTTCATACTCTGTCTTCTCTCCTGAGGATTCACAACTCCTCCAAGATCAAGATGCTGCTCAACCAATTCTCAGGTCACACTCTGCACAGCGCTTGGTGTATGGCAAACAGCCAATAAAGATTTGAAAACGAATTAAATCGAAATGAATGACTCACGGTTGCTGACAACTTTAATTGTTCTCCCTTCCTGGGGAGAACAGTTGGAAGAATCCCCAGTCTCTCTTGTGGCCACAGAAATGGACTGTGGCCAAAACAGCAGCAGAGAAACTGACCTGGATCCTTCCAGAGCTGGCTCATCAGAAACTTCCATATGCATTTCTCCATATTCTTGACCCCTTCTGCTGATGGATGCAGATGGGGATGAGGTCTAAGGGAAGGGAGACGGTATAGGATGGGAGGAGTCTGGGTTCCTGAATGACCATCTGAAGGAGTGCAGTCTCCCCAAAGTGAATACCCACCCAGGGCTGTGATGTGGGAACCATAGTGCTGTGCTGCTGAAATTTGGGGAGTTGTGTGGTAATTTAGCATAAACCATTATACGCACAATTATGCTAATTATACGATCCACTTAAATGGCCCTCAATCTAGTACATTTAAAATGACAGACATCAATTTGTGTTATTGACACTTTTACCCTCCAATTTAACCCTGCTCTTCTGAATCAGTCATTTGACCTCAGAGAATATCAATTCCTCAACAGATTTTACTCTGAGATTCATACACACTGCAATCAGAATTACAATATTTGAAAAATAATGTTGAGAAAGTACTTTCCAGAGAAAACTTCAGTAACTTTTAATTCCTTGATCCTGCTTTGAAAACACAGCATAGTAAACTACTTGCAGTTTATCCATATTTATTGCTAATTAACAAAGTATTTTAGTTGGGATTAATTTTTAACAAATAAATAGCAGGTTTCTTGTCCACATCACAGCTGAATGACTAAATTTTCTCTCTGGAAGATTTCTTGACTGACCTTTATTTGTACTCAGTCAACTGATCTGGGTCAAATACCAGATATTAAAAATCTTCAGCATGTTCTTTTTCTTTCATTACTTTTCATCCAATAAGCATTTGACCACGTGGATTTTTCTCTGGTCTGGAGTATTTTTACTAACAAGCTACATGATGTTGCAAAAGACCTTAAGGCCCAAATGCTGGTATCTAATGAGTCTGTTCCTTTGAAGAGACTGATTTACTTTTGCTCCAACTTTTGGAAAACTTGCCCCAAAAAGCTCCACCACCCTCCTATTCTGCCCACTTCATCCATTAGAGAAGACGATTTTCTCAGTGTTACTTCCAAGGTACAGGCAGATGAACGCTTATACAACGGATTCAGTTACCTGCCTGGGAACTGAAAGGACCTTTCCCATTCAAATATCCTGGTTAGGAACCACGTTTTTTAATTTCTCTGGGAATTAAGAAACAGCAAGGAACGAGGGTACGTGGTTGATAAATGAACGTCAGTTCTTCTGAAAATCACTCTGTCTCCTCCCGTTCCTCTTGGTGTTCAAGGTAGGGAAAGAACCCTGGTCATCACCATGTGGTTATCGCTCTCCTTCTCTTCGAAGAGACAAGCCGTTTCATTGAGGACACTAATTCACCAAACTCAAGGCTCGAATTCCTTTTATGTACCCGATGCCTATCTTTATAGTATATGCCATTATCTTCAACAGTGAAATGATATGCTTTATTCCTCATTACAGAGACCAAAGTGCTATAGCAAAAGTCACTCCTGAGAGTTTTACGTGGAAATTTACTGACTCAAGAACAAATTTCTGTAGAAAAAGACAACCCATCTCTGTGTTACAAAGCATTGTTCCTTGCATCAACCACCAGTGTTAACTACAATCTATTATGATTTGAAGCATGCTAAATAAGCAGATTGTACTAAAAAAGAAAAGCACATAAAAAACCCACAGAACAAAACCCAAACTATTCTCAATAAAAGTATCCATTTGCTGGAGCCAATCTGAGATTTAACCAGGATTAGATACTTTAAACTGCAACACTGCATACCAGAACACCATGAAATAAACATTTCTCCTGATTTGGATACCATCTCCTCCTGATGCAAACTCTACCCCGACCCAAAGAAATCCAAAAATCCCAAAACCAGCCAACCAACAACAAAAAATAACCAAAGACCCAAAACCAAACAAAAAACCAAAGAAACCACGCCCATTACTATAACTAAAATTCTCAAATATTTGAGCGTCTATGGTAACTGCTCAAAGAAGTATTTTTTAAATGCTCATTTAACTTAGGAGCTTCCCTAGTAGCTCAGTTGCTAAAGAATCTGCCTACAATGCCAGAGACTCGGCTTCGATTCCTGGGTTGGGAAGATCTCCTGGAGAAGCAAATGGCAACGCACTCAAGTATTCCTGCCTGGAGAATTCCACGGACAGAGGAGCCTGAAGGGCTACAGTCAGTCCACGGTGTCCCAAGAGTTGGGACATGACTTAGCGACAATACTGTCACCATTTAAGAGCAGTGCAGCTCCGCCAAAAGTCGCCAAAAGTCGTTAGGCTTGAAAAGCCTAACGGAATCAAGAAAAACTCTTCACCATACCCCAAAACATACAAAGGCGGGAATAGTTTTATTTCAAACTTTGCTTAGATGTTAGTATGTCACAAACTGCCCTCCAAGACGCGCTCTTAGAGTCAGTGACCGTCAATAAAGCCTGAAAACGCTGAAAGTGAACGTTAATAACCTTTTGTAGCCTATCCTCCAGAAGGCTTTAGCAAAGAGCACGGAGTCCCACCTGAACACCCGCTGTTGGCGGCCAGCGAACAGGATCCCGAGCTGGGCGCCCCCATCACCGGCGCGCATCCGGGAGCAGAGACCTCTTCACACCCGCGGACCCAACGCGCCCGACGCGCACCCCGCGGCCCCGACTTCGGGCTCCTCGGAGGCACCTCCCCTTCCCGAACCCGCGAGCCCGCGGCGACCGGGTCCAGGCGGCGCCCACAGACCCAGAGGCCGCCCCCCGCGGTCGAGGGGCGCCGAGTTAGGGAGGGCTGCGAGCGCGCGGGGCGCCCACAGTTCCACGACCGTCTTGGGCCCCGGCCCGGGGTCCTCACCCTGCGGCCGGTGGCGGCGACCCCGGACCCGAGGACCCAGCGAGGCTCGCGCTCCCCGAGGCTGGAGGAGTCGGGGGCCGCTGGCCGTTGGGCAGGCGGGGGCGCGCGGTGAGGGGCTGCGGATAGAGCTGCACTTACTCGTGTCTGCGCTGCTCCCCGGTCCGGGGCCTTTCGCAGTGGGGACCGACCCAGTCTCCACCTTCCCTCCCCTCAGGAGCGGTCCGGGAGCTCTGGCGTCCCTGTGCCTCCGCCCACTCGCCTGTGGCCGCTCGCGCCTGCGCACTCGCACCTGCAGCCTCTCGCGCCTGCGCACTCGCTCCAGGCCCAGTGGGGGCGGGGAGGGGCGTTTGTCAGCCCCAGGACTCCTGGCTGGAAAATCCTGACTTTACATTTCCTTAGAGTGTTGGACTTGATATCAGTTGTTTAAAAAAATAAATGTCAAGTTTTCTTATCCTAATCATCATTTCATGACTATAGATTCTGTCTTTGTAAGATTTAAGAATAATAATTTCTACTTGGTCAACTGAGTCAGATAATAGGTACCAAACTTATCTATTGCTTCTATAAATTTTCAGTCAATACGTTTTAGCCTGTGAAGTTTTATTTAGTGTGTGTGTGTGTGTGTGTGTGTGTGTGTGTGTTACTACTAATCAGCCTCGGCAGGGGCAGAGTCTTGAGATGAAGGGAGAGTTAGGATCTCCTAGGCTAGCGCTGTCTCCCTGCCACGTAGTTTGCCGTGGGAACTAGAGGTCCTGAGACCCCAGGATATTTTGGCAATGTGGAGCAGATTCTCTGCGTGTGCACACAAGTACACACTGACATACGTCAGAGGAAGGGAGCATAGGCAGTGGGGTCAGGGGAGGGGTGGACCTTGGGGTGGCAACGGTGACAGAAACATGCGTCATTTCTCCTGGACTGAGGCAAAGACCACCTTGTTGGACCTCGTATGGAATCAAGGTCAGGACATCTGCACTGGCTGTGGTGAGGAGTCCTGAGAAGCGAATGAGACACCCCCCGGCTGAAGTGGACAAGAGGAGGCTGAGGGTCCTCTTCAAGGTCCCTCTCAAAGCCCCTGCTTCCTGTGGATCCTCTCACATTCCCTCCTGGGGCCCACGGAATGCTGGTGTCCTGAAGTCTCTCAGAGGTAGGGTCTGTGCTGTGCTTTCCCTGCTGGGTGTGCAGTATGAGAGGTTCCCATCAAAGGGGTCATGTGTCCAGTGCGGGGGCGAGGAGAGTGGCCCTTGCACTCCTACACATTCCCCTGCCCCTGACCTGGCCTATACCTCCTCCTACTAGCATCCGAGCTTCTCAGTGGAGGAATGGAGCCTCTGATCTATTCACTTACCAGCTGTGCCCTGAGCATTCAGTGGGGGCTGTGATGAAAAGAAGCACCAGGGTCACAGGCTGGAGGGGGAAGTGGAGAAACACAGGCCCTCGTCTATCAGATCTAGTCCGTTAAATCTATTTCTCACTTCCACTGTATAATCATTAGGGATTTGATTTAGGTCATACTTGAATGGTCTAGTCGTTTTCTGTACTTTATTCAATTTCAGCCTGAATTTGGCAATAAGGAGTTCATCATCTGAGCCACGTCAGCTCCCGGTCTTGTTCTTGCTGACTGTATAGAGCTTCTCTATCTTTGGCTGCAAAGAATATAATCAGTCTGATTTCAATGTTGACCACCTGGTGATGTCCATTTGTAAAGTCTTCTCTTATGTTTTTGGAAGAGGGTGTTTTCTATGACCAGTGCATTCTCTTGGCAGAACTCTATTAGCCTTTGCCCTGCTTCATTCTGTACTCCAAGGCCAAGTTTGTCTGTTATTCCAGGTGTTTCTTGACTTGCTACTTTTGCATTCCAGTCCCCTATAATGAAAAGGACATCCTTCTGGGTGTTAGTCCTGGAAGGTCTTGTAGGTCTTCATAGAAGCGTTCAAGTTTCTTCTGTTCTTCTGCTGAAGAAACTCTTCAAGTTCAGTTTCTTCAGCATTACGGTTTGGGGCATAGACTTGGATTACCGTGATATTGAATGGTTTGCCTTGGAAACAAACAGAGGCCATTCTGTTGTTTTATGAGATTGCATCCAAGTACTGCATTTCAGACTCTTTTGTTGACTATGATGGCTACTACATTTCTTCTAAGGGATCCTTGCTCACAGTAGCAGTTATAATGATCATCTGAGTGACATTCACCCATTCCAGTCCATTTTAATTTGCTGATTCCTCAAATGTCGACGTTCACTCTTGCCATCTCCTGCTTGGCCACTTCCAATTTTTCTTGATTCATGGACCTAACATTCCAGGTTCCTATGCAATATTGCTCTTACAGCACCAGACCTTTCTTTCATCACCAGTCACATCCACAACTGGCTATTGTTTTTGCTTTGGCTCTGTCTCTTCATTCTTTCTGGAGTTATTTCTCCACTGATCTCCAGTAGCATATCGGACACCTACCGAATGGGGAGTTCGTCTTTCAGCGCCATATTTTTTGCCTTTTCATTCTGTTCATGGGGTTCTCAAGACAAGAATACTGATGTGGTTTGCCATTCTCTTCTCCAGTGGACCACATTCTGTCAGACCTCTTCACCATGACTCGTCCATCTTGGGTGATCCTACTTGGCACAGTCTATAGTTTCATTAAGTTAGACAAGAGTGTGGTCCACGTGGTTAGAGGAACCATGTGATTAGACCTGGTTCATGTGGTTAGATGCACCAGTCTTACTGGGGTAAGCTTGTAATCCATGTTTATAATTCTAAATTAGGTGAAGGATACTGGTTGTTGTTTTTTTTTCCTCACAACTTTGGTTATACCTATCATATAATTGTTACTATTCCTAGGTGAAGGAGGCCATAATTTTTCCTCATGATGTTGATCATATCTATCATTTTTCCTCATGACATTGATTATACCTATCATTCCTCATGACATTGATTATACCTGTTATAGACTTCTTATATCTATGCCTACCTAAATTAATTGTTACCATTTGTTTAATACCTGTTTCTCTTACTTGTTAAAGATATGGTCATGTCCATTTCATCTTTACATTTTCTAAAACATTTCCAGACATTATATTAATGTCTATCAATGGGGAAATCAATACATATTTCTTGACTATTACATTGATATATCTTGTTTGTCAAACATTTTAGGCAAAATTCATAGTACCAAGAGTAAATTTTTCTTCCTTAAAATTATTTTACAAAGATCATTTACTTATGTAGATCAAATTCACATTTCTCAACCGTGTACCCTGCCTACATAATCTTAACATGCTATTAAAATGTGTACTATCCACGAGATTTTTCTAGTGTTCCTTGGTCCTTTTAAGATGGTGCTCTTGATGTGCAGGGGAAAGTATGTAAGTGACTCATTTGAAATGGAGCCCTTTTCAAAGAGCCAGGATTCATTGGATATATCTTATAAAAGCTCCACCCTTACCGGGGTCTAACAGCTTTTGTAAGCCTGTTTCTGATGCTCCTGCTTAAACATTTTCAGCATTCAAAATGCTTTAAACTGTCATCATTTTTTTTACACATTGACACTTATTTTACTGTGCGACTTTTAACTTCTTGGCTTTTACCTCCCTTCTATCAACTTTGTTTGAACTGTCCACTGACATGGCATAGAGGGACTCCTCATAGAATTTAACTTAACCCTGACCTAACCTCAGTCCAAAAGTTGTTTCAAGTGACATCATCCACCTTTAATTAAGTCCCATCATTCTTCTCCCATGAATTGGCTCCTGTGACACTGCAGGCAGGCATAGTTAGCATCCCTCCATTCTGCCAGGGCATTGGCCGCATGCGATGTTAGCTTTAGTTCAGACGCCTTTTAAACTTCATTTTGCAACATGGGGAGTCGCTTTAATTTTTTTACACCCCTTAATGTATGTTCCCAGTGTAGTTCAGTGAGAATGATTTCTTGATTTCTCCCCCTTTTTCAAAAAGAGAGTGCAATTCCACCTTAAATGTAAAACATGTTAAAGAATAATAAGTATAATAAATATAGAAATGTTCACAAGTGGGGCTTGATCAAGACAGGGAATTTTTCTTTTCCTGTGGTTTTTCCACAATTATAAGAACAATGTTGTTTTATGAGCTCAAATTCTTAAGAGCATAAAGACCGAAGATGAAGTAGTAATTGCCAACTAGGAAGTGCCAGATTAAAAGCATCTGAGAGGTTCCAAAGTGCCTCAGTGTATAAAATAACAATGAACTCTGGGATTAGAGGAAAAGAGGAAGCTGCTGAAATTATGTTCCTTTAATTCTGCCTTCGAAACAGCTATCATGTTGAATCAGTAATATCATGTTTCTTTTTCAGTCTTTAGAGGAATATGACATTTTTTTCCCTAATACCCTTCAGATGGTATACCAGAGAGGTTCATCCAACAGAAATGATCGATGAGCTTTTAATCTGAAAAAAAAAAAAAAAAAACCAAAAAAAAAAGTCATGATCCTTGGTGGTGAAGAAATTCATCAAAAGCTCCACAGTTCTGTAAAAGTACAAGTCTTTCTACAAAGAGTGAAGCCAGAAGGGAACCCCGCAGAGGGTGGGAAAATCATATTGATAAGTGTGTTCATGTTTATTTCTTCCTTACTGAACTTCTAGACCAATTTTGGAAGGTCCTAGATCTATTTTAGCTAAGGAATTCCTTTTGAATGTCAGGGCAAGCCTAAAGTTGGGCTTCTGGCAATTCTGCCAACAGTGACCACTAGTTCTTTGTACTAAAGTTTATATCAGAGCTATAATTTAAAATAACTGCTATTTCACCCATAGCCTATTCTTATGACAATCAATAATATCTCCAAGATTATCAGATGTCCTTTGGGGAACAAAATTGACTCATGAAAATGTGTAATGTCAACCTTTTTTCTTGTCGATATCCTTATGTCTGTTTACCCATTGTCCATCTGTCACAGACACCCTGAGACACACCAATCCTGAACACTCAACATTTTATCTTCTTTATTCCCATTGCTGGGTTTCTGAGTGATGCTTAAAAAAACAATCACACAATGGTTTCAACATTTATCGCTGCCTAGCCAAGTGTCCTTGTTTCTTTACTCTTCACTCTTCAATTCTCTATAGCATCTGTTGAAATAGTTACCCACTCTTATTATGATTCCATTTCGTCCCTCATCACCCACCTTCTAATTCATGGAGAAAATCAAGGCATCAGAAGATAAGTCTCTCAAATTTCTGTCCTGGAACCTAAGAACATATCTGCCTGACATTTTCTCTTTTTATATTATTAAAGAACGACTCTTCTTCCTGTCCATTGATAGCTTCTGCCTATGCCATCTCCAGCCCTTCTCAGGACCCTTACTCTATGAATTATATAGTTAACAACATTTATGAAGTTTCAAACATGTCAGCATAACACAGTTTCTTTTTCCAGTTATTTATTTACTCTTTCCTGTCTCTTAATAACTTTCCAAAATTAAATTTGTATCACCCCATCAGTGCCATCCAATCATTCCTCAAAGAGCTTGAACACATTTTGTGTTCCTACGAACATCTCTAGCCAATATCTTCTTATTTATTATACTTCATAGCAATATTTTGCCTCTGTTAAATTGCTTAAAAGAATATTTGACAGTCCTGCTCATCTTAAAGTTTTCTACTTTTTTTAACACTACAGATTCCTTTGATTTTATTTTAGTCCTATGGATATTCTCTCTTGGGATCCTTGCAATGGTCTTCTACTCATACAAGTTCATGTTCCTCGGGGCTCTCTTCACAGTGCCTCAGCTCATTACTTACATCTTTTGTATTGTTTTAGCTGCCTTCTCATATTTAATCCCACAGGTCTACCTTGATTCATGCAGTTTTGAATGAGTTCTATAGGTTGTCTTGCTCAGACTAACATTTATGTTAGTTCCTAGAATCTGATTACTTGTTGTAACCCCCCCCCCTTTTTATTGTATTCTGCCATCTTTTTACCTCAGTTTTTTCTTTCTCTTTCTTTGCCAACAAGTAAATATTTTCATGTTTCTGCAAGGTTAGGGCCCTCTAAGCAAGGAATTAATGGAACAAGAGTTAATAAGCAAGCCATGGACGTTAAAGATGTGTGACAATATGTAGTTTTGATCACCACCTCCTATATAGTCTTATAAACCTGTCCATACATACTTCTTTCAGGCATTCTAGTGAGAAATCTAGAAAGCTTTTGTTGTTCATCAATGAGTTGTGTCCGATGCTTTGTGACCTCTCAGACAGTAACAAGTCAGCCTTCCCTGTCCTTCACCATCTCCCAGAACTTGCTCAAACTCATGTCCATTGAGTCAATGATGTCATCCAGCCCTCTCATCCTCTGTTGTCACCTGCTCCTCCTGCCTTCAGCTTTCCCAGCATCAGGGTCTTTTCCAGTGAGTCAGCTCTTCACATCAGGTGGCCAAAGTACTATAGCTTCAGCTTCAGTACCAGACCTTTCAATGAATATTCAGGACTGATTTCCTTTAGGACTGATTGGTTGGATATCTTTGCTGTCCAAATGACTCTCAAGAGTCTTCTCGAACACCAAAGTTCAAAAGCATCACATCTTTGACACTCAGCCTTCTTTATTGTCCAACTCTCACATCCAAACATGACTACTGGAAAAATCACAGCTTTGACGAGACAGACTTTCGTCCGCAAAGTAGTGCTTCTGCTTTTTAATTGACCATCTGGGTTGGTCATGGCTTTTCTTCCAAGGAGCAAGCGTCTTTTAATTTCATGGCTGCAGTACCATCTGCAGTGATTTTGGGGCCCAAGAAAAGAAAGTCTGTCACTGTTTCCATTGTTTCCCCATCTACTTGCCATGAAGTGATAGGACTGGATGCTATGATCTTCATTTTTTTGAATGTTGAGGTTTTTTTTTTTTTAATCCATTTATTTTGAATGTTGAGTTTTAAGCCAGTTTTTTTCACTTTCCTCTTTCACCTTCATCAAGAGGCTCTTTAGCTCCTCTTTGCTTTCTGCCATAATGGTAGTGTCATCAGCATATCTGAGGTTATTGATATTCCTCCTGGCAATCTTGATTCCAGCTTGTACTTCATCCAGCCGCCTGACATTTCACATGATGTACTGTGCATATAAGTTAAATAACCAGAGTGACAATCTACAGTCTTGATGTACTCCTTTCTAAATTTGGAACCAGTCCATTGTTCCATGTCTGGTTGTATCTTGCTTCTTGACCTGCATACAGATTTCTCAGGAGGCATGTAAGGTGGTTTGGTATTCCTGTCTCTTAAAACATGGTCCAGGTTGTTGTGATCCACACCTGAAAGCATGTGCATAGTCACTGAAGCAGAAGTAGATGGTTATCTGGAATTCTCTTGCTTTGTCTATGATTCAGTGGATGTTGGCATTTTGATGTCTGTTTCCTCTGCCTTTTCTAAATACAGCTAAAATATCTGGAAGTTTTGGATTCATGTATTGTTGAAGCCTAGCTTGGAGAATTTTGAACATTATTTTGCTGGCATGTGAAATAAGTGCAATTGTGTGGTAGTTTGAACATCTTGGGGATTGCTTTCTTTGGGATGGAATGAAAGTTGACCTTTTCCAGTCCTGTGGCCACTGCTGAGTTTTCCAAATTTGCTGGCATATTGAGTTGAGCACTTGAACAGCCTCATCTTTTAGGATTTGAAATAGATCAGCTGGAATTCCATCACCTCCAGTAGCCTGGTTTGTAGTGATTCTTCCTCAGGCCCACTTGACTTCACACTCCAGGATGTCTGGCTCTAGGTGAGTGATCACACCATTGTGATTATCTGGGTCATTAAGATCTCTTTTGTGTAGTTCTTCTGTATATTCTTGCCATCTACTCTTAATATCTTCTGCTTCTGTTAGATCCATACCGTTTCTGTCCTTTATTGTTCTCCTCTTTGCATGAAATATTCCCTTGGTATCTTTAATTTTCATGAAGAGATCCATAGTCTTTCCCATTCAATGGTTTTCCTCTATTTCTTTGCACTGAACACTGAGGAAGGCTTTCTTATCTCTCCTTGCTGTTCTGAGGAAATCTGCATTCACCGGAGGATATCTTTCTTTTTCTCCTTTGCCTTTCACTTCTCTTCTTTTCTCAGCTATTTGTAAGGCCACCCCAGACAACCATTTTGTCTTTTTGCATTTCTTTTCTTGGATATAGTTCCACCTCCTATATAGTCTTACGAACTTCTGTTCATAGTTCTTCAGGCACTCTCTCTCTCAGATCTAATCCCTTAAATTTATTTGTCACTTTTACTGTAAAATTATAAGGGATTTGATTTAGGTCATACCTGAATGCTCTAGTGGTTTTCCTACTTTCTTCAATTTCGGTCTGAATTTGGCAATAAGGAGTTCATGGTCTGAGCCACAGTCAGCTCCTGGTCTTATTTTTGCTGACTGTATAGAGCTTCTTTATCTTTGGATGGAAAGAATATAATCAATTGGATTTCGGTATTGACCATCTGGTGACCTCCACATATAGATTCATCTCTTGTGTGGTTGGAAGAGGGTGTTTGTTATGACCAGTACATTCTCTTGACAAAACTTTGTTAGCCTGGTTCATTTTATACTCTAAGCCAAACTTGCCTGTTACTCCAGGTATCTCTTGACTTCCTACTTTTGTATTTCAGTTCCCTGTGATGAAAAGGATATCTTTTTTTTTTTTTTTTTTTTTTTTGGTGTTAGTTCTAGAAACTCTTGTAGGTCTTCATAGAACTGTTCAATTTCAGCTTCTTTGGCATTAGTGGTTGGGGCACAGACTTGGATTACTGTGATATTGAATGGTTTGCATTGGAAACAAACAAAGGTCATTCTGTCATTTTTTAGATCACCTCCAAGTACTGCATTTTGGACTCTTTTGTTGACTGTGAGGGCTACTCCGTTTCTACTAAGGGAGTCTTGCCCACAGTACTAGATACAATGGTCATCTGAGTTAATTTCACCCATTCCGGCCCATTTTCGTTTACTGAATCCTAAAATTTCACTGTTCTCTCTTGCCATCTCCTGTTTGACCACTTCCAATTTACCTGGATGTGTGGACCTAACATTCCAGGTTTCTGTTGCAATATTGTTCTTTACAGCATCAGAATTTACTTTCACCACCAGACACATCCACACCTGGCTGTTTCCACTTTGGCTCATCCTCTTTATTCCTTCTGGGGCTATTACTCCGCTCTTCTCCAGTAGCATATTGGGCGCCGAGCAAAATGGGGAGTTCATCTTTCAGTGTCATAGTTTTGGCTTTTCATATTGCTCATGGGGTTCTCAATGGAACAATCCTCAAGTGGCTTTCCGTTCCTTCAGGGACCACCTTTTGTCAGAATTCTTCACCATGACCCGTCCATCTTGGGTGCCCTACACTGCATGGCTAATAGTTTCATTGATTTAGACAAGGCTGTGATTCATGTAATCAGTTTGGTAAGTTTTCTGTGATTGTGCTTTCCATAAAGAGAACTTTACCTCCCCAAACTATATATTTACATTCCAAAAGGGAAGGAAACCTGGAACCTTGGGTGTATACCAGGATATATAAACCTGGAGACACTTGACTTACAGTTCGTCTAGAGACCACTACTTACTTCCCACAAGGGAACTTCCCTTTCTCTACCCTAGGAGAGTTTGTTTGCATAAGGGAGAATCATTTCTCTTCTCAGGAAGGAAGGATGTTAACTGGACAGCATGTGTATTGAATCCCTGATTCTTAATTTCATGGCTTCTCTCCTGTTATGTGACACCCAAACACACCAGCTTGTCCATATATCATCACCCCAGAAGAAGGTAGAAATTGTTGTGTAGTGAACTGACACAAGTATTACTGTCAGTAATAACAATCTGTCTTGATCCAGAAACCTCATGTTTGAATTGATGGTAACATAAACAAATATAGACATTAAATACTTAATCGTCTTTTCCTTCTTTTTCATGAAAATCATGCCATTTTATTTACTACAGGGATAGTGAATAATTTTATTATCATTTCTTTTGTTTTTTTCTGGTATCGTTCTTCAAACACATAGAAAAGGGACATTTGAATCAGGGCAAACTTGAGTGCTCATGGGTTCCAGCTATATGTCAGGTTCCCCCTGGTTACTTTGAGAGCTGAAAAAAATAAATTTCTGCCACTTGTAGTCTGCGTGCCACATCTAGATGAGTGCCAGCACACTGGCTGTAATCTTGGCTATAGAAACTCATCTCGAATCGTATTTATTTTCCCTTGTCTTATGGAAATTTCATAGCTCACGTCTTTGTTGTTATTGTCATTTTTCTTTGTGACACCAGATTCTTGAAGCAATCCATCCAGACCAAATGCTTTCCCATGGACAGAGTTATGTGTGTTCTCAGTCTGCTGTCTCCTGCCACAACTACAGTGCAGCCCTTGTTGATACATCCCTCAAAATGTATTGTACCAGTAGTGGCCACCGCTTTCCCCTTGAGTTTCTTCCTTTCTCCCTTCAGTCATTTCTACTTTGTTTCTTGTGTGTGTGTCCATGTCCATCTGTCTCTCTTTCTTGTGCAGAAAGTCAGAGCATCAAAGATCAGAGGAGAAGCATTAAACTTTAAGACAGGCATAGACAGCATTCTTCCCCCCTCAAGAAACTGACCATCACATGAAAGGATGACTTTCCTGTATTTTAGGAGAAATAGACTGAATGGTTCTAAACGAGGAAGAGAAAGTGAAGAGGAACATGGTAATTTTCCTGCTTTGATTAGTTTTTAAGCATTAGTAGACAAAAAACACAGAGAAGGGATGGGTATGTAACTCTTCAAACATTCTTTTATTCCAGTAAAATTATTCAATGAGTAGTTCCCTTATTTATTCTCTTCAAAACTACTTGACTGGAAGAATTCATACGGACCACCATCCTACCAATGTGGAGCTCCAGGTTCTTAACATCTCAGTGTTTCAAATAATCTAAATGTGGGATATATTTTGGCATGTTGTTTTTCCAACTACTTTGAAGCATAAATATTTCTAGTTGACATTCTACTATGCCTAAAATTAAATGTTAACTGATTTTATGCTCTGTAGGAAGGGTCTTGGAGGGTCTTAAAGAATTTTAATTTGTCACAATTTGTTTTGAAAGAATCCAGAATTGTACTTGAGTTATATCCCAATTTTCCAAGTATTGAATGAAGTATTTTAAAATCAAAATGCAGTCTTATTATTTTAAAATGTGTCCTCATCAAATTAAGAATAGATAATTCAATGATTCTGCTTAGTGTTGGTGGGGAATACGTGTAAGTCTATGGCTGATTCATATCAATGTATGACAAAACCCACTGAAATGTTGTGAAGTAATTAGCCTCCAACTAATACAAAAAAAAATTTTTTTAATTTTTTTGAATGTCTTCAATATTAGAATTGGGGAGGACAATCTGTTAACAAAGAAAAAGAAGTTGTAATTATTTTATAGTAAGCATTTTTTCAGGTATATTTATTAAGTTACTACTCTGAGAAAGGCAGTATGCTAGCTCTTCTGGTATATCAAAATGAATATATAAGTCAAAAGGGAAATATGGGCTTCTCAGATGACTCAGTGGTAAAAAATCTGCCTGCCAATGCAGGAGATTCAGGAGATGCAGATTCGATGCTTGGGTCAGGAATATTCCCTGGAGAAAGGAATGATTATTCCCCTGAGTATTCTTGTCTGGAAAATCCCGTAGACAGAGGAGACTGGTGAGATACAGTCCACGGGGTCACAAAGAGTTGGACTAGACTGAGCACACATGTATGCAAAAGAGAAATATAATCTCAAATTATTTATTGAAAAACTACTTTGTGTGTGTTGTTACTTAATCTTAAGTTTATTTGAAGAAACTAAATATACACAAAGAATTCATATCCATTTAAAGTCACATAGGGGATTCCATGGCAGGATTTTGGCTGCTTTAAAATCAGGTCATGGTGGAGAATTTTGACAAAATGTGGCCCACTGGAGAAGAGAATAGCAAACCACTTCAGTATTCTTGCCTTGAGAACCCCATGAACAGTATGAAAAGGCAAAAAATAGGACACTGAAAGATGAACTCCCCAAGTTGGTAGACGCCCAGTATGCTACTAGAGATCAGTGGAGAAATAACTCCAGAAGAATGAAGAGATGGAGCCACAGCAAAAACAACACCCAGTTGCGAATGTGACTCATGATGGAAGTCAAGTCCGATGCTGTGAAGGGTAATGCTGCATAGGAACCTGGAATGTTAGGTCCACGAATCAAGGCAAATTGGAAGTGGTCAAACAGGAGATGGCAAGAGTGAACACTGACATTTTAGGAATCAGTGAACTAAAACAGACTGGAATGGGGTAATTTAACTCAGATGACAATTATACCTACTACTGTGGGCAAGAATCCCTTAGAAGAAATGGAGTAGCCATCACAGTCAACAAGAAAGTCCAAAATGCAGGACTTGGATGTAATCTCAAAAACAACAAAATGATTTTGTTCCTTTCCAAGGCAAACCATTCAGTATCATGGTAATCCAAGTCTACGCCCTGACCAGTAATGCTGAAGAAGTTGAAGTTAAACAATTCTATGAAAACCTACAAGACTTTCAGGAACTAATACCCAAAAAAGATGTCCTTTTAATTATAGGGGACTGGAGTGCAAAAGTAGGAAGTCAAGAGATATCTAGAGTAACAGACAAGTTCGGCTTGGGTGTACAAAATGAAGCAGGCTAGTGGAGTTTTGTCAAGCGAACACACTGGTCATAACAAACACCCTCTTCCAACAAGACAAGAGGAGAGTCTACACATGGACATCACCAGGTGGTCAAAACTGAAATCAGATTGATTACATTCTTTGCAGCCAGAGATGGAGAAGCTCTTGTTAGCAAAAACAAGACCCGGAGCTTACTGTGGCTCAGATCATGAACTGCTTAATTCCAAATTCAGATTTAAATTAAAGAAAGTAGGGAAAACCTCTAGAACGTTCAGGTAGGACCTAAATCAAATCCCTTAAAATTATACATTGGAAGTGAGAAGTAGATGCAAGGAATTAGATCTAACAGACAAGAGTACCTGAAGAACTATGGATGGAGGTTCTTGACATTGTACAGGAGGCAGGGATCAAGAACTTCCCCAAGGAAAAGAAATGCAAAAAGGCAAAATGGTTGTCTGAGGAGGCCTTACAAATAGCTGTGAAAAGAAGAGATGCAAAAGGCAAAGGAGAAAAGGAAAAATATCCCCATTTGAATGCAGAGTTCCAAAGAATAGCAAGGAGAGATAAGAAAGCCTTCTTCAGTGATCAGTGCAAAGAAATAGAGGAAAACAATTGAATGGGAAAGACTATAGATCTCTTCAAGAAAATGAGAGCTACCAAGGGAATGTTTTGTGCAGAGATGGACACAAGAAAGGACAAAAATTCCATGGACCTACAGACACAGAAGATATTAATAAGAGGTGGCAACAATACACAGAAGAGCTATACAAAAACATCTTCATGACCCAGATAATCAGAATGGTGTGATCACTCACCTAGGGCCAGACATCCTGGGGTGTGATGTGAAGTGGGCCTTAGGAAGCATCATTATGAACAAAGCTAGTGGAGGTGATGGAATTCCAGTTGAGCTATTTCAAATCCTAAAAGATGATGCTGTGAAAGTGTTGCACTCAATATGCCAGCAAGTTTGGAAAACTCAGCAGTGGCCACAGGACTGGAAAAGGTTAGTTTTCATTCCAATCCCACAAAATGCTGACAGCCACCCAATTGCACTCAGCTCATATGCTAGCAAAGAAATGCTCAAAATTCTCCAAGCCAGGCTTTAACACTACATGAACCTTGAACTTCCAGATGTTCCATCTGGATTTATAAAAGGAACAGGAACCAGGGACCAAATTGCCAACATCCGCTGAATCATCGAAAAAACAAGAGTTCCAGAAAAACATCTATTTCTGCTTTACTGACTGCACCAAAGCCTTTGACTATTTGGATCACAACAAACTGTGGAAAACTCTTAAAGAGATGGGAATACCAGACCACCTGACCTGCCTCCTGAGACGTCTCTATGCAGCTCAGGAAGCAACAGTTAGACCTGGACATGGAAAAAAAGACTGGCTCCAAATTGGGAAAGGAGTACATCGAGGCTGTATATAGTCACTCTATTTATTGAACTTATATGCAGAGTACATCATGAGAAACACTGAGCTGGATGAAGCACAAGCTGGAATCAAGATTGCTGGGAGAAATATCAATAACCTCAGATATGCAGACGACACCACACTTATTGCAGAAAGTGAAGAAGAACTAAAGAGCCTCTTGATGAAAGTGTAGAGGAGAGTGAAAATGTTGGTGTAAAACTCAACATTCAGAAAACTAAGATCATGGCATCTGGTTCCATCACTTCATGGCAAATAGTTGGGGAAACAATGGAAACAGTGAGAGACTTTATTTTGGGGGGCTCCAAATTCACTGCAGATGGTGATTGCAGCCATGAAATTAAAAGATGCTTACTCCTTGGAAGAAAAGCTATGACCAACCTAATAAGCATATTAAAAAGCAGAGACATTACTTTGCCAACAAAGGTTCGTCTAGCCAAAGCTATGCTTTTTTCCCATCAGTTCAGTTTAGTTTAATCAGTCGGTTATGTCTGACCTACTCTTTGTGACCCCATGAACTTCAGCGCGCCAGGCCTCCCTGTCCATCACCAACTCCCGGAGTCCACTCAAACCCATGTCCATCGAGTCAGTGATGTCATCCAACCATCTCATCCTCTGTCGCTCCCTTCTCCTGCCCTCAATCTTTCCCAGCATCAGGGTCTTTTCCAATGAGTCAGCTCTTCGCAGACATGTATGGATGTGAAAGTTGGACTATAAAGAAAGCCGAGCACTGAAGAATTGCTGCTTTTGAACTATGGTGTTGGATAAGACTCTTGAGAGTCCCTTGGACTGCAAGGAGATCCAACCAGTCCATCCTGAAGGTAATCAGCCCTGAATAGTCATTGGAAAGACTGATGCTGTAGCTGAAACTCCAATACTTTGGCCATCTGATGCGAAGAACTGACTCATTGGAAAAGACCCTGATGCTGGGAAAGATTGAAGGCAGGAGGAGAAGAGGATGACAGAAGGTGAGATGGTTGGATGCCATCACTGATTCAATGGACATGAGTTTGAGGGAACTCCGGTGGTTGGTGGTGGACAGGGAGGCCTGGTTGCTGCAGTCGGTTGGTTCGCCAAGAGTCAGACATGACTGAGCGACTGCACTGAACTGAACTGACAATTCCTAATGAGGTAATTGTTATGGGAGTAGGAGACCACAGGGACCACAGGCGCCAGTGAAGCCTTTGTATGGAGGAAATAAAATGAATTAGACTTGAATAGGCTGAAAGGGTGGAGACAATCCAAAGAGGGCTGAGACTGATGTGAGAACAGAATTTTAAAAGCTCATTTGGAAACTTGCTGTGAGTAGAGGAATGAAAGTGGGAAATGGGGGACAGATTGACCATGAATGAATGAAAGAGTCTTGCTGGAGTGACTAATGGATAGAGTTTGCTTCCTGATGTTGACTGTTTTTAGAAAGGATGAGCCAAAATTCCAAAGAAAGAAAAATGTGGGCTTGATGCATCTATCTTTTAGGGATCATGGCTGCTGGAAATAATTAATTAAAAGTAAATTTTTATTCAAGCAATTTTGCATTTCAGCTTTTCTTCTATTTTCTACTTTAATATGATGCTGATAAATCCCACCTTCATTTAATTCTTTCTGTAGCAGCTCCCTCTTTCGTGTATTCTTTTAATATTGATTCCGTGAGCCACTCCTAATACCAGTTGAAAGATTTGAAAAGGAATAATTGGCTAAAGGCAGAATTAATGAAAGAGTATATTAAATAATCCCAGAAAGTAGTGATTACAGAGGTTGGAATATCTGGACAGCTTGAAATCCACAAAGATGATTTCAACATTTCATTTTTTACTGTGTGCCAGTTTAAAAAGTCTTCTATAGGTATTTACCTCTAATTTTCGTTAAACATTAAACCTTTTTTTTGTTCTAGATATTCCTTCCTAATCCTTTTTTATATTTCATTCCATTTTCTCCTCAATGCTTTAGTTTCTACTCCATACCTTTTCTAAATTTTCTAAATTGGAAATATTTAGTATTAGCCACTTCTGTAATTTCCTCCTGTTTCCCCTTTGACTTCCTTGTGTATGAAGTTTTTAATTAAGTTTCTTTTTCTCTCATCATTTTCTTTTGTTTGCAATTTTTAAATGTCTATTCCTGGTTATTTTTTCTGAGACAGTAAATTAAGTGAAAGTCTTTCTCTTAAAGGGAAGGCTCTTTATAATCTAAAATACACAAATACATTAGAAAATTATTAATACTGTATACATTCTCTTGATACTAAGAGCATGAGTATTATAGTGAGAAAAATTATACACAGTCATATATTATACTATTATTCTAGCAGATGTATATAGTTTTCATTAGACTGTTCTACCCATATCTTAAGCATTTGGTTCCATGATCCTCAACTGGGGGCAAGACTTGTTGCAAACAAATATCCCCTTTTTAATAAATTAATGCTAAGCCCTCTTTGCTCTTTGGGAATGTAGTTTTGTTCAGAAAGGAAATTGACCTTGTTTATTGCTTTCTTTCTTTTGCTGCCCCGAGTGGATTTTCATGCTTGTGAAAATGAGATACTGGCAGGGGCCAGATTAAAAGGAGGAGGATATTGGGCCCATTTCCTCCTCTGACTCTGCCAAACCAACTGCACTCTTATAAGTAACCGTCCTGCTCTTCCAGGCTTGAGCCTCTCCTGTGCAGAAAATTAAGACAGCATCTGAGGAGGTCTAGGACAAGGACAACCGTCCACCAGGGACCAAGCTAAGATTGGCAGACCAATTTTCACTTGTGAACAATGCCAGAATTCAACCCATACGTCTCCCATGGTGAAGCACTGTAGCATGTCATTAACCCACTGAGCCACTTAGCAGCTTCTCTCTGCTTGCTGTCTTGTGAATTAACATCTCAGCTGCCACCACACAAGACCCCGGGTTGATTTCTTTTAGGAGTGTGGCTGAATGAATAGCAGTTCTCTGTAACAAGTGATCAGGGCATAGCACTTTCAAATTTTCAACTGAAAGCAATAGCAATTTGCCATTCAGTCCTATCTTGTCATCATCATTAGGTTGGGAAATCGCAATCCTAAGGCTCCTTGCAATGTGCTGTCAACCTGATATCTTGTAATTTTAATATGTCTCTGGTTAATAATTAATTACTTTAACTCAGTAGGTGGGATCTGAATTTGGCTTCGAAAAAGAAATCCCTCTGAGCTGAAATATTCTTTGAGACTCCAACATCTTTTGAAGTTCCCCCTCAATCAGCCTCCTTGCCTTCTTATTTAAATGATCTGCCATATAATAAAATCTGCATCAAAAGCTCCAAGCTTAAAATATACAACAAAAAGCTGCTTCTGGGTGAAGAGTTTGGATCTAAATCAAAACGTTTCTGTGTGCTGGCCATTATCACATGCAGTTAACTGCTGGGAAATACTGATGTTCAAAAGATATGGGGGAAAAAGGCATCTGCTTTCTCACGCTGGTGTATATTTGTCGTCTTGATAAAAACGCAAGGCAGCATATGCAGAACTTGTGCGGAAACGCCATTCACAGGTCATTCCTTTGTATTTGAATAATTTCTTTCCAGGTGCTGGAATGAATAGCAGACTCGGGGAGGGTTTGAGCACCTCCCTGTCTTAAGTTCTTCCATGACCATATTTTAGTGTCTCATTCATTTTTTGATCAAAGTAAACCACTTTGTCAGGTCTTCAGAATGAAGGTACTGTCCCTTGACTTTCCTGGATCATAAGCTATAATGTAGAAAGGTTTCTCACATTTTTGTCTGATGAATTACTGAAAATATAGCCAAGGTAAGAACTTACTAACTCTTTCTCTCAGCCCAGATATTTGGTCTACTACATTTAACAAGTGGAAGGATATGTGGGTAAATTAAACGATGCCTACCATAAATCAAGCCTGTGATAAATCTGAGTGATATTTCCACTTGCAGGTTCCAACTGTGCTCTGCATTCCCATAATATTAGGTGCACTGGCTGCTTGCTCTCATATATACCTGCCCAATGTTGAAATTCAGGAACTCTGAGCATTATTTTATTTCTATCAAGAAAAGCTTAAGACTTTTCAAAAGTTATTCTGGAACTATACAAAATCCTTAAAAAGTCTACAGCATGTTGAAAACAGAAAAAAAGTCTATATGTAAATGTCTATGTGATATTATACCCAGAGATGGTCCCAAGGCTTAATCTCATATTCAGTTACAATTAAGTACTAGTGATGTGCTTGAGGATCCACGTTGAGGCGGACAGGCTATGACCAGCCTCTGAAAGTGCAAGTTCATTGGTAAACCAATGGTGTTTGTTATTTAGTAGAAGGTGGAACTATAGCTCATACCCCACAGCCTTCACTCGGACCCTAGGAAACTGCTTGTGATAGACCTGTGGTGAAGTGCATATGGTAACCAGCTGGCAAAAAGAGAATTTCAAAGTCTCAATACATATTTTTTTTCTTAAATTCGTCAATACCTCCCCTCAACCAAGTCTTCTCAAATCTCAAAGACCCTTCAGAGGTAGCCAAATTGTTCTTTTTCTGCAAGAGGCACTTTTATGACTACGTATATTCTTTTTTTTTTTTTATTTTAATAAAGATATATTAAACATTAAAATATCTACATTAAACATTACATTAAAGTATCTTATGAACTCTGGTAAGAAACATGATTCATCATCATCCTAAAAATGCTGACATAAATATGACAATAGTGATGATAAAAAAGATTAAGATGAAATTTCTTCTATAGAATTCCTTTACATATTTGATCTGTTGAGAAAAGATTAGAGATCAATTAGAATTACTCTGAGATTTAATTTATGACAATTTAACATTTTAATATCTTTGAACTTTAATTTTGTGAACAAAGTTTTAATTATACTGTTTGATCAATTTGCATTTATTGAACATCTACTATATAGCAAGTACTATACCAGGCTCCCACAAAAAGCTTAAAAGAAATGACCCCTGAAATCTTAACTCACATTAAAACATCCCACAAAGTAATTGACAAAGGAATAATATGGGGGGAAAAGTTTTCTACAATGGAATATTACTCAGCCATAAAAATAATGAAATAATGCCATTTTCAGTAACATGGACGGACTAGAATTTGTCACACGAAGTGAGGTAAGCCAGACAGACAAAGACAAAAAGTCATGTGATATTGCTTATATGTGGGGTCTAAAAAGAAGTGATACAAATGAACTAACTTACAAAACGGAAGTAGAACCACAGGCATAGACAACAAACTTTTGGTTACCACAGGAGAAAGTCGGGGGATAACTTAGGAGTTTGGGATTAACATATACACACTACTATTTAAAAAAAAATACTGCTAAGCATCTTTTGCAGCACAAATACTGCCAAGATAATAACAAGAGGATATAACACAAGAAAATTAAATGCCTTTTTAAGTGGAAAAATTCAGAGAACTCACAGTAGCATATAAACTCTACACAGGGCTATTATGTTTTCTCCTGCAACGTATAATTTTTACAATGTGTACAAACCCACAAGTGATAGTTTAAGGCAGAGAAGCTGCTTCCAAAGTGAGAATAGTAAACTGAACTGAGATTTACTACTTTGGTAGTCATAATGCTGAGGTTAATGCTGCCTGGGATGAAAGGAGTGTGCTCAGTGAACCTTCCAGGATACCCAGGATGCAACGCGGCTTTTTACAAGAATGTGCACAGTGCCTCTGATGCTAGGAAAAGACAGACTCACACCACGTGCTTTACCTATTGGCGCTGACACATTTACTGTTTTCCCAAGCACTCCATATTTATAAATACAAATGGTTTACAAGAAGACTCTCAATTAAATAAAACATTTCCTATCTGGAAGAGTAAATACTACAAACAATCTGAAGCCTTAACTCAAATGGGGACAAGCAGAGGTTACTTGCTGCAGTAGCAGCTAGAATTCTGGGGAGAGGCTCCAGAGCAAAACAGGAATACATGAAGAAGGCAGGAAATAGTAGGAAGGCAAAGAAAGGGATGTGGAGAGGTACTGAAATTCCATGGATGAGGCTGTACTGTTAGCTCTTCCTACTTCCCTGTTCTCTGACAAAGCCCTGCATGTGATGCAAGGCCCAGCAGAGATTTGGTGCTGCCAGGCTGCTCCAGCCACTGTGGCCTCATCTTTTCTCTGCCATCACTGTGGCCCTCACCCAGATTCCTTTCTTGTCAAACTTGTATCCAATCACCCAAGCCCTGTGAGTCTATGACCTCTTGGTCAAACTGTCTGTTACCCAGGACACAAATAGATTGAGGGTGTCAGATAACATGGTAATTTGGTGAGGGAGAAGACAGTTGGAGCACAGTAATGCCCCTTTCCCCCACCATATGCATCCTTTAAAGTATCAATAAATGTCCTTTATCCATCTATGTTTCTCTGTATCTCCAAGTCACCAGAGGGCAATTGAGTGTGATTCCTATCTTTTAAAAAATTCATTTCCTTTGATCTGTTCATTCTCTCTGGGAAGCTAATGGCTAGAACATTTGAGTCAATTCTCTTTGTCTTGGGGGAAGAGGAGTAACACAAAGCTGGGTGATGATAAAGTGGGCTGTATTGCTCGATGGGCATCACAAAGAATGTCGTGTGCGCTGAAGTTAGAGCTGTGACACTGCATGAAGCAATG
The DNA here is from genome assembly GCF_963930625.1 of Muntiacus reevesi. Taxonomy (NCBI): domain Eukaryota; kingdom Metazoa; phylum Chordata; class Mammalia; order Artiodactyla; family Cervidae; genus Muntiacus; species Muntiacus reevesi. The sequence goes on along the minus strand of NC_089255.1, from coordinate 740,464 downwards.
GACATCCTGCAACCACATCTTAAATTCAAAACCATTTCTTCTGGAACTGATTAGTACCCAACTAATACATACACATAATAATACTCCCACATGCTTGATGCCTGCTGACTCTCTGAAAAACCTTGTTCACCCGTGTCTCAGCTGCCACCCTCCCCCACCCCTGGAAACTCTCGGGATCACTATGAACACACTGAAGGAGAAGCAGTGGCCTTTCACGAAGCTAGGACACGACCGTGAGAGTAATGGAATGATGCAGGGTTCACCCCAGACACCCAAACCACCACAGCCACTTTATCACACACCCAGACACAAAGATTTGGGTGAATGCTCTCAGTAAAAATTATGAGCTCATACGGTGGAGGTGGGGAGGGGAGGGAAGTTTACCTGTTCAAAAAATATTTTCTGAGAGGTTATTATGGGTCAGGCACTCTATTTTGAGTAAAGCAGCTATTTTACATAGAAATAAACCAATCTTCTTAAGAGGTTCAAGAACTGTTGTGCACGTTGGTTGGCGATTCCTGAAAGCTTTTGTAACATCACATCTTTCTCCTGCTTGTACCCACTTTATCTCTTTCCTTGAATCGGGGAGAGAGAAAGGAGTCAGAGAGGCAGAGACAGACATACAGAAAGGGAATCACCTTTGCATTCAGGGATTTGCTAACGTTTTCAGGTGAGGGCACAAGAACTCAGGAGGTGCACCGCTTCTCCAGCTCTTGTTATCTTCTTGCAAGTTCTGTACATTGGACTGGGCACGTGGATCTAACACGCAAGTCAGTACCCTTGTAACTTTCTATCATGTATGTTTAAAGAAACAAGAGGTCTGAGTAGGAAAACGGCAGGACCGGGCGAGTGCGGCTTGCGGTGGGACCTGAACTTGGGATTTCAGCCCGAAACCTCTGGCCAGGGCTTGCGCGGTTTCAAGACTCGGGACCGGACACCCGCCCCTTGCGCCGCCCACTGCACGCCTCCACTCGGGCCCAGCTCCCGCTCAGCTCCCTGCACACCCAGCCCTGCCTCCGGGGTCCACCTGGAGGCGCCGGAGCTGGCGCTTGATCTCCGGAATCAACCGCTCAGCCTGGGCGGTCCAGATCCCCTGGGCTGCGGCTCCTCCTGGAACCGTAGCTGCTCCCACTAACCTTTGGAAGAGAGAAAAAACTGTTCCAGACCTTTCTGTGTACCTCAAGTGTGGGAGGAAAGGACGTGAGCTTGTGTTAGAAGGTGTAGACATTGGGCTCCTCAAGGAGAAAGACTGATCCGGGAACTCTGAGCCCTGCAGCCCCCACTAGACCCCGGCCGCCGGCAGCCGTCCTTGGGGAAGTGGCCGCCAGGAGGGTCGGTGCGTCGGACCGGTAACATGGCCGAGGCAGCACTGGACGCCGAGCTCGCTATAGGTGCTCTTTCCCAGGATCTGATAGATGATTCATTTTTATACGTAATGTTTTACCCCACTCTATAGCTCCGACTGGTTAATGTTCAACCCCGGGGCTTCGAGGGGCAGCTTGGAGGGAGGCAGCCAGGGAAGACCCATTCAAGGAATTGGCCGCTTGGGAGGAAGGCGAAGAAGCCCCAGAGAGGGTGAGGGGGATGCGGTGTGGCGGGGTCGGGGGGCTCTCCTCCGGCCAGGGCCTCGCTAAGCCGCCTCCCAGAGGGCAGACAAGCAGGCGGATCCGCGGTCAGAGCCCAGCGCGCGTCCCTGGAAGCGCAGCCGGGAGGCCGCGCCCTGGCCGGCCCGACCGCCCACGACGCCGCCGCCCAGGCCCTGAGCGGCGCGTGCAGGGGCGGCGGGCGCTTCGGCCCAGCGGGACTCTGAGGGCAAAGCTGCGGCTCCCGGGCCGCCTGGGTCCGACGCTCGCCCCGGGCGGCAGGCAGGCTAGGCACGCCGCGGGAGGCGGGGTGGGGGTGGGGGGCGGCGGCAGCTGCGGATTAGATTCCGGTTTTGTTGTCGGGAGGGAGCCGAGAAGAGTCCCCGGAGGTGCGTAGGTTGCCCTCTGGGCCGCCGCTTCTCCGGGTGCCTCTGAAAATACCGTCAGGGTCGTGCGAGGCGGCACGTCTGGCCACCGCCCTTCTCCCACGTCGCCGGCCAAAAAAGTGGAACATCAAGATAAAGCAGCTGTTGTGGTCAATAGCAAGTGGTGCCGGAGCCACAGTTCGGGCGGCAGGGAGGCCCAGGGTGATGCCGCCCCCCGGCGCGCGTTCGGGTGGAGCGGCGGCTCCGCGGCTCCCCCGCAGGGCTGGGCCGCGCGGCCCTGCAGAATCCAGGGGTCCAGAAGGCCCGGGCCAGCTGTCCAGGCTGGCACTCCGGGCGCGGGGCGCTTGAGGCAAGCAGGCTCCGGGCTGGGGAGGGGAGCTTCGCGCCGGGAGCTGCAGCCCTGAATTTGCAGACCGGAGTTTTTCGCCCCTGTCGGAGAATCTGACAACCAAGATCCTGCCTCATCAGATAAGAGTGGCTCCTGTGATTTCACGGGTTTTAGGCTGGGGTGGAGGCATTGAGGTTAGGAGAGCCCTGTGAATGAACATCCCCCGGAGGCCCAGCGCCCGCCTAAGAAGGGTTTTATTTTACTTTCTTTTGTTGGATATTATCTTATTTCCTAACAAAGTGACCTGTCCTCTGTCGCCCTGGGCTCTGGCAGTTGGCAAATCCCTTTCTGTGGCGCTGGGGACAGCCGGCAGGGTCTCCACCTCTGCCGTGCCCACATGCAGGGGTGTATCAGTCAGACTCACGGTCCATCCAACACGGGCGGCCGCGTGAAGTGACATTGGAGAAGGCTGTGCCAGTTCATCCGGGAGGACCGAGAAAGACGCCATCAAGTTGCATCTGGGTGCAGTAACCCCACCCAGATATCCGCCCAGAGAAGCAGGGTTGAGTGGGCTGGGTTGTTGATACTAACCAGAACGGAGAAAGGGCCCCCAAACCAGGTTACCATTAGTCGTGGTTCCAAGTCACGTTCCATATGCTGTTCCACCGACTTTTCAGGGACAGCACAAATGACTCCAGGTCTCATCTCCCCAAAGGAACGAAGATAAAGCTTCCTGCCCAGGACTGCCTGCAGGGGGGACTGCGGTAATAAATGTTGACCTGCAGCAAAAATCGATTGAGTGGGACCGAGGTGGTGGCAGTAACGATGGTTGGGGGAGTGGGGGGAGACCCGCGTGGAAGCGGGAGGGGCGAGGGAACCGACTCCGGCAGCTTGGGAACTAGACTTTTCTCACTTGAAGGGAAAAGGAGGTGCAGAAAGGGGCTGAAAGGCGAGCCAGGGTGGGTTGGGAAAGCGAGGTGAGGAGGGTCATTCTCCCTTCTGGGAGTCCTGGGAAAGGCCGACTACGTATATTCTTAAACTGTAATCAGACTGAAGTATTTGGGTTTTTTAATTTTTCTGTGTAAGGTTTAATGTTTGAGGCTATTAATTCATAGCTAGATTTCCAGACAATAAAATATACTATCAATAGGGCAGTGGTGTGTCTCCACTAGGGGCTCAAAATCAAAGCTCAAAGACTTCAGCTAAAAATATGGTTAGGGTGGAGAGGGAGGTGGGAGGGGGGATCGGGATGGGGAATACATGTAACTCCATGGCTGATTCATGTCAATGTATGACAAAACCCACTGCAATGTTGTGAAGTAATTAGCCTCCAACTAATAAAAAAAAAAAAAAAAAAAAAAAAGATACTCCTCATACATCATAAAAAAAAAAAAGATGGTTGGGGGATGAGAGAAGTGATGAACTGGAGCTACCTTATATCAGTCTTTGAAAGCACATTGTTAAATTCTCAGTACTCTCGTGAGCAAGTTGTTGCACAAAGCCATTACTAAAATTGTATAAACTTACAGTTAAATAATCTTAAAAACAAAAGAAATGCATTCTTAAAATTCATCAATTCCTGATTTAACTACAATTTGCTATTATCTGTGCTGCGAAGTTACTTATAGGATTTATAACTATATAGTAAAAATAGAAACAGCAATGTGTGGATTTGCAGGTCTTTCCTGCTCTGACTTCAGTGATTATCACATTGGTGTCTTGTAGTTTGCATGATGTAGGCATTTACATCACAATAGTTGTCAAATGCTAAAATAAGAGCATGATCTATGAGGTTAGCTGCCTAGATCATGGAGCAACAAACTTTTCTGTAAAAGGCCAGATAGTATATATTAACAGCATGTAGAACTTTAAATATATACTTTATAGTTTATATGCAACTAGAGAATAATGACTGACCTTTAGGTTGATAATTATTGAAACACTTTTCTATGTGTATGTGTTTAAATATTCTATAATCAAACAGAAATAAAAGGAATGCAGACTCTAATGCTATAGTACAGTTAGGCTTCTTAAAATTCTCTCATCTTGAGAAAGGATTTTCTTTAACTAGAGACAACTTTTTAAATAATGTTCAAACCAATTTGTTAGGCAGCCATAAAATATATGTCTAGTTCGTTAATTCTACTTTCTTCCAAAAATTTTTATACCTTATCCTCTTTCCTCCTTTCCCATGCTTACTCTCGGGTTAAAACATTTAGAGCAATCAGAACAGATTTTCATTGGCATCTGTCCTCATATTCCCCACCTACTCTTCCTTCCATGTTTCTAAATACAGTTCCTCAACTTGTAGCCTAGATAATCAAACCCCTTATGTCTACTCAGAGACATTTTCCCATCAGTTTTCTCCTTTCTTTCTTATATTATCGTCTTCCCTCTCTTCTTGATTACTCTTGTGCTATTATTTCTCTCATCTTAAACAAGAACTTCTCTTTTTTATATTTTTTAAATCGAAATATAGTTAATTTACAATATTGTGCTAGTTTTAGGTATAGCAAAGTGATTCAATTCTGTATATCCTTCAGATTATTTTGCATTACAGGTCATTACAAGATACTGAATATAGTATCCCCTACTAAGCAAAGTAAGTCAGGACAAAGACAAATATTATATGATAGCACTTTTATGTGGAATCTAAAAAGATAATGCAAATGAATCCGTGTATGAAACAGAAACAGATTCACAGACGTAGAAAACAAATTTATGGTTTGTTTTATGTTTATCAAAGGGGAAAGGGATGGGGGAGTGATCAACCAGGAGTTTGAGAATAACAGATAACAGACTACTGTGCATAAACAAGAACTTCTCTTAACCACACTTCCCCTGCCAGCTGCCATCACATTTCTTTGCTCCCCTTTATACTAAGACTCTTAAAAAGAGATGACTGTATGGGTTTCTCCAACTTCTATTAATATATTACCAGTCTCCACTACTCCACCAAAAAAAAAATGATATTATGGAGCTTACACATAACCTTCATTACAGCTAGATGAGTGGCTGGTTTGGGGTTCTCATGCCATTTAGTCTCACTGTATGACTTGACAGTGTTGATCACACCATCTTCCATGATTAGATGGTCTCATTTAGCTTATAAGTCACCACACAGTTTGCTTTCTCCTGCCACCTCACTCATTATTCTTTTCCCCGTCTCCTTTGCTGGCTTCTCCTTATCTCTTTGATTCTCATTGCTGTGGTCCTGAGTTCAAAATTTGATGTTCTGATTCTTTACTTACATTCACTCCCTTTAAGATCTCATCCAAATACTGGCTTAAATATCACCTACATGCTGACAGTATCCAAATTTATGTCTTTAATAGTCACCCAAATAAGAAAATGATTTAAAAAATAAATCTACATTTCATTGAAAATTTTATTATGTCTTTTCCCAGCAAAATTAAGTTTCTCAGGTAAGAATTTAGTCATTCATTAAAGATTTGGGTGTATTTTCTGTGTACCTAGTGGCTGGAAGTCAGAGAAGGGAGATCAGAAAAAATTTAAATTATTGGGGAAGACATGATTACAGAAAAATTATATGTCTTAGGTATTTGACAAGCAACAGTCTATGTAGGAGAGCCTTACGGTGCCCTTAAAAATAGGAGTGTTAGAGCCTGAATTAGAGAAACAAGGACAAAATGAATCTCTAAAGTCATTTCATCTGTCATCTCTCAATTCCTCTGGAGAAACTTCTGATTGCAATAGTTTTCAATGACTCAAGGGTTAGAAGTTCAAATACTTTTCTTGTAATGTTATGTCACAGTTATAAGTGACATAATCATTCATTTAATTTTAAAACTCTCTTCAAAGTCTTTACATTACATTTTGCTAGAGAGTCTTATTTATCCCATAGTCAACTACTGCAAAAAAATAAAATAATAATAAGATCTCACTGGGAAACATTTTTTCAATCTTAAATAGGTTAGGACTAAATCTGAATACAGGAGTTATTTGATAGTCTAAATGAAGAGTGGAGTTGATTGTTTCAAGGTACTATCTATAATTGAAAATGGAGGCTGATACTAATACTGAAACAATTTTAATAAAAGTTCTAATACTTGTAAATTCTTTAGTGGGATATTTTCCCCTTACCATACATTTGTTATCTCTTTGGGATACTGGTCAGACAAGTTCTAAACAGGATACCCACATTTAACCACGTATCATTAGATCTTATACACTGTAAGAGATTTGTTGGATACCAAGCCACTTAGCAAGCGTGTGGTCAGCCAAGCTGAATCACTGAAGATGCTGTTTGGTAACCGCCGGGCCACTGTGGTCTGGGGACGGTTATTTAGGCTTTGGCTCTCCATTCCTAATCTCCTGGAGAAGTGTTTACCTTCTCTGTTTACACTTCTAGTTCTACACCAAGTTGTGGCTTGCATTTTAGATTTTAGTGTCTTCTGGAAATCGGTTGGTTTATCTTTTTCAAGGTTTGCCTTGAGAGTCTGTGTTTCATTGCCAATTAGATAGGTTTCTTAAACTATAGTCTAAAGGGGAGAAAAAATTTCTAAAAACATTAACCATAATAAATAGGTTTTATAAAAGTTTTAAATTCCACTATAGTTAATCAGTTTGAACAAGACATTTAAGCTCTAAATAGCATTTTAAAGTAAACAGAGCTTCATACAAAGTGACAGTTAGAATTATATTTTCCGCTTCTGAGTGTGAGAAAATTAATGTACCAAAATAGTGCCTACTGTTTAAAGATGTCTTGCTCCAGACATATTTAACAACTGAGATTCGCAGTGGGTAGACCACTGAAGTGTCTCGTCATTAAATTATGCACTGTACATTAGAAACAGATGTACTCCTGGAAGTCTTGCATGACAACATTGTTTTGCAATTTCCCGATTAAGACATTGCTAAAAGTGAAAATGGAACCGAACTAACAGGTCAGGTATCTTACTTTAATCATGGAGGAGAGCGGTTGGCTTTGAGAAGGCCTGGTGCCTTTCCTTGGCAGTTTGATATAAACTCTAAATGCTATTTCTTTACCTTGTTTTCCTCTAAAAGCTAAGGAATTAATGAAATTACTTATTTTAAATATTGCTTGACCTTAAAGTATTTAGATTTTAATAGGCCAATGTCACAACTACTTAATATATTGAGTCACAAAACAAATCTTACAAATCAAGTGGAAAAAAAAAACTGGGAAAAATGTTATAGTCATTCTTTCTAATCCATGGAAAAATAGCTATGTATCTCTCTGGAAATAAATTGTATTGAACAATATATAAAAGAAAGTGAAATTTCACTGAAGCATAGTTATGTGGATGGACTTGGACAAAGTCAAAAGATAAGAATGGAGGGTCGTACTTCTCTGGTGGGTCAGTGGTAAAGAATCCACATGCCAATTCAGGAAACACAGGTTCAGGGTCTGGTCTGGGAAGATCCCACCTGCCAGAGATCAGTTAAGTCCATGAGCCACAACCACTGAGCCTGTGCCCGAGAGCCCTGATGCTGCAACTACTGCATCCTGAGTGTCCAGGGCCCATGTTCTGCAACAAGAGGAGCTACCACAATGAGAACCCTGAACACCGCAATGAGAGAAAAGCCCGTCCAGCAGCGAAGACCCAGCACAGCCATATGTAAATCAATAGTAAGGTGTTCCCAAAATTAAAAAAAAAAGAAGGGTTATTATCTGGCACTAAGAGGTAAAACTGAAAATCACTGACTGGTTCTAGTCTAGGAAGTATTTTTGAAAAGAATAGATGTTAACTATAAAAATCTATCAATTTATATTCCAATGTGTGATATATTTTCCATGGAAATTAATTTAGGAAAAAACTTCAAATTCAGGTCATATATGTGGAAATTCTTTCTTTTAAACTTAACCGTCCTCGAAAGTGTTAGTAATTACAACTTATAAAAGAGTCAGAGTTTGCTGGACAAATAAATTGAGATCAGTTTTGGAAATTTTATTTTATGAAATGTTATACAATGGAGGCTTCTGTTTGAAGTGTCGTAAAATTAACAAACCAAATATTTGACAGAACTGGGGGAAAAAAGGCTTCAAATTGTCTTTATCTGTGGTTGCCATTCTCGAATATGAAACAAGAACAGTAATTTTCCCCTATTTTTTTAAACTGTAGGCCACATATTTTTGACCACCATCTATTTATTCGCATATGTATTTCTTCACTAAAAACGTTTTGTTTCAAAAAGTAAATCTACAGTTGTTCTATATCCACAGTTAATTTTCTTGTGTCCAGATACACACATTTTTATTCCAACAAGATAAACATTCCAATGAGATAAACATTTTCACTAAAAGGTTGCGACACTTCAAAATGGCCACAGATGACTGATTCTTTCTTAGTTACTGCCTCATTGTAAATCTTTGAGCAAGAAAGAATTTCTTCGTACATTTCTCATTCCTTACAAATACAGGTTAGAATAGTGTGACTCTAGGGAAAATAGCCCCAATTCATATTTTTCTAACCTTAATTTTTAAATAATGTCCAATGAAAAAATTACCCATTCAGTTAGTTTTTAGTAAGTTTGTAGTTGTCTCAATTTTTTTGGATGACTGCAATTTCATTAGTTAAAGATACTGTTATATATGTAGTGAGGTTTTACGGGGATGGGAAAAATGCATAATGTTATGAAAGACAGACACATGTTCAAAATGTTGCCATTTGTTTTACATGAATTAGAAAATGATGACACGGCTCTGTTTTGAAATCATCAGTCTTCATGAATTATTTTATAAATAATATAGTTGAAATAAAACCTCAAACTTATTTTTTTACCACATTTCCCCCTGTGATCTTTAAATCCAGGCATATATTTAGGAAAGTTAAATCCTTAAGTTTTAAAGTTATGTATACTTCATGCACCAAAAAGAAATTCGAAGGCTTTTTTTCCCCTCTTTTTTGGCTCCCTAAATCTTTTGAGTAGTTTATGTTTCTTTGTTATAGAGAGGGCTGTAAGTCCTTTTTTTTTTCCTGGTAGAAACTGGGAATTGTGCTTTGCTAAATGTAAACAATATCAAAAACTAAAGTATCTTCTGGATTTGGATTGGATCCCTAAGTCAATGCGATTCAGTAGCTTCTTATATTGGCAAACTATGCTCCCATCTACCAAAGATGAAAAATGGGTCAACAAGTAGCTTAAGGATTTTTGCCAGATATTTACATATGAATCAAAGGTGATGTCTCCTTAAATTGTACTTAATATAGGAAACAGTCTGTTTGATTTCAAACTTAAGTGGTATTTGATGTAGTCATTGCCTGTTCATGATTAAAATCTTACAGAAAGCCCACCAATGATGAGCAATCTAACATTTGCAGTCTCAGTTGTCAACTGTGCCAATTTCATGAAAATCATATTATCATAGTTGGATCCAGGCTAACCACAGAGAGCTCTTTCTCTATCCATAATTACATAATTAGATTATTTTTATCTTAAAGCTTACTTTAAGTAACATTTTCTCTATGGTATATTATTAAAGAATCATGCCTTCTTGAAGTCTCTTTGTAAGCCAAGAAACCCACATGTTACACATTATAGGGGGAAAAAAATAGCTTTCATGTGATTTCTGCCCAGCTTTGAATCAAGGTTCAGGAACTGTATTACAGTCTGCCAGTGACATTTTGGGAATGAAGAGAATACAGTTGCAGAGCAAACTTTACTAAAATAATTGATGAGACAAGATATTGGATGTTAAAAAAATGCTATTACTCTTAGTGCCAAACCTATCTTTCTCAAGAGTTAGACTTGGACATTTGAGATAAGATTTTAAAACTATGTTCTCTATATAGAAAGTGCATCTGCTATCGTAGGCTGAGGGGAGGAGGCAGTCTTGATCTGCAATAAGTCTATTTTGTTTTAATGTTTGGTTATTAATATATACAATATCGTTCATCCTCATTCTCAGTTTTATATAAGCCAAAGAGAGTGTAAATTCATCAATACTACACAAACCAGGCATACAGAGTTTGGTAACTGACTGTGAATTCTGGTAAATTGCTTATATTTCTCTAGAAATCTTGGTTTGCAGATCTCATGCTTGATACGCTAGAAATGTGTGACAAAGATATTGCTCAAGATAAGGACACAAAGCCTAGGGAAATAGAAATATGTGAGATGATAACCCCACTCAACCAAATAGACAATGTTAGTTAAGTAGTGAATGTTTTTATTTCATTTATTTTATTTTCTATAGATTTATAAATGAAAAAAAGATGAGCTTAAGAAAGAAGGCTGCTCTGAATCAAATATGGAAGACTGTCCATTTCAAGTCTTAGCTAAATCTGAGTCTGAAATTGCTTATCAACTTTTTTTTTTAATTACAGAATGCTGCCTTATGCAGATGTGCAGTGAATCCTTGAACAGGAGAGTTATTTGTCCTCCCAGTCTTCCCTGTATCAAAACCCATTGACAACACAACTAAAAGTAAGTTATTAAACTTGTCCTTAATTCTGCCTATAGTGATACAGCTCTTTGAGATTTCTCACAAAGCTTTTCTCCAGGTTGGGATTCTACTCTGAGGAATTATAAACTGGAGTAAATTTCAGTTTCCTATATCTAAAGTTTAAGATCACTGTCGCATCTTTGTTGTATCCTGTGATGCACTGCATCACTGATACATCATTGGATATCTTCCCAACTGTATTAGAAACTCATGGTTTCCTTCTACCTTTAGTAAATTTTCTTTCACTGGCTTTGTTATTTTTCCATGATGCTGAAATTTGAGCATGGATATTTGAGTACACTATAAAGCATCCAGGGCAAATTGGGTTTGGTTATGTCACAACCCACTCCAATGTTTTTGCCTGCAGAATTCTATGGACACAGGAGCCTGCCAGGCTACAGTCCATGGGAACGCAAAGAGTGGGACATGACTGAGCAACTAACACTTTCATTTTTCAACCCAAGAAGGTCTGTGGGTTCATGGTGCAAATTCGCCTATCTCCATTCTAACAATATAGACCTATGTATCGATCATTAAAAAATAGTTCTCATCACTGAACTAAAATTATTAAAGACAATATGTATCCACTTTTAGATAGTTTACTACGCATTAGGGGGAAGTGTTGATTTAATGACACTTCTCCTCAGTTGTCTTGTATATTGTTGTTGTTGTCATTTAATCTCTCAGTTGTGTCCAACTCTTAGCGACCCAATGGACGTTAGCCCACCAGGCTCCTCTCTACATGAGATTTCCCAGACAAGAATACTGGAGTGGGTTGCCATTTCCTTCTCCATGGAACCTTCCTGACCCAGGGATCAAATCTCCATCGCCTGCATTGGCAGGTGGATTCTTTACCACTGAGCCACGAGGAAGCCCTGTTTTGTATATGATAACTGAAAAGGGAGAAAGACAGGACACTGAAAGATGAACTCCCCAGGTTGGTAGGTGCCCAGTATGCTACTGCTGATCGGTGGAGCTATATCTCCAAAAAGAATGAAGGGATGCAGCCAAAGCAAAAACAACACCCAGTTGTGGATGGGACTGGTGATGAAAGAAAGGTCTGAGGCTGTAAGAGCAATATTGTATAGGAACCTGGAATGTTAGGTCCATGAATCAAGGCAAGTTGGAAGTGGTGAAACAGGAGATGGCAAGAGTGAACATCAATACTTCAGGAATCAGTGAGCTAAAATGGACTGGAATGGGTGAATTTAACTCAGGTGACCATTAAATCTACTCCTGTGGGCCAGAATCCCTTAGAAGAGTGATAATCTCTAAGAGCAGAGGCACATGATGTGGTTGTACCAACATTACAGCTTAATGATTGGAAGGACAGCACAGGGATGGGGATCCCAAGTGGAGCCAGGTAATCAGGGTAAAGGAAGCAGAGATAAAAGCTCTGGAAGGCTGAAGTGGAATGAACAGTGAATGTGGGGCAGAATATGAGAGTGGAGGGGGCTGCATAATGAGAAAGTTCTGGAAAATTGCAGAAGGGTCACCTTGAGTCTTTGGTTAAGTACTGATCTACACAAACATTAGGGGAAACTCTGAAATTAGAGAAAGAACCTGGGAAAGGCCAGGAGTGACAAGTTTTTTGAGTTCACATAAGATGGAAGTAATTTCTGTTCTTGAAGTCAAAGTGGAAAGACCTCATGATACATCAGGTCTTAGCAGTGAAAGCAAGTGAAAGTAAGTTAGCCTTAAAATTCTCTGTGTGTGCCTGCTTCATCGCTTCAGTCGTGTCCAACTCTTTGCAACCCTATGGACTGTAGCCTACCAGTCCATGGGATTCTGCAGACAAGAATACTGGAGTGGGTTGCCATGCCCTCCTCCAGGGGATGATCTTCCCAACCCAGGGATCAATCTTAGGTCTCCCCCATTGCAAGCAGTTCTTTACTGCCTGAGCTACCAGGGAAGCCTTTTTAACCTTTTTTAACATGTTTAAAAAGTTAAAAAGAAAGTTTTGAAAAATTAATATGACCCACATGTAACCTAACTGTCTGCCTGGTGAAAATACAGTGCTCTTTAAAGGTATATATAAAAAAAAAAAAGTCCTTTATTGTACAATATGAAATACACAGTGTCCAGCATCTAGTCAAAAATTACTAGGCAATCAAAGGAACAGAAAAATACAGATTTTAATCAGGAGAAATATAATTTGATAGAAATAAATGCAGAAATAGCACATAAAGGAATTAACAAATGAAGAGTTTGGAAAGCTGGGACAACTTCCAGTTTATGGTCTACAGTATAGAAATCTTAGAAATTTCACTTCATTTTCAGAAAAAGAAAAAGATGAACAAAGTAAAAATCAGCAATCATTTTTAGATATATGATATACATCAGAGAATTGAAGGTCACAGGGCAAACTACTGCCCCAACTGGAGACAGATTCATATACTGCAAGTCAAAGTGTTTTCTTCACTAGGAGCAAAAGTCTAAGAGCAGAAGTCTGTTAGAAATACTTAAACAGCAACTGCTGAATTGTTGGAAGTTCTGTTTGGATAAGCTTGAATGTTAAGAGACTCCAGGCAGGCCAGTCATACAAGTTGTCTCATGCTTATGAGAGTTTTACCCCCAATAGTCCCACTAGCTTTTGAGGATGAACATTAGAGAGAGATGTCCTCATGATTCCCACAGTGTGAGAAGAATGCAGCATTCTGAAATATTCCAAAAGCATCCTATTATCCTTAACAAAGAATACCCTCTAAAGTTACTATTTTACCAAAATCTGACTGACTTGTATTTTAATAAAGCCTATCTGACTTAGGAGAAGGGAAATATCAAACTCCAGCCCCATTTTACCTTTGATGTGGGGAAAGGGAAATAACCAACTTCAGAAACACCTCTTCATTTCTGTGTCACCCAAGGTGAGAAAACTAGAAAAATAGCAAATTAAATCCAAAGTAAGAACAAACGAATAATAAAAAATTAGGGTAGAAATCAGTGAAATTTAAAACAGAAATCAATAAAGGTGGCAAAACCAAAAGCTAGCTCTTGGAAAGTATCAACGAAGTTGATGAACCTCTAGTCAAATTAACTAAGAAAAATAGTGACCAGTGGTTGCCAGGGATTAGGGTGCTGGGAGTGAGGGATGAGCAGGTGGCACAAAGGCCTGGGAAGCTATCTGTATGTTACACTGTAATGGTGGAGACCTGACATTATGCACTTGTCAAAACCCATAGAAATATACACACAAAGAATGAAGGCTACTGAATGAAGGCTACTGTAATCTGTACACTTTAGCTAATGATAATGTGTATGTATAGGCTTATCAATTGCAAAAAATTTGCCACACTACTCTGAGATACTAAACATGGGGAAAACTGTCTAGTTTAGGGGAAATTGAGTATACATTGGAATTTTTGTACTTTCTGCTCACTTTTTTCTAGAAACTTACTGACTCTATATAGTGTGCTAATTTAAAAGGTAGCTGAGATAAACATTAGAACTTCTCTATAAAGGATATAAAAGAAAACCTGAACATGATGAGATCTTAGACACAATAATCATAATGAAGTTGTAAACAAAATTCAGATAGATTTTCTAGAGATTAAAAGTACAACATATACTTAAAAAAATACACTGAATGTTATTATAAGTATATAAGTCACAGGCAACCTCATTACATTTAAAGGCATGCTAATGAAAAGTATGTTAAAAAGTCATAGAAAAAGATGAAAATAAATTTCACTATTAGAGGGATATTATCAAGTATTATAACACATTAGTAACTGGAGTCCTAGAAGAAGAAAAAATAATGAGGCAGGAAAGAAATGTGATGAAATAGTCATGAAAAGTTTATAAATTTGATGACTGACAGACACATAAATTCAATAATTTAAATAATAACAAAAGCACAATGGTGGTAATGAAACCAACACTAAGGTTTATAATAAAATCACTGAAAACCAGAGACACTAAGAAAATCTTAAAAGAAGGTAGAGAAAAAAGACACATGACAAAGAGAAAAATATACATCAAAATGAAAGCAGACTTCAGAAACTATAAAACCAGAAGACAGTGGCATAAGATCTTTAAGATGCTAAATGAAAAATATTTCTTGACCTAGAATTATTGCATGTATCACAATATTCTTCAAACTTACAGGCAAAAATATGTTTCAGACCAAAAAAAAACTTGTGAGAATTAAGAAGATTCATACTAAAAGTAATACTTAAGGAAAATATTCAAACAGAAGTTAATTGGTACCAAACGTATATTTGAATCTGCAAAAAGAGTGAGAGTGCTGGAAATGGTAAATATTTGAATGCTGTTCAGTTGCTAAGTCATGTCTGACTCTGCAACCCCATGGTCTGCAGCCTGGCAGGCTCCTCTGTCGATGGAGATTCTCCAGGCAAGAATACTGGAGAGGGTTACCATTTCCTTCTCCAAAATATTTAAATAAACATTCAAATATTTAAAGAAGATATATGTTCTCACTTTAAAAAATTTCTGTAGCAGATCATTTCCTTGTCATTATTAACAAATATACTTGACATTTATTATTAAGAAGTAATAATGCATGGTTTCGTTTATAGAATTAGCAGAAATAAAACATATGACAACAATACAACCAAAGAGGAAAAGTGAATATGGAGTTACACTCTTATAAGATTTTTATACTGTATTTGAAGTGATAATAACATAATCTTAATTTAGACTGTGATAAGTTAAAGATGAATATGGTAAACTCTAAAGCGATTACTAATAAGAAAAAGGAACAAGGTGAGCTAACTAAGAGTAAAGATACAATAGAATCATATAATTAATCTCATAACATCATTAATATAAAAATGCAGAAATATTTGATAAGAGAAAGATGAGATGGAACAAATAGAAAATAGCTTTAACTTCAGTCTTATTGATAGCCACACTGAATATATTGTGTCATCCAATGCCAAAGTCACATTTAGGTATTAGGGACATATATGTTTAGGCCAAATTGAAATGTGGTATGAGTATAAAACATGCATTGGCTATCAAAAACTTAGTATGAGTTAATCTAATGTAAAATAGTCAGTAATATATTTTTACATTGATTGTTTAAATGAGAATATTTTTTGATATATTTGAATAAATAAAGCAAAGTATTGAAAGAGTATTTTAACCCTTTTTGGTGTGTCTACTAAATTTTTTAAAAATTACATAAATGTGACTAATATTTGTGGCTCACATTTTATTTTCATTGGATAGCACTGGCCCAAATACCCCAATTAAAAGTCAATATTGTCAGATTGGATGAAAACCAAAACCTATATATACATGTTGTCTACAGGAAACCCACTTTAACTATTAAAATATAAATGCTAAAGAATGGAAAAAGTTATAATATGAAAACACTACTTAGATGAAAGCTGGAGTGCTCATATTGTATCAAACCAAGTTGACCTCAGAACAAGGAAAAATGCCAGGACCAAGAGAGACGTTATATATTAATAAAGAGGCCAATTTATCAAGAAGCTATAATAATTCTAAATTCAGTAAGAGAAGTTTGAAATATGTGAATAAAAAATAACAGCAGACTGACATCTTAAGAAATGCTAAATCAAGCTAAAATGATTCATTCAGGCTGAAGAAATGATACCAAATTCAAATTGGATCCTCAGAAAGAAATGGTAAAAATAAGGGTAAATGGAAAACTGTATTTCTCTTTATATACTTTTACAGTAAAAAATGGAGTTCATTGAATTTATCATCTGTTTAGGCTCATTTATATATGTAGTTGTACTGTGTCTACAATTTACATGAAGTGGTCCAATTTTAACTCTATGTTGGTTAGGAAAAAACTAAATATGTGCACTGTAATCCATCAAGTTAAGAAAAAAAGAAAGGGAAAAAACTATAGTTATTAAGATAGTAGGTAAAATAAAATTTTTTACGTATTCAAAAATCAGAAACAAATGAGAAAAGGGGGAACAGAGTAACAAAAAAAGGGGGATAAATGAAAAAACTGCATGGCAGATCTAAATTGAATCATATCAATAATTATATTAAACACTAAGAAACTAAACACCCAAATTAAAAACTGTCCAAATGGATAAAAGACCCAACAATAAGTCATATAACAGATACAGTTTAAGTAATAATACATAGAAAAGTGCTGCAATTCTAAGATAAGCACAGCCCTGTTAATAAGAGATTTACTTAGTAAATGGCTAATGAGGAGAAATATATTTAGCATGCCAAGAGTAAGAAAAGAAGGCTGTAGTGGCAGTGTTAATAATAGATAAAACTGACCTTAACACAAATTGTATTCCTAAAAATAGAGATTTCACAATGATAACTCATTTCATTAGGAAGACAAAATTATCATAACTATGTGCTTAAGAATAAAGTTTAAAAATATGAAGCAAAAATGAACAGGATTAAAGAAACAGATAATTGGAAAAATAAAGATTTTGATAGAGACTTTCTCCTCTTTAAGAAATTGATAGAGAAACTAGACTTTAAGCAATCAAAATCAATTCACCTTCAAAGAAGATAAAGTATCAAATAATTCAATATATATACATGGAGATATGTATATAAAAGCGAAAATAAAAATTTAATCCTTAAAAAGTTTTGGCTCTCTACATTTTATGCTTCATATCAGAAGATAAAACAATGTCTTTTATATAAAACAATGAGAACTAGGTTTACTTTCTTTTATTCTGATGTCTTTGTAAAAAGTTATTTTCTATTTTGATTAACCTTGAAAACAAACATTCAGCTATTAGGGCAAACAATGGCAAATATATGACATTTTATTAAGCCCTGTTCTAAACTAAGTCAACACCACCTTTGCTTCACCTTCTTACTTAGAAGTTAATGGCAAAAAAGTCAACGGCTAAAACTGACAGTAGTTTTTGAAAATTTGATTTCTTTTTCTCTTAGCCATGTGAGTGATATGCATGTGCCCCCTCCCTCACCTGATAGCTCAGTTGGCAAAGAATCTGCCTGCAATGCAGGAGACCTGGGTTCAATCCCTGGGTTGGGAAGATAAGATCCCCTGGGGAAGGGAAAGGCTACCCACTCCAGCAGTCCATGGTGGGCCACAGAGAATCGAACAGGGCTGAGCGACTTTCACTTTCTCCCTTACAACAATTTCCCCCTCCTTTTACAACTGGCACTTTTGGTTGGTGATATGTGTAGAGTTTTCCTGTTGCTGGTCCCAAATCTGGCATTATTTCTGACAGTCATTTTCTTTGGATAAAATCCAAATATTTTAGAAGATTGAAGTAAATTAATTGTGTTATCTATTTCAATAAAAGAGCCACCACAGCCAAGCCAACATAAACAGGCTATAACAGTGATGGCCAATTTAAAGGTTCATTAACAAATACCAGTAGTAGCACTATAATTTCCAACCTTTTATCACTCAAATAGGCATTGAAGACACCAGAGAAGAAACTATGTCACACCACAGACTGTCGATCAGTTTTTTACTTATCATTATAAACTTCCAAAATGTAAGTTAAGTTCTCGCTGTCTTGCTAATTTTCAGATTTAATTGTGCCCCCAAAATGATGACAGTGTTTTAGTTGTTCTTTTTTGTGCTTCCTTTCCCATTTGTCTCCTCTGGCAAACACTTACTTTCTGATCATTTACCCTCCTTAACGAATCTCCTTGTTTAATTGTTTAAAATGATCTATATAGTTTTAAGTGAGTTTGGAGCCTCAATGTTTACTTCACTTGTTCACAGTGTGATGGCAGAAAGATGTAGAGGAAACAAAAATGACAGTGGTACCCTAGAATTGAGGTATGGTTTCTGCTCTCTCTTCTGGGCAGAAAAGAAGTCACAGTCACAGGTAAGTTGAACTCCACCTTACAAAAACACCTGGTTGTAACTTGTGTACAAGAAAAAGCTAAAAGTCAAAGTGACAAATTGGGAAAAGCTATTCACAAAACTCTGTAGATTAATAATATTTATTATTCATCTGCTATAAATTTGTGAATGTTTTGCCTAGTTTTAATAATAACATTAATCATTTCTCTGCAAAAGACTTTTAACCTTTCAAGTGGCAATTTTAAAACTCTTAAGAAATGAAAATTGATTAAAATTTATAAAAAATTATAGAGGAAGAAATCTAAACATAAAGATAGGAATGACTTTTCACTCTTATCTGTGCCTTCATTTGTAATAATAGTACAATAAAAGAGCACACAGTTTTCACTCATCCTCTTAGTAATGAAAATTGAGGAATAGTGTTGGGTACTGTTGAGGGTGGAATGAGACAGGAAAAGTAAGTGCGGATGGTGCTCAGGGCCGATGGGACATTTATGCACTCTCTCCTTTGACATTCAGCTGCAGGGAACTAGACATTGTAAAATTCAGTGAGATAGTCACGTTTATGAACTAATTGTTTGAAGTACAAATAAGTATAATATTTTTGATATGTATTTGGTATGTGCTGTGATAATTTTAAAAGTGAATCAACTCTGATATTCTAGTGTGAGGAAACAATCACATGTTTAGACAAAAACTTAACTACTAAGTTGATTCATAACATAATACCATATAGTAATGGAAAGTCAGATATAATCTAGATAGCCAAAAGCATGGCTTAAAAGAACCTGACAATCTTTATGATGACATGTCATGCAAACAGTGAAAGAGAATATCAGGCAATATTTATTAACACGAGAAAACATCTATATTGTGTTGGTTGTTAAAATCAGAGGCAAAATTGTTTATAATATAAGCACGATCTTGTCAAAAGATATGTATAATGTCATTACATACATATTCATGTAATTATATAAAATTATATAAAAATTTAGTTTTATATATTCATATTTAAGGTCAAAAGGAAATGATGGTCTCTATCATCACTTATATTCGTCCACTCAAACTGTTAAAACACCATAGACTGGGTGGATTAAACAACAGAAATATATTTCTCACAGTTCTGGAGGCTGGAAGTCTGAGCTGAGGGTACTGGAAGGGTAGGTGTCTGGTGAGAAGTCTCTCTGGACTGCAGATGGCTACTTTCTCACTGTGTCTTCACATGGAGGAAAGAGAGAGCTCTTCTTATAAGGACACTAATTCCACCATGAGGGTCTTACCCCATCCCCCATGATCTCATCCTAACCTAATTCCCTGCCTATGTCCATACATTCAGATATCATCACCATGGGATTTAGGACTTTAATGTATAAATTTAGGGGATACACATACAGTGTAACTGAACACTTCACAGATGACTTATAATTTCTTCTTAAACAAAGCAATTAATCATATTCCATAGATTCTAAATAGGTTAATTTTTATATTAAACAGTATTAAAAACAGTTGAAACATTAAAATTCTAAATGGCAGGATGATGAATCTGGTTTCATTGTATGCTTCTGAGCATTTCACAAAGCTTCCCTTGATCACTTCTCTCATATTCAGTAACTTTTTGAGATCAGAATGACAATCATTAGGCATCCTATTTCTTAGTTATGCACATTAGTATTTCAAATAAGAGTCATAATTTAATCAGGGTGCATAGTTGCTACTAGGGCAAAATTGGGAAAGGAATAGTTTTAGATTCCTAATGTTTTACACACTATAGCAGTCCTGCTGTGTTTCCAGTAAAATACCTTGGAACATAGTCCATGACAAAAACAGATCAGGCTTTTCCTTCAAACATTAATTACTCAAGTACGAAAGTGCCAGTGAGGAAATAGTGCCAACTACAGGGATCACATGGGGGCAAGAATGAGCCTGCCGGGAACCCCTTCTTAAAACTTTACAGCCCAGTTCTATTTTTCCTAATGTATGGCAAACAAAACCATGAAGAAAAAGAGTAAGGAAGAAAGAGTAGGAGAGGAAGGACGCAAAGAAGGAAGAAGATGAGAAAGGAAGACAGGGAAGGGAAGAAGGAAAGACAGCAGGAAGGAGAGAAAAGAGGAAACAAGTGATACGAGGTTTGGCCCGCAATCCAAAAGTTAATCCTGTTAGGGGAAGAACTATATAAGCCAAATTTCACTGGTTGAAATTTTCACTTAATTCGTTACAAAATTGTATGAGAAGATGCTTTGGACTTACTTAGCTTTCTGGTTTGTTTTTGTTGGCTTAATAAACATACTTTGGAAAGAGAATGTACATTTGGAGCCCTGATATACCTCTACCCTCCCCAGGATACTCTACCCACTCCTGCCTCTAAGGAGGCAGAAGCCTTTGGTGCTGAAGCGCTGGCAGCACACTCGGGGCAGACAGTATCCTTAAAGACCACAGCCTGCTGGAAAGCAGAGTTGCTGCAAAAAGCAAGCTCCTAGTAGCTATCTCAAAACACTTTTCTTCTTTTTCTCCCTATTTTGGTCACCCTGGGAAACACTTTAAAAAAAAAAAATCAACTCTATTGAAATGTAATTTACATAAAATAAATATTACTCTTTTAAGTGTATAGCTTGGTGAATTTTGACAGATGTAATTATCCAGGTAGCTCCTGGAACAAACAAGATGTTATTTCCTTCACTCCAAAACTTTCCCTTATACCCCTTCCCAGTTATCTTTCCTATCTCCAACACCATTCTGTTACTCTGAATTAGATTTGTCTCTTAGGAACTTTCATATAAATAGACTGGACTGTTTTGTGCTTAGCGTTTTGTAGTTAGAAAGTTTTTGAGATTCATTCATACTGTTGGACATATCACTAGTTTATTCCTCTATATTGTAGTAGATATAGTTTTACCGCTCTTTCCTGTATAGTCGATACATTTTCTATTTTTTGTCTAGTCTTACTGCTCAAGGCCTTTAGTCAAATAAGTGATAAGAACATCCTTGCCTTATCTCCAATTTCAGGGGGAAATCATTAATTCTTTCAGCACTAAATGCTTGGCACAGGGTTTTTAGACATGCTCTTTATTAGGCTGAGGAACTTACTTTCTATTTTTAGCTAGATAATTTTAACATATTGAGTGTTTAAGTGTTTTAATTTTTTCTTACATCTGTTGAACTGATCATATAATTTTTCTGTTCAAATAATGAATAAGGTGAACAAAATTGATTTTTATGAGCTATTATTCAACCTTGCAATTCTATTAGAAACTCCAGTTGCTCATTTTACATATTCTCAAGCTCAATTTGTTATTATGTTTTAAGGGAGTTTTGATCTATGTTTATAAAGAATATTAGTCTGCAGTTTGATTGCTTATAAATGTCTTTGTCTTGGTTTAACAGAGTAATACTGGCCCTGTAACATCAGTTAGGAAGTGTTTCTTTCACTTCTATTTTCCAAAACATTTTGTTTGGGATTATTGCTCTACTTCCTTAAAGTTGAGCAGAACTCATCAGAGAAATTATGTAGTCTAGAATTTTATTTGTAGGGAACTTTTAAAGTAAAATTCAAATATTCTTAGTAGCTAAAAACTAGGGTTTTACAAAGAATTTGGCATGTCATCTAGTCTGCCAAATGTACTTGCCTAAAGATTTCATAACATCCCTATTATCAGATTAATGTCTGTAGGTTCTGTAGTTATATTCTTTCTGTTTCATTCCTGATAGCTAAAATCTGTGACTTTTCCATTTTCTTCTTGATAAATCTAGCCAGACATTTTTCAGATTCATTTTTTTCCTTCAAATTACCGATTTATGTTTCTGTTAATTTTCTCTATGATCTGAGCCACCAAGGATGCTCTTATCTTTTAAAATGTTCTTCCTTATACTTAATTTGGGTTTACTTTATGCTTCATTTTTTAGCTTCTTAAGGTAGAACCTTAATCTATTATCTTAAGATAATAGATTCTATATGTTCAATATAAGAATATTAAATCTATACATTTTCCCGTAAGAAATATTTTAGCTGCACCACACAATTTTTATTATATTTTCATTTTCTAAAACTATTTTCCAATTTCCCTTGTGCTTTTCTTTTTCCTTTGACTCATGGGTTATTCTGCAACACTTTGCATCCTGCCAAATGATAGAGTATTCTTCTATATATCCTACTAATGTCCTTTTTCTGGTCCATAATATGAATTAGGTTCTCTCATTTCATTTAGTTGTCATGTCACCATGTCTTCTGACAGTTCCTTAGTCTTATTCAGACATTTGAAAAATGAAAAAAAAAAAAAAAAAGAGTACCAAAATTGGGCAGGTCATTTATTTTTGTAGAATATCTCTCAACTTTAATTCTTCTGGCGTTTTCTCACAATTACATTAAAATTAAATATTTTTTTGGTAAAAAAACACCACAGAATGGATGTTATGACCTGCTCAGCGCATCATATAAGAAACTCCATGTCTTTGATGTATCTTGTGACGAGTAGCATTCAATGTGATCACGTGGCTAAGGCGGCACCTCCACTGTAAGTGTGCCATTTCATAATGACGCGTATTGTGGGAGATGCTTCACACTGTGCAGACAGCTTCTCAATGTGCCTGTGTCACACTGATTTTAATATTTCTCAAAGGTTCTGCCTTGTGATGATTATTACTGAAAATGAATGATTTTCTATTTTCTTTACTCCTTCTATATTCAGTGATGAAAGTTTTACTGTAAGAAAGAGCTGGCCCTTGTGATTCTTCCCCTTTTTTGTTGACATATTCAATTATTTATATTAGTATGGACTCGTGGATATCTTATCTTCTTCTCGAGGTTATAAATCTAACTATCTTTATTATTTTACAGCTCAAAATTTCCCAGATTTGGCTATGAGAGCTCCTTCGGGTTGGGTTTTGTGTCTTCTTCAAAAATCTCCATCATCATTCTGGGAGCACTTTCTTACTTTCTGGCATCAAAATATCCCCGACTCATCTTACATTTTCCTTGCCCGATCCTGATGCCAAATGTTTCTCCAAGGATCTTGACTCCTCTAATTAGGAACAATATTCTCATTGTTACTTCAGTGGTATTGCTTCTAGGCCCTTTTGCTGGAGGAGGTAGGAAATATATATATATATCAACTCATACACTCATATACATCTATGTTTCTACATTTATCTACTTGTCTGAGTACTAAAAACATACCATATGCTTTTCCCCCTAGTCTAACACTACAGCATTCATGCTGGCCTTCCCTTTTCCCTCATTTGTATCAATAACTATTTTCTGAGAGTAGACGCCCAGGCTTTCATTATCCACCATATATTTACTTTTTGCTCAATCCTAGCACACACACAAAGTAATTTCATATCTACAAACTCATAACCTTGTGAAAAGCACATTTACAAACTGGAGTCTAATATTGTTCACACAGTTCTTTTTTGTCTTTAGCCTTACAGATACAGTCAATTTGTGTGTGTGTTTAAGACTTCTTTTGCTGGTTTTTTCTGCCCCAGTCTAATCAATGTGATTATATTTATCATTTTGTAATAGAGTCAAGTTTGTTACCTTTTGAATTTTATTTTGTATATACCGTATTCTGACAGGTTTTAATCGCTTGAGACTATGGGAAACATTATCACCATTCTAAGAGTCATAGCTCAAAATATACTCAACAAAGTGTCATTTCTTCCTCTTCTGTCATGTTTCATTTCCAGCTGGGCTCTGAGGGTGAACTGTCTCAAAGGTTTCAAAATTACATTTCCTGCGTATTAATATCTTTTGCACAGAAGATCATGCATACATATTTCTTAAATCCTATTTTTTCTTATTGTATACTAAGGAGAGTCTTTTGCACTTTGTTTTTTATTGCTTGCTAGTTTATTATGTTCAATATCAAAATAGTTAAATATTGGTATAAGAGCTCCAATAACATCCTTTTTCCTGAGTTCCCAGAGAAAACCCTTCTCGTTTCTGAATTTGTTTCAGTTGTCTGATTTACTCCTGATTGTGGCTCATGTTGTCTTGCTTCTTGCCATGCTCAGTACTTTTATGTTGGAGTCATGTCTGCACTGTTGTTTTCCTTGAAAGAGTCTGTCCTTTCATCTGGCAGCAGTTTAAGCTACTAGCAGATCTGCTTGATCTCTTTAAGGCCTCTTGTTAAGCTTTGTTATGGTTGGCCTAGAGTAGGCTTCACTCCAGATAGAGTTTAGCTCTAGTAGTAATGCATGACCCAGTGGATTATCACCAGGGACCCTCAGTGGCCTGATCAAATGTCTTTCTACTTTCTCTGATCTCTGGGATTGTTCAGCTTACAAGTTACGGACTATCCTTTGTTCAGCCTCACGAACTTGAACTCTATACATAGACTGATTAGTTCTCAGCAAAAATGCAAGAGTACCCCGAGCACGTTTCTGAAGCTTTTTCCCCTTGTACTTCTTTGTCTGCAACTTTGCTGTGCAATCTCAGCATGCTCCTCCATGGTTTCTGTATCCTCAACTCAGCAAGACCTGGAGGATTTGCTTGGACTCCCTCTTCCAGTGCCCATGATTCAATAACGCAGCCAAGCAGAACATGGGTCCTCATGTGCTAATCTTGTTTCCTTTCTCTCAAGGTTCCCTGTTTCTTCTGTCCATTGTACAATGACTGAAAACAATCGATGCCTATATCTTGTTCAGCTAAGTTTTTACCTCACTAAAGCAACTTTGGTTTCTGTTTTTACATCAGGCTTGAAGGCTGAAGTTTGCCCTTTCTGAGTCAGTGATAATCAGATTATAAGCAGCACCCACTAGCCAGCATGCCACCTTTGTGCATCGTGGGATTAGTTGTCCATTCTTTAAGATGCTTAGTCACCATTCACTAATTGTGACAATAAATAGTATGCCAGTCTCTGAGGACTGTGATATGAACAGTGCTTCTGTGGCCGTGAGATGTATAACCTAAACCTGCACAAGTAATGAATTTTGACTCTGAAAGGATTCTAGAAAGAGAGAAGAATTACTGATACCACATCCTGAGAATGTATTATGGAATTCTACTTGCAGAATAAAATGGGCACTGTGATCTTATGTTTTTGTTAGAGGCTATGATGACTTGAAAGAATTCTTAAAACAGATTAGAAATATTTTGACTACTAAAAGAAATAGGTATATAGGTCAAGAAATAAGACAAGCTAATAAATATAAACTTTGAGAGGAACGTTGTGAAAAACCAGTCAAATGGTTGGATGCTGGAAACTAAACTGCAGGGTGTGATGCAATGAAGACATTAGGGATTCCCAGGATGTATATAATTATACACACACACACACACACACACACACACACACATTATAGGTGTATATATGTGTGTGTGTGTGTGTGTGTGTGTGTATACACCTGTATACACACAAAGATTATGTATATTATGTGTGTGCCTACAGAATCACACATAATAGTTAGTCCTTGAGTCATTTTTATTTATGAGAAATCAGTTTAAGTAAGCAACAGAAAGACTGCCTTAACTGGGAACAAAAGGCAAAAATTAGATCTGAAACTGTGGACAACCTGTCTCTCTTGATGCTCACTTGTTGACAAGTGAACTATGGGATTGAGACCTTTTTTAAAACCACTAGCAGATTAAATAATTCTCTGTCCTTAGCATCTTCTTGATTTACTGCCTAGGCATTTATATTATGGAAGTTCTCTAACTTCATCCACTAGTTTATTGACCCATCTAATAGCCATTATGATATATAGTGCCATGACAAATAAGACAAATAAAATGTGACCTTTGTCTTTGAGCATTTTATAATATTGCAGGAGGGATAGACAAAAGAAAAGTCATTTCAATGGAAGTGATAGCTTTCCAAAATGAACCGCATATGGAAGATGAAATTTTAAGGCGTATTAGTTGTGTAGAAGCATCCTCCCAAATCATTATAATCTACAGACCTCTCTCACTGCATATATGTCTCCATGCGACTACATGTATATATTTGTATGTTCATTTAGAGCACAGTGTTTGTGAATCCTTGTAAATAATTAACATAAGGTGTATTAAAGTTTTTGCTTCAAATCATATATTCTCTAGCATCAAAGGTAGATATTTATTGCTCTGACAAATATAATTTCAGTAATTAATGTGTTTCATGTAACACTGTCATATCCATCAGGCTGTATTTGGTGAGAATAATGCAGTTGCAATTGCATGAGAGCTTATATCATCTACTGCTATCTTTTGGGCTTCCCTGGTGGTTCAGAAAGTAAAGAATCTACCTGCAGTGTGGGAGATCCAGATTGGATCTCTGGGTCAGAAAGATCCCAAAGAAAGGAATGGCTACCCACTTGCTAGTAGTAAAGAAACTGCCTGCCAATGCAGATGTTTAAGAGACACAGGTTCGATCCGTGTGTCAGGTAGATCCCCTGAAGAAGGGAATGGCAATCCACTCCAGTATTCTTGCCTAGAGAATCCCATGGACAGAGGAGCCTGGTGGGCTACAGTATGGGGGATCACAAAGAGTCAGACATGACTGAAGCAGCTTACCAAGCATGCATACTACTGGTTTTTGCAATGGAACTCAGTGAGCTTGCTACATTTCCAGTGAAATTTAGCAGACAGGTTGCTAAGCTGAATGAGGAGCATTAACATCTAGTGCATTTGTATGGAAATACAAAAAACCTCGAATAGCCAAAGTAATCTTGAGAAAGAAGAATGGAACTGGAGGAATCAACCTGCCTGACTTCAGACTCTACTACAAAGCCACAGTCATCAAGACAGTATGGTACTGGCACAAAGACAGAAATATAGATCAATGGAACAGAATAGAAAGCCCAGAGATAAATCCACGATCCTATGGACACCTTATCTTTGACAAAGAAGGCAAGGATATACAATGGAAAAAAGACAACCTCTTTAACAAGTGGTGCTGGGAAAACTGGTCAACCACTTGTAAAAGAATGAAACTAAAACACTTTCTAACACCATACACAAAAATAAACTCAAAATGGATTAAAGATCTAAATATAAGACCAGAAACTATAAAACTCCTAGAGGAGAACATAGGCAAAACCCTCTCCGACATAAATCTCAGCAAGATCCTCTATGACCCACCTCCCCGAATATTGGAAATAAAAGCAAAACTAAACAAATGGCACCTAATGAAACTTAAAACCTTCTGCACTACAAAGGAAACTATAAGTAAGGTGAAAAGACAGCCCTCAGATTGGGAGAAAATAATAGCAAATGAAGAAACAGATAAAGGATTAATCTCAAAAATATACAAGCAACTCCTGAAGCTCGATTCCAGAAAAATAAATGACCCAATCATAAAATGGGCCAAAGAACTAAACAGACATTTCTCCAAAGAAGACATACAGATGGCTAACAAACACATGAAGAGATGCTCAACATCACTCATTATCAGAGAAGTGCAAATCAAAACCACAGTGATGTACCATTTCACACCAGTCAGGATGGCTGCTCTCCAAAAGTCTACAAGCAATAAATGCTGGAGAGGGTGTGGAGAAAAGGGAACCCTCTTACACTGTTGGTGGGAATGCAAACTAGTACAGCCACTATGGAAAACAGTGTGGGGATTTCTTAAAAAACTGGAAATAGAACTGTCATATGACCCAGCAATCCCACTTCTGGGCTTACACACTGAAGAAACCAGATCTGAAAGAGACACGTGCACCCCAATGTTCATCACAGCACTGTTTATAATAGCCAGGACATGGAAGCAACCTAGATGCCCATCAGCAGATGAATGGATAAGGAAGCTGTGGTACATATACACCATGGAATATTACTCAGCCATTAAAAAGAATTCATTTGAATCAGTTCTAATGAGATGGATGAAACTGGAGCCCATTATACAGAGTGAAGTAAGCCAGGAAGATAAAGAACATTACAGTATACTAACACATATATACGGAATTTAGAAAGATGGTAACGATGGCCCTATATGCAAAACAGAAAAAGAGACACAGAAGTACAAAACAGACTTTTGAACTCTGTGGGAGAAGGTGAGGGTGGGATGTTTCGAAAGAACAGCATGTATATTATCTATGGTGAAACAGATCACCAGCCCAGGTGGGATGCATGAGTCAAGTGCTCGGGCCTGGTGCACTGGGAGGACCCAGAGGAGTCGGGTGGAGAGGGAGGTGGGAGGGGGGATCGGGATGGGGAATACGTGTAACTCTATGGCTGATTCGTGTCAACGTATGACAAAACCCACTGAAATGTTGTGAAGTAATTACCCTCCAACTAATAAAAAAAATAGATTAAAAAAAAAAAGATCCAGTGCAATACCTGATCCTAAGGATTTCCAAATGGATCACACCCATGGTCCCAGTGAGCAGCCAAACTGATGTCCTACTAGAAAAGATGAGACAGTACTTAACACTGAGAAATAGAAAGATAGATCTTGTGGCATATAATCAGTGGGGAAATCTTAGAGCTGTGTTAAAATATAATTTACTAAAAGGATAGTTTGCCCATTGTATTAGCTCTATTGTTGCTGGAACAAATTACTACAATCTTAGTGTCTTAAAACAACCACTGTATTACCTTACAGTTCTAAAGTTCAGACATCTGAAATAGTCTTGTGTGGTTAAAACCAAAGTCTCTACAGGCCTTTCTGAAGACTCTAGGGAAGTGTTTAGTTCCTTGCCTTTTCCAGTTTTCAGAGGCTTCCTCGGCTCAAGGTCTCTTTCTAATTTCAAAGTCAGCAATCTCATCATTCTGACCTTGGCTTTGGTTGTCATATTTTCTTCTCCTCCTGTTCTCTTCCCCTTATGCCTGTTTCACTTATAAGGACCTTTGGAATTACACCAGAGGCCACCTGGGTAATCTTCCCATCTCAGTGACATCTGCAAAGTTTCTCCTGCCATGAAGGTATCATAGTCTCAGGGCAGGACTTAGTCCATATACTTCTTTAGGGGGCCATGATTATGCCTACCACACCCAGACTGTCATTTTTTTTTTTTAATTTCACCATGTTATTAATTTTGGTAGGTTATATTAGTTAGCTGATAATATTAAAAAAGTAATTCTGAGTTGCTGACTTAAATTAGGCATAGGAAACAATTTGATATTCAAGGTAAATTTAACTAAGTGTAGAAAATCTCTTTGAGATGATACAATACCTTTTCGTGTTGAATCTGTTACTAGAAATGCCTGGAAGCAAGGAGGCCTTGCATATTTAAAATATTTGATTTATATTTCTGTAAAAGAAGATGTCCAGTGTCTGCAAACCAGCTTGCTCTCTCTGTACTCCTGGTGCTTGTCTATCCGTTGGTTATTGCTGAGCATGGATACCACAGAGTACTTGGTCAAAACCTCCTTGTTGCTCTATTAGAGAACTTAATTGATTCTGCGTTATACTGGTGGCTGAGCAGAGAATCAAGTTTTCTGAGGACACATATTTTGGCTCTGAGAGTAGATTTTGGGGGAAAACAAACAAACAAAAAGCCTAAGCTGCATCCTATCTGCTAAATACCTCCCAGGCATCAGAAAATGTACTTGTCAGTAGCCATTATACCTAACTGCAAGGGGGAATACTTAAGGCAAATAGTCTAGGGACCTGGTTTCTGTTGCGAAGATTTTTTGCAAAATTCCTATTTACCCTGGACCCTCCCTTACCTCTTACAAGCAGTCCCTCAGAGCTGAGAGGCTGTCTTCTGGGTTTACATCCTCAGAAATTCCTTCAAATAAAACATAATTCTAAAACAAACAAACAAAGAAACAAAACAGCCTGTGTGTTTTTCCTTTGCTGAAGCATTCCTGCCAGGGCAGTGTCCTCTTCTGACTTTGAACAGAAACCGAGTCCCTTGAATCTCTGTTACCAGGGGTCTTATTTCTCTTCCTCTGCATCCCTCAGCACTGACTTGGAAGTTAGAGAAGGAAATGTGTGTTGTGTGCTGTGCAGAGATCCTCACATCGTTGGATGGGATGAGACTTAGTGGTAGTGGGTGTTAGCTATATTGGGCACATGTTATTGACAACTGACTCTTATTTCCTGTTAATTATTATCTTATGGTGTCGTCTCATTAAGTAGCAGGATGATCGGATTTTGAATAAAGGAGATAACCATGCTTTAATTTTCGTTTTCGGGGGGGAATCCTAAAATTTGATTATATTATTATAAAATTTTATTATATTAAATAATTTACATGGATACATTTATTTAAATCTTCACCAGTTATTGAAAATCTGCTTACTCCAGGAGTCCCTGTGCTTATTAATATGTGATTAATATATGATTCAACCATTTAATAAATACTGCTTATTTATATTTTTATAGGGTCTAGAAGAGGCATCTTGTGAATGAAGAGAATAAAAATACATTTTGAAAATGATAAATACCCTAGATAATTTTTAAATTTTGTCTTCTGCTTCATATCAGCAGAGATAATAAAGTAGTTTGGTAGCAGTGAGTTAAGTGGTTATATATTTACTCCTTGGAAGGAAAGTTATAACCAACCTAGACAGCATATTAAAAAGCAGAGACATTACTTTGTCAACAAAGGTCCGTCTAGTCAAGGCTATGGTTTTCCCAGTAGTCATATATGGATGTGAGAGTTGGACTACAAAGAAAGCTGAGTACAGAAGAATTGATGTTTTTGAACTATGGTGTTGGAGAAGACTCTTGAGAGTCCCTTGGACTGCAAGGAGATCCAACCAGTCCATCCTGAAGGAGATCAGTTCTGGGTGTTCATTGCAAGGACTGATGTTGAAGCTGAAACTCCAATACTTTGGCCACCTGATGCGAAGAACTGACTCATTGGAAAAGACCCTGGTCCTGGGAAAGATTGAGGGCAGGAGGAGAAGGGGACGACAGAGGATGAGATGGTTGGATGGCATCACTGACTCAATGGACATGAGTTTGGGTAATCTCCGGGAGATGGTGATGGACAGGGCGGCCTGGTGTGCTGTGGTTCATGGGGTCACACAGAGTCAGACACAACTGAGAGACTGAAATGAAAGATAACTTCATGTAAAAAATTGGAAATTTCTGAAAATTAATTATCTTGTTAACTTTATTGTTGGTTTCAAAGGTAGCTTTAAAGATGTTAAGAATATAATGAAATGTTCAAGTGTCCTGTCTGTATGATGTGCACCCATCAGATGTTGAATTTGATGAGCATCTCCCAAGAAATATCTCCAATGAGTGGAGCCCAGATTATAATCCCTGGAACCTCTGATTATGTTTACATGCATGGAAACGGGATTTTGCAGATTCAGTTAGGTCAAGGACATTTAGATGAGGAGATTATCATAGATTATCCAGGGAGAGTCAGTATACTCACAAGTGTCCTTACAAATGGAAGGAATCAGAAGAGAGTCAGAGGGAAGGATGACTGTGGAGGAAAGCTTGAAGTGATGTGGTGTAGTCAGTCAATCAGTTCAGTCGCTCAGTCGTGTCCGACTCTGCGACCGCATGAATCGCAGCACACCGAGCCTCCCTGTCCATCATCAACTCCTGGAGTTTACACAAACTCATGTCCATCGAGTCGATGACTCCATCCAGCCATTTCATCTTCTGTCGTCCCCTTCTCCCCCTGCCCCCAATCCCTCCCAGCATCAGGGTCTTTGCCAGTGAGTCAACTCTTCGCATGAGGTGGCCAAAGTATTGGACTTTCAGCTTCAGCATCAATCCTTCCAATGAGCACCCAGGACTGCTCTCCTTTAGGATGGACTGGTTGGATTTCCTTGCAGTCCAAGGGACTCTCAAGAGTCTTCTCCAACACCACAGCTCAAAAGCAGCAATTCTTCTGCTCTCAGCTTTCTTATAGTCCAACTCTCACCTCCATACATGACTACTGGAAAAAACATAGCCTTGACTAGACGGACCTTTGTTGGCAAAGTAATATCTCTGCTTTTTAATATGCTGTCTAGGTTGGTCATAACTTTCCTTCCAAGGAGTAAGTGTCTTTCAATTTCATGGCTGCAATCACCATCTGCAGTGAATTTGGAGCCCCCAAAAATAAAGTCTGTCACTGTTTCCACTGTTTCCCCATCTATTTCCCACGAAGTGCTGCGACCAGATGCCATGATCTCAGTTTTCTGAATGTTGAGCTTTAAGCCAACTTTTTCACTCTCCTCTTTCACTTTCATCAAGAGGCTCTTTAGTTCTTCACTTTCTGCCATAAGGGTGGTGTTATCTGCATATCTGACGTTATTGGTATTTCTCCCGGCAACGTTGATTCCAGCTTGTGCTTCTTCCAGCCCAGCGTTTCTCATGATGTACTCTGCATATAAGTTAAATAAGCAGGGTGACAATATACAGCCTTGAGATACTCCTTTTCCTATTTGGAACCAGTCTGTTGTTCCATGTCCAGTTCTAACTGTTGCTTCCTGACATGCATATAGGTTTCTCAAGAGGCAGGTCAGGTGGTCTGGTATTTCCATCTCTTTCAGAATTTTCCACAGTTTATTGTGATCCACACAGTCAAAGGCTTTGGCATAGTCAATAAAGCAGAAATAGATGTTTTTCTGGAACTCTCTTGCTTTTTCAGTGATCCAGCAGATGTTGGCAATTTGATCTCTGGTTCCTCTGCCTTTTCTAAAATCAGCTTGAACATCTGGAAGTTCACGGTTCATGTACTGCTGAAGCCTGGCTTGGAGAATTTTGAGCATAATGATGTGGTTTAAGAAGGGCTCAATTTTCTTTTGCTCATTTAAAGATGTAGAAAGGGGCCATGTGCCAAGGAATGTGGGCAGTCTCTAAAATCTGGAAAAGGCAAGGGAATGGATTACCCTCTATAGAGTCCAGAAAAAAAATGTAGTCTTTTGGACACTTCTGTTTAATCTCATAAGGGACTTTTGACTCCTGACCTTAAGAATTATAAGATATTAATTTTGCATTAGGCCACTAAGTTTGTAGGGATTTGTTATAGCAGCAATAGAAAACTATGCACATGAACCAGAGAATATTAGAATTATTACTATTGGTTTACATGCTACAAGCAGGTAAAATCATCTGTAGTTTAAAGTGAATTACAGAACTTTCAGATTGTTCCAAGAGAGAAAAAATGAAGAACTCTAAAAATTATTAGCTTTAATTAAAAAAAAAAAGATATTCATGCAAGCCAAGTTTTGAAGCCAACTTAAATTTAGAAAGTTATGATTTTTTAAAAAATATTGAATAGTTGATTTATTATGTTATGTTAATTTCTCTTCTATATAGGAAAGTGGCTCAATTATCCAATATATTCTTTTTCATATTTTTTCCATTATAGCTTATTACAGGGTATTGGATATAGTTCCATGTGCTATATAGTAGGACACTGTTTATCCATCCTATATATACTAGCTTGCACCCACTAATTCCAATTAACTCTCAGTCTTTGGGAGTTTGACCCTCCCTTGGCCAACAGTTTGTTCTCTATATCTGTGTGTCTTTTCCGTTTTGTAGGTAAGTTCATTTGTGTCGTAGTTCAGATTCCACATCTAAGTGTTGTCATATGTATTTGTCTTTCTCTTTCTGACTTATTTTACTTAGTGTGATGATCTCTGGGCTCATCCATGTTGCTACAAATGGCATTATTTCATTTTGGATGGCTAAGTAAATACTCCATTGTATGTATTTGCCATACTTTCTTTATCCATTCATCTGTTGATAGACATTTAGGTTCTTTCCATGATTTGGCTATTGTAAACAGTGCCGCTATGGACATAGGGGAACATGGATCTTTTCAAATTACTGTTTTGTCTGGGTAAATGCCCAGAAGTGGGATTGCTGGATCATATGGTAATTTTATTTTTACTACTATTTTTATTTTTACTACTTTCTACAGTGTCTGCACCAATGTACATTCCCATCAACAGTATAGGAGGGCTCCCTTTTCTCCACTCTTTCTCGAGGGGTCTTCCTTGGTGGCTCAGATGGTAAAGAATCTGCCTGCAATGCGCGAGACCAGGGTTCAATCCCTGGGTCAGAAAGATCTCCTTGAGAAGGAAATGGCAACCCACTCCAGTATTTTGCCTTGAGAATTCCATGGACAGAGGAGCCTGGGGAGTTACAGTCCATGGGGTCACAAAGAGTTGGACAGGACTGAAGAACTCCTTATTGCCCAATTCAGACTTAAATTGAAGAAAGTAGGGAAAACCACTAGACCATTCAGGTAGGACCTAAATCAAATCCCTTACAATTATACAGTGGAAGTGAGAAATATATTTAAGGGGCTAGATCTGATAGACAGAGTGCCTGATGAACTATGGACAGAGGTTCATGACATTATACAGGAGACAGAGATCAAGACCATCACCAAGAAAAAGAAATGCAAAAAAGCAAAATGGGTGTCTGAGGAAGCCTTGCAAATAGCTGTGAAAAGAAGAGAAGTGAAAAGCGAAGGAGAAAAGGAAAGATATCCCCATGTGAATGCAGAGTTCCAAGAAAAGCAAGGAGAGATAAGAAAGCGTTCTTCAGTGATCAGTGCAAAGAAATAGAGGAAAACAAGAGAATGGGAAAGACTAGAGATCTCTTCAAGAAAATTAGAGATACCAAGGGAAATTTTCATGCAAAGATGGGTACAGTAAAGGACAGAAATGGTATATGTCTAACAGAAGCAGAAGATATTAAGAAGAGGTTGCAAGAATACACAGAAAAACTATACGAAAAAGATCTTCATGATGGAGATAATCATGATGGTGTGATCACTCACCTAGAGCCAGACATCCTGGAATGAGAAGTCAAGTGGGCCTTAGGAAGCATCTCTAAGAAAAAAGCTAGTGGATGTGATGGAATTCCAGTTGAGCTATTTCAAATCCTGAAAGATGATGCTGTGAAAGTGCTGCACTCGATATGCCAGCAGATTTGGAAAACTCAGCAGTGGCCACAGGACTGGAAATGTCAGTTTTCATTCCAATCCCTAAAAAAGGCAATCCCAAAGAATGCTCAGACTACCACACAATTGCACTCATCTCAAATGCTAGTAAAGTAATGTTTAAAATTCTCCAAGCCAGGCTTCAGCAATACATGAACTGTGAACTTCCAGATATTCAAGCTGGTTTTAGAAAAGGCAGAGGAACCAGAGATCAAATTGCCAATATCCACTGGCAAGAGAGTTCCAGAAAAACACCTATTTCTGATTTATTGACTATGCCAAACATTTGACTGTGTAGATCACAATAAACTGGAAAATTCTGAAGGAGTTGGGCATACCAGACCACCTGACCTGCCTCTTGAGAAACCTGTATGCAGGTCAAGAAGCAACAGCTAGAACTGGACATGGAACAACAGACTGGTTCCAAAGAGGAAAAAGAGTACGTCAAGGCTGTATATTGTCACTCTGCTCATTCAGCTTATATGCAGAGTACATCATGAGAAACTCTAGGCTGGATGATGCACAAGCTGGAATCAAGATTGCCGGGAGAAATATCAATAACGTCAGATATGCAGATAACACCACCCTTATGGCAGAAAGTGAAGAAGAACTAAAGAGCCTCTTGATGAAAGTGAAAGAGGAGAGTGAAAAAGTTGGCTTAAAGCTCAACATTCAGAAAATGAAGATCATGGCATCTGGTTTCATCACTTCATGGGAAATAGATGGGGAAACAGTGGAAACAGTGTCAGACTTTATTTTTGGGGCTTCAAAATCACTGCAGATAGTGACTGCAGCCATGAAATTAAAAGACGCTTACTCCTTGGAAAGAAAGTTATGACCAAACTAGAAAGCATTTAAAAAGCAGAGACATTACATTGCCAACAAAGGTCTGTCTCGTCAAGGCTATGGTTTTTCCAGTAGTCATGTATGGATGTGAGAGTTGGACTATAAAGAAAGCTGAGAGCAGAAGAATTGCTGCTTTTGAGCTGTGGTGTTAGATAAAGCTCTTGAGAGTCCCTTGGACTGCAAGGTGATCCAATAGGTCCATCCTAAAGGAAATCAGTCCTGAGTCTTCATTGGAAGGACTGATGTTGAAGCTGAAACTCCAGTACTTTGGCCACCTGATGTGAAGAGCTGACTCATTTGAAGACCCCGAAGTTGGGAAAGATGGAGGGCAGGAGGTGAAGGGCACGACAGAGTATGAGCTGGCTGAATGGCATCATCGACTCAATGGACTTGAGTTTGGGTGGACCTTGGGAGTTGGTGATGGACAGGGAGGCCTGGCGTGCTGCGGTTCGTGGGGTCACAGAGTCGGTCAGACATAACCGAGTGATTAAACTGAACTGAACTGTTGGGAAAAACCATACATTTGACTAGACGAACCTTTGTTGGCAAAGTAATGTCTCTGCTTTTTAATATGCTTATTAGGTTGGTCATAGCTTTTCTTCCAAGGAGTAAGCATCTTTTAATTTCATGGCTGCAGTCACCATCTGCAGTGAATTTGGAGCCCCCCAAAATAAAGTCTCTCACTGTATCCATTGTTTCCCCAACTATTTGCCATGAAGTGATGGGACCAGATGCCATGATCTTAGTTTTCTGAATGTTGAGTTTTACACCAACATTTTCACTCTCCTCTTACACTTTCATCAAGAGGCTCTTTAGTTCTTCTTCAATTTCTGCAATAAGTGTGGTGTCGTCTGCATATCTGAGGTTATTGATATTTCTCCCAGCAATCTTGATTCCAGCTTGTGCTTCATCCAGCTCAGTGTTTCTCATGATGTACTCTGCATATAAGTTCAATAAATAGAGTGACTATATACAGCCTCGATGTACTCCTTTCCCAATTTGGAGCCAGTCTTTTGTTCCATGTCCAGGTCTAACTGTTGTTCCCTGAGCTGCATAGAGACATCTCAGGAGGCAGGTCAGGTGGTCTGGTATTCCCATCTCTTTAAGAGTTTTCCACAGTTTGTTGTGATCCAAATAGTCAAAGGCTTTGGTGCAGTCAGTAAAGCAGAAATAGATGTTTTTCTGGAACTCTTGTTTTTTCAATGATTCAGCAGATATTGGCAATTTGATCCCTGGTTCCTGTTCCTTTTATAAATCCAGATGGAACATCTGGAAGTTCAAGGTTCATGTACTGTTAAAGCCTGGCTTGGAGAATTTTGAACATTTCTTTGCTAGCATAGGAGCTGAGTGCAGTTGTGTGGTTGTCAGCATTTTGTGGGATTGGAATGAAAACTAACCTTTTCCAGTCCTGTGGCCACTGCTGAGTTTTCCAAATTTGTTGGCATACTGAGTGCAGCACTTTCACAGCATCATCTTTTAGGATTTGAAATAGCTCAACTGGAATTCCATCACCTCCACTAGCTTTGTTCATAATGACGCTTCCTAAGGCCCACTTCACATCACACCCCAGGATGTCTGGCCCTAGGTGAGTGATCACACCATTCTGATTATCTGGGTCATGGAGCTGTTTTTGTATAGCCCTTCTGGCTATTGTTGACACCTCTTATTAATATCTTCTGTGTCTGCAGGTCCATGGAATTTTTGTCCTTTATTTTGTCCATCTTTGCACAAAACACTCCCTTGGTAGCTCTCATTTTCTTGAAGAGACCTATAGTCTTTCCCATTCAATTGTTTTCCTCTATTTCTTTGCACTGATCACTGAAGAAGGCTTTCTTATCTCTCCTTGCTATTCTTTGGAACTCTGCATTCAAATGGGGATATCTTTCCTTTTCTCCTTTGCCTTTTGCATCTCTTCTTTTCACAGCTATTTGTAAGGCCTCCTCAGACAACCATTTTGCTTTTTGCATTTCTTTTCCTTGGGGAAGTACTTGATCCCTGCCTCCTGTACAATGTCAAGAACCTCCATCCATAGTTCTTCAGGTACTCTTGTCTATCAGATCTAATTCCTTGCATCTATTTCTCACTTCCAATGTATAATTTTAAGGGATTTGATTTAGGTCATACCTGAATGTTCTAGAGGTTTTCCCTACTTTCTTTAATTTAAGTCTGAATTTGGAAATAAGTAGTTCATGATCTGAGCCACAGTAAGCTCCGGGTCTTGTTTTTGCTAACAAGAGCTTCTCCATCTCTGGCTGCAAAGAATGTAATCAATCTGATTTCAGTTTTGACCACCTGGTGATGTCCATGTGTAGACTCTCCTCTTGTCTTGTTGGAAGAGGGTGTTTGTTATGACCAGTGTGTTCGCTTGACAAAACTCCACTAGCCTGCTTCATTTTGTACACCCAAGCCGAACTTGTCTGTTACTCTAGATATCTCTTGACTTCCTACTTTTGCACTCCAGTCCCCTATAATTAAAAGGACATCTTTTTTGGGTATTAGTTCCTGAAAGTCTTGTAGGTTTTCATAGAATTGTTTAACTTCAGCTTCTTCAGCATTACTGGTCAGGGCGTAGACTTGGATTACCATGATACTGAATGGTTTGCCTTGGAAAGGAACAAAATCATTTTGTTGTTTTTGAGATTACATCCAAGTCCTGCATTTTGGACTTTCTTGTTGACTTTGATGGCTACTCCGTTTCTTCTAAGGGATTCTTGCCCACAGTAGTAGGTATAATTGTCATCTGAGTTAAATTACCCCATTCCAGTCTGTTTTAGTTCACTGATTCCTAAAATGTCAGTGTTCACTCTTGCCATCTCCTGTTTGACCACTTCCAATTTGCCTTGATTCGTGGACCTAACATTCCAGGTTCCTATGCAGCATTACCCTTCACAGCATCGGACTTGACTTCCATCATGAGTCACATTCGCAACTGGGTGTTGTTTTTGCTGTGGCTCCATCTCTTCATTCTTCTGGAGTTACTTCTCCACTGATCTCCAGTAGCATACTGGGCGTCTACCAACTTGGGGAGTTCATCTTTCAGTGTCCTATCTTTTTGCCTTTTCATACTGTTCATGGGGTTCTCAAGGCAAGAATACTGAAGTGGTTTGCTATTCTCTTCTCCAGTGGACCACGTTTTGTCAGAATTCTCCACCATGACCTGATTTTAAAGCAGCCAAAATCCTGCCATGGAATCCCCTATGTGACTTTAAATGGATATGAATTGTTTGTGTATATTTAGTTTCTTCAAATAAACTTAAGATTAAGTAACACACACACAAAGTATTTTTTCAATAAACATTTTGAGATTATATTTCTCTTTTGCATACATGTGTGCTCAGTGTAGTCCGACTCTTTGTGACCCCGTGGACTGTATCTCACCAGTCTCCACTGTCTACGGAATTTTCCAGATAAGAATACTCAAGGGAATAGTCATTCCCTTCTCCAGGGGATATTCCTGACCCAAGCATCGAACCTGCATCTCCTGAATCTCCTGCATTGGCAGGCAGATTTTTTACCACTGAGTCATCTGAGAAGCCGATATTTCTCTTTTGACTTAGATATTCATTTTGATATACCAGAAGAGCTAGCATACTGCCTTTCTCAGAGTAGTAATTTAATAAATATACCTGAAAAAATGCTCACTATAAAATAATTACAACTTCTTCTTCTTTGTTAACAGATTGTCCTCCCCAATTCTAATATTTGAGACATTCAAAAAAATTAAATGTTTTTTTGTATTAGTTGGAGGCTAATTACTTCACAACATTTCAGTGGGTTTTGTCATACATTGATATGAATCAGCCATAGAGTTACACGTATTCCCCATCAACACTAAGCAGAATCATTAAATTCTCTATTATTAATTTGATGATGACATTTAAAAATAATAAGACTGCATTTTGATTTTAAAACACTTCATTCAATACATGGAATATTAGGATATAACTCAAGTGCAATTTTGGATTCATTCAAAACAAATTGTGACAAATTAAAATTCTTTAAGACCCTCCAAGACCCTTCCTACAGAGCATAAAATCAGTTAACATTTAATTTTAGGCATAGTAGAATGTCAACTAGAAATATTTATGCTTCAAAGTAGTTGGAAAGACAACATGCCAAAATATATCCCACATTTAGATTATTTGAAACACTGAGATGTTAAGAACCTGGAGGTCCACATTGGTGGGACGGTGGTCCATGTGAATTCTTCCAGTCAAGTAGTTTTGAAGAGAATAAATAAGGGAACTACTCATTGAATAATTTTAATGGGATAAAAGAATGTTTGAAGAGCTACATACCCATCCCTTCTCTGTGTTTTTTGTCTACTAATGTTTAAAAACTAATCAAAGCAGGAAAGTTACCATGTTCCTCTTCACTTTCTCTTCCTCGTTTAGAACCATTCAGTCTATTTCTCCTAAAATACAGGAAAGTCATCCTTTCATGTGATGGTCAGTTTCTTGAGGGGGGAAGAATGCTGTCTATGCCTGTCTTAAAGTTTAATGCTTCTCCTCTGATCTTTGATGCTCTGACTTTCTGCCCAAGAAAGAGAGACAGATGGACATGGACACACACACAAGAAACAAAGTAGAAATGACTGAAGGGAGAAAGGAAGAAACTCAAGGGGAAAGCGGTGGCCACTACTGGTACAATACATTTTGAGGGATGTATCAACAAGGGCTGCACTGTAGTTGTGGCAGGAGACAGCAGACTGAGAACACACATAACTCTGTCCATGGGAAAGCATTTGGTCTGGATGGATTGCTTCAAGAATCTGGTGTCACAAAGAAAAATGACAATAACAACAAAGACGTGAGCTATGAAATTTCCATAAGACAAGGGAAAATAAATACGATTCGAGATGAGTTTCTATAGCCAAGATTACAGCCAGTGTGCTGGCACTCATCTAGATGTGGCACGCAGACTACAAGTGGCAGAAATTTATTTTTTTCAGCTCTCAAAGTAACCAGGGGGAACCTGACATATAGCTGGAACCCATGAGCACTCAAGTTTGCCCTGATTCAAATGTCCCTTTTCTATGTGTTTGAAGAACGATACCAGAAAAAAACAAAAGAAATGATAATAAAATTATTCACTATCCCTGTAGTAAATAAAATGGCATGATTTTCATGAAAAAGAAGGAAAAGACGATTAAGTATTTAATGTCTATATTTGTTTATGTTACCATCAATTCAAACATGAGGTTTCTGGATCAAGACAGATTGTTATTACTGACAGTAATACTTGTGTCAGTTCACTACACAACAATTTCTACC
Organism: Muntiacus reevesi; assembly: GCF_963930625.1. Lineage (NCBI taxonomy): Eukaryota > Metazoa > Chordata > Mammalia > Artiodactyla > Cervidae > Muntiacus > Muntiacus reevesi. The sequence continues at coordinate 699,079 of NC_089255.1, read as the reverse complement.
TTCTTCTGGGGTGATGCTATATGGACAAGCTGGTGTGTTTGGGTGTCACATAACAGGAGAGAAGCCATGAAATTAAGAATCAGGGATTCAATACACATGCTGTCCAGTTAACATCCTTCCTTCCTGAGAAGAGAAATGATTCTCCCTTATGCAAACAAACTCTCCTAGGGTAGAGAAAGGGAAGTTCCCTTGTGGGAAGTAAGTAGTGGTCTCTAGACGAACTGTAAGTCAAGTGTCTCCAGGTTTATATATCCTGGTATACACCCAAGGTTCCAGGTTTCCTTCCCTTTTGGAATGTAAATATATAGTTTGGGGAGGTAAAGTTCTCTTTATGGAAAGCACAATCACAGAAAACTTACCAAACTGATTACATGAATCACAGCCTTGTCTAAATCAATGAAACTATTAGCCATGCAGTGTAGGGCACCCAAGATGGACGGGTCATGGTGAAGAATTCTGACAAAAGGTGGTCCCTGAAGGAACGGAAAGCCACTTGAGGATTGTTCCATTGAGAACCCCATGAGCAATATGAAAAGCCAAAACTATGACACTGAAAGATGAACTCCCCATTTTGCTCGGCGCCCAATATGCTACTGGAGAAGAGCGGAGTAATAGCCCCAGAAGGAATAAAGAGGATGAGCCAAAGTGGAAACAGCCAGGTGTGGATGTGTCTGGTGGTGAAAGTAAATTCTGATGCTGTAAAGAACAATATTGCAACAGAAACCTGGAATGTTAGGTCCACACATCCAGGTAAATTGGAAGTGGTCAAACAGGAGATGGCAAGAGAGAACAGTGAAATTTTAGGATTCAGTAAACGAAAATGGCCTGGAATGGGTGAAATTAACTCAGATGACCATTGTATCTAGTACTGTGGGCAAGACTCCCTTAGTAGAAACGGAGTAGCCCTCACAGTCAACAAAAGAGTCCAAAATGCAGGTCTTGGAGGTGATCTAAAAAATGACAGAATGACCCCTCTTTGTTTCCAATGCAAACCATTCAATATCACAGTAATCCAAGTCTGTGCCCCAACCACTAATGCCAAAGAAGCTGAAGTTGAACAGTTCTATGAAGACCTACAAGACTTTCTAGAACTAACACCAAAAAAAAAAAAAGAAAAGATATCCTTTTCATCACAGGGAACTGAAATACAAAAGTAGGAAGTCAAGAGATACCTGGAGTAACAGGCAAGTTTGGCTTAGAGTACAAAATGAACCAGGCTAACAAAGTTTTGTCAAGAGAATGTACTGGTCATAACAAACACCCTCTTCCAACCACACAAGAGATGAATCTATATGTGGAGGTCACCAGATGGTCAATACCGAAATCCAATTGATTATATTCTTTCCATCCAAAGATGGAGAAGCTCTATACAGTCAGCAAAAATAAGACCAGGAGCTGACTGTGGCTCAGACCATGAACTCCTTATTGCCAAATTCAGACTGAAATTGAAGAAAGTAGGAAAACCACTAGAGCATTCAGGTATGACCTAAGTCAAATCCCTTACGATTATACAGTAGAAGCGACAAATAAATTTAAGGGATTAGATCTGAGAGAGAGAGAGTGCCTGAAGAACTATGAACAGAAGTTTGTAAGACTATATAGGAGATGGAACCATACCCAAGAAAAGAAATGCAAAAAGACAAAATGGTTGTCTGGGGTGGCCTTACAAATAGCTGAGAAAAGAAGAGAAGTGAAAGGCAAAGGAGAAAAGGAAAGATATCCCCAGGTGAATGCAGATTTCCACAGAGTAGCAAGGAGAAATAAGAAAGCCTTCCTCAGTGTTCAGTGCAAAGAAATAGAGGAAAACAATTGAATGGGAAAGACTATGGATCTCTTCATGAAAATTAGAGATACCAAGGGAATATTTCATGCAAAGAGGAGAACAAAAAAGGATAGAAATGGTATGGATCTAACAGAAGCAGAAGATATTAAGAGTAGATGGCAAGAATATACAGAAGAACTACACAAAAGAGATCTTAATGACCCAGATAATCACAATTGTGTGATCACTCACCTAGAGCCAGACATCCTGGAGTGTGAAGTCAAGTGGGCCTGAGGAAGAATCACTACAAACCAGGCTACTGGAGGTGATTGAATTCCAGCTGATCTATTTCAAATCCTAAAAGATGAGGCTGTTCAAGTGCTCAACTCAATATGCCAGCAAATTTGGAAAACTCAGCAGTGGCCACAGGACTGGAAAATGTCAATTTTCATTCCATCCCAAAGAAAAGCAATCCCCAAGGTGTTCAAACTACCACACAATTGCACTTATTTCACATGCCAGCAAGATAATGTTCAAAATTCTCCAAGCTAGGCTTCAACAATACATGAATCCAAAACTTCCAGATATTTTAGCTGTATTTAGAAAAGGCAGAGGAAACAGACATCAAAATGCCAACATCCACTTAATCTTAGACAAAGCAAGAGAATTCCAGATAACCATCTACTTCTGCTTCAGTGACTATGCAAATCCTTTCAGTTGTGGATCACAACAAACTGGAAAATGTTTTAAGAGATAGGAATACCAAACCACCTTACCTGCCTCCTGAGAAATCTGTATGCAGGTCAAGAAGCAAGATACAACCAGACATGGAACAATGGACTGGTTCCAAATTTAGAAAGGAGTACATCAAGACTGTATAATGTCACCCTGCTTATTTAACTTATATGCACAGTACATCATGTGAAATGTCAGGCGGCTGGATGAAGTACAAGCTGGAATCAAGATTGCCAGGAGAAATATCAATAACCTCAGATATGCTGATGACACTACCATTATGGCAGAAAGCAAAGAGGAGCTAAAGAGCCTCTTGACGAAGGTGAAAGAGGAAAGTGAAAAAACTGGCTTAAAACTCAACATTTAAAATAAATGGATTAAAAAAAAAAAAACCTCAACATTCAAAAAAATGAAGATCATAGCATCCAGTCCTATCACTTCATGGCAAGTAGATGGGGAAACAATGGAAACAGTGACAGACTTTCTTTTCTTGGGCCCCCAAATCACTGCAGATGGTACTGCAGCCATGAAATTAAAAGACGCTTGCTCCTTGGAAGAAAAGCCATGACCAACCTAGATGGTCTATTAAAATGCAGAAACATTACTTTGCCAACGAAAGTCTGTCTCGTCAAAGCTGTGATTTTTCCAGTAGTCATGTTTGGATGTGAGAGTTGGACAATAAAGAAGGCTGAGTGTCAAAGATGTGATGCTTTTGAACTTTGGTGTTCGAGAAGACTCTTGAGAGTCATTTGGACAGCAAGGATATCCAACCAATCAGTCCTAAAGGAAATCAGTCCTGAATATTCATTGGAAGATCTGATACTGAAGCTGAAGCTACAGTACTTTGGCCACCTGATGTGAAGAGCTGACTCACTGGAAAAGACCCTGATGCTGGGAAAGCTGAAGGCAGGAGGAGCAGGTGACAACAGAGGATGAGACGGTTGGATGACATCACTGACTCAATGGACATGAGTTGGAGCAAGTTCTGGGAGATGGTGAAGGACAGGGAAGGCTGGCTTGTTACTGTCTGAGAGGTCACAAAGCATCGGACACAACTCATTGATGAACAACAAAATCTTTCTAGATTTCTCACTAGAATGCCTGAAAGAACTATGGACAGGTTTATAAGACTATATAGGAGGTGGTAATCAAAACTATGTATTTTCACACATCTTTAACTTCCATGGCTTGTTTATTAACTTTTGTTCCATTTATTCCTTGCTTAGAGGGCCCTAACCTTGCAGAAAGATGAAAATATTTACTTGTTGGCAAAGAAAGAGAAAGAAAAAGCTGAGGTAAAAAGATGGCAGAATACAATAAAAAGGGTGGGGGAGGGTTACAACAAGTAATCAAATTCTAGGAACTAACAAAAATGTTAGTCTGAGCTAGACAACCTACAGAACTCATTCAAAACTGCGTGAATCAAGGTAGACCTGTGGGATTATAAATGAGAAGGCAGCTAAAATAATACAAAAGATGAAAGTAATGAGCTGAGGCACTGTGAAGACAGTCCTGAGGAACATGAACTTGTACGAGACGAAGACCATTGCAAGGATCCCAAGAGAGAATATCCATAGGACTAGAATCTAATCAAAGGAATCTGTAGTGTTACAAAAAGGAGAAAACTTTAAGATGAGCAGGAATGTCAAATATTATTTTAAGCAATTTAACAGAGGAAAAATATTGTTACGAAGTATAATAAATAAGAAGATATTGGCTAAAGATGTTCGTAGGAACACAAAATGTGTTCAGACTCTGTGAGGAATGATTGGATGGCACTGAAGGGGTGATACAAATTTAATTTTTGAAAGTATATAAGCTATTAAGAGACAGGAAAGAGTAAATAAATAACTGGAAAAAGAAACTGTGTTATGCTGACATGTTTGAAACTTCATAAATGTTGTTAACTATATAATTCATAGAGTAAGGGTCCTGAGAAGGGCTGGAGATGGCATAGACAGAAGCTATCAATGGACAGGCAGAAGAGTCCTTCTTTAATAATATAAAAAGAGGAAATGTCAGGCAGATATGTTCTTAGGTTCCAGGACAGAAATTTGAGAGACTTATCTTCTGATGCTTTGATTTTCTCCGTGAATTAGAAGGTGGGTGATGAGGGACGAAATGGAATCATAATAAGAGTGGGTAACTATTTCAACAGATGCTATAGAGAATTGAAGAGTGAAGAGTAAAGAAACAAGGACACTTGGCTAGGCAGCGATAAATGTTGAAACCATTGTGTGATTGTTTTTTTAAGCATCACTCAGAAACCCAGCAATGGGAATAAAGAAGATAAAATGTTGAGTGTTCAGGATTGGTGTGTCTCAGGGTGTCTGTGACAGATGGACAATGGGTAAACAGACATAAGGATATCGACAAGAATAAAGGTTGACATTACACATTTTCATGAGGCAATTTTGTTCCCCAAAGGACATCTGATAATCTTGGAGACATTATTGATTGTCATAAGAATAGGCTATGGGTGAAATAGCAGTTATTTTAAATTATAGCTCTGATATAAACTTTAGTACAAAGAACTAGTGGTCACTGTTGGCAGAATTGCCAGAAGCCCAACTTTAGGCTTGCCCTGACATTCAAAAGGAATTCCTTAGCTAAAGTAGATCTAGGACCTTCCAAAATTGGTCTAGAAGTTCAGTAAGGAAGAAATAAACATGAACACACTTATCAATATGATTTTCCCACCCTCTGCGGGGCTCCCTTCTGGCTTCACTCTTTGTAGAAAGACTTGTACTTTTACAGAACTGTGGAGCTTTTGATGAATTTCTTCACCACCAAGGATCATGACTTTTTTTGTTGGTTTTTTTTTTTTTTTTTTTTTTTTTTTCCAGATTAAAAGCTCATCGATCATTTCTGTTGGATGAACCTCTCTGGTATACCATCTGAAGGGTATTAGGGAAAAAAATGTCATATTCCTCTAAAGACTGAAAAAGAAACATAATATTACTGATTCAACATGATAGCTGTTTCGAAGGCAGAATTAAAGGAACATAATTTCAGCAGCTTCCTCTTTTCCTCTAATCCCAGAGTTCATTGTTATTTTATACACTGAGGCACTTTGGAACCTCTCAGATGCTTTTAATCTGGCACTTCCTAGTTGGCAATTACTACTTCATCCTCGGTCTTTATGCTCTCAAGAATTTGAGCTCATAAAACAACATTGTTCTTATAATTGTGGAAAAACCACAGGAAAAGAAAAATTCCCTGTCTTGATCAAGCCCCACTTGTGAACATTTTTATATTTATTATACTTATTATACTTTAACATGTTTTAAATTTAAGGTGGAATTGCACTCTCTTTTTGAAAAAGGGGGAGAAATCAAGAAATCATTCTCACTGAACTACACTGGGAACATACATTAAGGGGTGTAAAAAAATTAAAGCGACTCCCCATGTTGCAAAATGAAGTTTAAAAGGCGTCTGAACTAAAGCTAACATCGCATGCGGCCAATGCCCTGGCAGAATGGAGGGATGCTAACTATGCCTGCCTGCAGTGTCACAGGAGCCAATTCATGGGAGAAGAATGATGGGACTTAATTAAAGGTGGATGATGTCACTTGAAACAACTTTTGGACTGAGGTTAGGTCAGGGTTAAGTTAAATTCTATGAGGAGTCCCTCTATGCCATGTCAGTGGACAGTTCAAACAAAGTTGATAGAAGGGAGGTAAAAGCCAAGAAGTTAAAAGTCGCACAGTAAAATAAGTATCAATGTGTAAAAAAAATGATGACAGTTTAAAGCATTTTGAATGCTGAAAATGTTTAAGCAGGAGCATCAGAAACAGGCTTACAAAAGCTGTTAGACCCCAGTAAGGGTGGAGCTTTCATAAGATATATCCAATGAATCCTGGCTCTTTGAAAAGGGCTCCATTTCAAATGAGTCACTTACATACTTTCCCCTGCACATCAAGAGCACCATCTTAAAAGGACCAAGGAACACTAGAGAAATCTCGTGGATAGTACACATTTTAATAGCATGTTAAGATTATGTAGGCAGGGTACACGGTTGAGAAATGTGAATTTGATCTACATAAGTAAATGATCTTTGTAAAATAATTTTAAGGAAGAAAAATTTACTCTTGGTACTATGAATTTTGCCTAAAATGTTTGACAAACAAGATATATCAATGTAATAGTCAAGAAATATGTATTGATTTCCCCATTGATAGACATTAATATAATGTCTGGAAATGTTTTAGAAAATGTAAAGATGAAATGGACATGACCATATCTTTAACAAGTAAGAGAAACAGGTATTAAACAAATGGTAACAATTAATTTAGGTAGGCATAGATATAAGAAGTCTATAACAGGTATAATCAATGTCATGAGGAATGATAGGTATAATCAATGTCATGAGGAAAAATGATAGGTATGATCAACATCATGAGGAAAAATTATGGCCTCCTTCACCTAGGAATAGTAACAATTATATGATAGGTATAACCAAAGTTGTGAGGAAAAAAAAACAACAACCAGTATCCTTCACCTAATTTAGAATTATAAACATGGATTACAAGCTTACCCCAGTAAGACTGGTGCATCTAACCACATGAACCAGGTCTAATCACATGGTTCCTCTAACCACGTGGACCACACTCTTGTCTAACTTAATGAAACTATAGACTGTGCCAAGTAGGATCACCCAAGATGGACGAGTCATGGTGAAGAGGTCTGACAGAATGTGGTCCACTGGAGAAGAGAATGGCAAACCACTTCAGTATTCTTGTCTTGAGAACCCCATGAACAGAATGAAAAGGCAAAAAATATGGCGCTGAAAGACGAACTCCCCATTCGGTAGGTGTCCGATATGCTACTGGAGATCAGTGGAGAAATAACTCCAGAAAGAATGAAGAGACAGAGCCAAAGCAAAAACAATAGCCAGTTGTGGATGTGACTGGTGATGAAAGAAAGGTCTGGTGCTGTAAGAGCAATATTGCATAGGAACCTGGAATGTTAGGTCCATGAATCAAGAAAAATTGGAAGTGGCCAAGCAGGAGATGGCAAGAGTGAACGTCGACATTTGAGGAATCAGCAAATTAAAATGGACTGGAATGGGTGAATGTCACTCAGATGATCATTATAACTGCTACTGTGAGCAAGGATCCCTTAGAAGAAATGTAGTAGCCATCATAGTCAACAAAAGAGTCTGAAATGCAGTACTTGGATGCAATCTCATAAAACAACAGAATGGCCTCTGTTTGTTTCCAAGGCAAACCATTCAATATCACGGTAATCCAAGTCTATGCCCCAAACCGTAATGCTGAAGAAACTGAACTTGAAGAGTTTCTTCAGCAGAAGAACAGAAGAAACTTGAACGCTTCTATGAAGACCTACAAGACCTTCCAGGACTAACACCCAGAAGGATGTCCTTTTCATTATAGGGGACTGGAATGCAAAAGTAGCAAGTCAAGAAACACCTGGAATAACAGACAAACTTGGCCTTGGAGTACAGAATGAAGCAGGGCAAAGGCTAATAGAGTTCTGCCAAGAGAATGCACTGGTCATAGAAAACACCCTCTTCCAAAAACATAAGAGAAGACTTTACAAATGGACATCACCAGGTGGTCAACATTGAAATCAGACTGATTATATTCTTTGCAGCCAAAGATAGAGAAGCTCTATACAGTCAGCAAGAACAAGACCGGGAGCTGACGTGGCTCAGATGATGAACTCCTTATTGCCAAATTCAGGCTGAAATTGAATAAAGTACAGAAAACGACTAGACCATTCAAGTATGACCTAAATCAAATCCCTAATGATTATACAGTGGAAGTGAGAAATAGATTTAACGGACTAGATCTGATAGACGAGGGCCTGTGTTTCTCCACTTCCCCCTCCAGCCTGTGACCCTGGTGCTTCTTTTCATCACAGCCCCCACTGAATGCTCAGGGCACAGCTGGTAAGTGAATAGATCAGAGGCTCCATTCCTCCACTGAGAAGCTCGGATGCTAGTAGGAGGAGGTATAGGCCAGGTCAGGGGCAGGGGAATGTGTAGGAGTGCAAGGGCCACTCTCCTCGCCCCCGCACTGGACACATGACCCCTTTGATGGGAACCTCTCATACTGCACACCCAGCAGGGAAAGCACAGCACAGACCCTACCTCTGAGAGACTTCAGGACACCAGCATTCCGTGGGCCCCAGGAGGGAATGTGAGAGGATCCACAGGAAGCAGGGGCTTTGAGAGGGACCTTGAAGAGGACCCTCAGCCTCCTCTTGTCCACTTCAGCCGGGGGGTGTCTCATTCGCTTCTCAGGACTCCTCACCACAGCCAGTGCAGATGTCCTGACCTTGATTCCATACGAGGTCCAACAAGGTGGTCTTTGCCTCAGTCCAGGAGAAATGACGCATGTTTCTGTCACCGTTGCCACCCCAAGGTCCACCCCTCCCCTGACCCCACTGCCTATGCTCCCTTCCTCTGACGTATGTCAGTGTGTACTTGTGTGCACACGCAGAGAATCTGCTCCACATTGCCAAAATATCCTGGGGTCTCAGGACCTCTAGTTCCCACGGCAAACTACGTGGCAGGGAGACAGCGCTAGCCTAGGAGATCCTAACTCTCCCTTCATCTCAAGACTCTGCCCCTGCCGAGGCTGATTAGTAGTAACACACACACACACACACACACACACACACTAAATAAAACTTCACAGGCTAAAACGTATTGACTGAAAATTTATAGAAGCAATAGATAAGTTTGGTACCTATTATCTGACTCAGTTGACCAAGTAGAAATTATTATTCTTAAATCTTACAAAGACAGAATCTATAGTCATGAAATGATGATTAGGATAAGAAAACTTGACATTTATTTTTTTAAACAACTGATATCAAGTCCAACACTCTAAGGAAATGTAAAGTCAGGATTTTCCAGCCAGGAGTCCTGGGGCTGACAAACGCCCCTCCCCGCCCCCACTGGGCCTGGAGCGAGTGCGCAGGCGCGAGAGGCTGCAGGTGCGAGTGCGCAGGCGCGAGCGGCCACAGGCGAGTGGGCGGAGGCACAGGGACGCCAGAGCTCCCGGACCGCTCCTGAGGGGAGGGAAGGTGGAGACTGGGTCGGTCCCCACTGCGAAAGGCCCCGGACCGGGGAGCAGCGCAGACACGAGTAAGTGCAGCTCTATCCGCAGCCCCTCACCGCGCGCCCCCGCCTGCCCAACGGCCAGCGGCCCCCGACTCCTCCAGCCTCGGGGAGCGCGAGCCTCGCTGGGTCCTCGGGTCCGGGGTCGCCGCCACCGGCCGCAGGGTGAGGACCCCGGGCCGGGGCCCAAGACGGTCGTGGAACTGTGGGCGCCCCGCGCGCTCGCAGCCCTCCCTAACTCGGCGCCCCTCGACCGCGGGGGGCGGCCTCTGGGTCTGTGGGCGCCGCCTGGACCCGGTCGCCGCGGGCTCGCGGGTTCGGGAAGGGGAGGTGCCTCCGAGGAGCCCGAAGTCGGGGCCGCGGGGTGCGCGTCGGGCGCGTTGGGTCCGCGGGTGTGAAGAGGTCTCTGCTCCCGGATGCGCGCCGGTGATGGGGGCGCCCAGCTCGGGATCCTGTTCGCTGGCCGCCAACAGCGGGTGTTCAGGTGGGACTCCGTGCTCTTTGCTAAAGCCTTCTGGAGGATAGGCTACAAAAGGTTATTAACGTTCACTTTCAGCGTTTTCAGGCTTTATTGACGGTCACTGACTCTAAGAGCGCGTCTTGGAGGGCAGTTTGTGACATACTAACATCTAAGCAAAGTTTGAAATAAAACTATTCCCGCCTTTGTATGTTTTGGGGTATGGTGAAGAGTTTTTCTTGATTCCGTTAGGCTTTTCAAGCCTAACGACTTTTGGCGACTTTTGGCGGAGCTGCACTGCTCTTAAATGGTGACAGTATTGTCGCTAAGTCATGTCCCAACTCTTGGGACACCGTGGACTGACTGTAGCCCTTCAGGCTCCTCTGTCCGTGGAATTCTCCAGGCAGGAATACTTGAGTGCGTTGCCATTTGCTTCTCCAGGAGATCTTCCCAACCCAGGAATCGAAGCCGAGTCTCTGGCATTGTAGGCAGATTCTTTAGCAACTGAGCTACTAGGGAAGCTCCTAAGTTAAATGAGCATTTAAAAAATACTTCTTTGAGCAGTTACCATAGACGCTCAAATATTTGAGAATTTTAGTTATAGTAATGGGCGTGGTTTCTTTGGTTTTTTGTTTGGTTTTGGGTCTTTGGTTATTTTTTGTTGTTGGTTGGCTGGTTTTGGGATTTTTGGATTTCTTTGGGTCGGGGTAGAGTTTGCATCAGGAGGAGATGGTATCCAAATCAGGAGAAATGTTTATTTCATGGTGTTCTGGTATGCAGTGTTGCAGTTTAAAGTATCTAATCCTGGTTAAATCTCAGATTGGCTCCAGCAAATGGATACTTTTATTGAGAATAGTTTGGGTTTTGTTCTGTGGGTTTTTTATGTGCTTTTCTTTTTTAGTACAATCTGCTTATTTAGCATGCTTCAAATCATAATAGATTGTAGTTAACACTGGTGGTTGATGCAAGGAACAATGCTTTGTAACACAGAGATGGGTTGTCTTTTTCTACAGAAATTTGTTCTTGAGTCAGTAAATTTCCACGTAAAACTCTCAGGAGTGACTTTTGCTATAGCACTTTGGTCTCTGTAATGAGGAATAAAGCATATCATTTCACTGTTGAAGATAATGGCATATACTATAAAGATAGGCATCGGGTACATAAAAGGAATTCGAGCCTTGAGTTTGGTGAATTAGTGTCCTCAATGAAACGGCTTGTCTCTTCGAAGAGAAGGAGAGCGATAACCACATGGTGATGACCAGGGTTCTTTCCCTACCTTGAACACCAAGAGGAACGGGAGGAGACAGAGTGATTTTCAGAAGAACTGACGTTCATTTATCAACCACGTACCCTCGTTCCTTGCTGTTTCTTAATTCCCAGAGAAATTAAAAAACGTGGTTCCTAACCAGGATATTTGAATGGGAAAGGTCCTTTCAGTTCCCAGGCAGGTAACTGAATCCGTTGTATAAGCGTTCATCTGCCTGTACCTTGGAAGTAACACTGAGAAAATCGTCTTCTCTAATGGATGAAGTGGGCAGAATAGGAGGGTGGTGGAGCTTTTTGGGGCAAGTTTTCCAAAAGTTGGAGCAAAAGTAAATCAGTCTCTTCAAAGGAACAGACTCATTAGATACCAGCATTTGGGCCTTAAGGTCTTTTGCAACATCATGTAGCTTGTTAGTAAAAATACTCCAGACCAGAGAAAAATCCACGTGGTCAAATGCTTATTGGATGAAAAGTAATGAAAGAAAAAGAACATGCTGAAGATTTTTAATATCTGGTATTTGACCCAGATCAGTTGACTGAGTACAAATAAAGGTCAGTCAAGAAATCTTCCAGAGAGAGAATTTAGTCATTCAGCTGTGATGTGGACAAGAAACCTGCTATTTATTTGTTAAAAATTAATCCCAACTAAAATACTTTGTTAATTAGCAATAAATATGGATAAACTGCAAGTAGTTTACTATGCTGTGTTTTCAAAGCAGGATCAAGGAATTAAAAGTTACTGAAGTTTTCTCTGGAAAGTACTTTCTCAACATTATTTTTCAAATATTGTAATTCTGATTGCAGTGTGTATGAATCTCAGAGTAAAATCTGTTGAGGAATTGATATTCTCTGAGGTCAAATGACTGATTCAGAAGAGCAGGGTTAAATTGGAGGGTAAAAGTGTCAATAACACAAATTGATGTCTGTCATTTTAAATGTACTAGATTGAGGGCCATTTAAGTGGATCGTATAATTAGCATAATTGTGCGTATAATGGTTTATGCTAAATTACCACACAACTCCCCAAATTTCAGCAGCACAGCACTATGGTTCCCACATCACAGCCCTGGGTGGGTATTCACTTTGGGGAGACTGCACTCCTTCAGATGGTCATTCAGGAACCCAGACTCCTCCCATCCTATACCGTCTCCCTTCCCTTAGACCTCATCCCCATCTGCATCCATCAGCAGAAGGGGTCAAGAATATGGAGAAATGCATATGGAAGTTTCTGATGAGCCAGCTCTGGAAGGATCCAGGTCAGTTTCTCTGCTGCTGTTTTGGCCACAGTCCATTTCTGTGGCCACAAGAGAGACTGGGGATTCTTCCAACTGTTCTCCCCAGGAAGGGAGAACAATTAAAGTTGTCAGCAACCGTGAGTCATTCATTTCGATTTAATTCGTTTTCAAATCTTTATTGGCTGTTTGCCATACACCAAGCGCTGTGCAGAGTGTGACCTGAGAATTGGTTGAGCAGCATCTTGATCTTGGAGGAGTTGTGAATCCTCAGGAGAGAAGACAGAGTATGAAGTGCCTGCCATCCTAGGAGAAAGGGATTAAGAGAACCTGCTTTGAAAGTTCAGGGAATGATTCTAGATTTGAAAGCTGCCTGGAAATGATTGATTTGGATTCCACTTTCAGAGATGAACAAGATATGATTGTGAAAGAAGCTGGCATCAGGAGCCGTAGAAACAGGTCCTGCGATACAGGGTATCATAAAGAATATCATGTCGTCATTGTTCAGTTGCTAAGTTGTGTCGGTCTCTTTGCGACTCCATGGAACTAAGAAGAGATATATCATTTTACAGCTAAAGCAGCTGAAGCCTAGAGTAGGAAGGTGACCATCCAGGTCAGGTAAAGGGGTTGAAGATCAGGTTTCAAGCTGAGAAAGAGTCCACGGGGACTCAGTCTGAGCAGTTCAAACACTGAAAGGAGACCACTAATGTTCTGGGAAGGCTGGCATCTGGCCTCAGTGTGGGATTTGAGACAGAGAGTGGGCCCAGGGGGAACTGAGCCTCCGCAGTGGGCAGAGGAGGCCACAACATCTCCGAAAAGTGCCACTGACCTCAGAGTGGGTGGAATGAGCAGTGAATTCTAGTCCACCTGAGAAAGCAGTCCAATCTGAATAACTCTGAGTTTAGGTTTATCTTACATACTTCTTAAGAAAGAACTTGGACAAGGCCAAGTCAAGTGCAGCCTCTTGAATTCCACACCCAGTATTCATTGGTGGAAGTGCTTAAACCCTCCAAGTGATTCCAGTATTTTAATTTTACTCAGTATTTAATTCCAAAGTTCTCTGTGCGATACAGTGGGTTCTTATTGTTTATTTTATATATAATATGCCTTGCGTGATTCACGCTGGTCAGACTACATGATTATGTTCACTTCTGATATAATCTTTTTAGGTACAGCCTTAAAGTCTTTGATAAGATATTTTAAAATAATTTTAGCATGTGTGTGTTCTATGATTACTTAATGAGCAAATAACTGGAATCAAAAAGAGTGTGAATGTATTTAATGTGAGGACAGGTGAAGTGAAGCAGTCTGGAAGAGGGAACCAATAAAAAGGGATCTTGGTAAATAAATAAAGACATCGTTTAGAAATGGAGAGGTATTTGGAAGGAAATTAGTGCCTGACACCATACTCTGCTCTTTGCATGTTTAGGAGCTAGTTTCTGATGTTATTTTCACCACAGATCTCCCTGTGGTGAATTGTATTTGACCTCCACACTGTTTATCTCCTGGACACATTGTGAAATTTTGAGAAGAAGCAGGTATTAGAATTTGTCTTGAGAGCAGCTATAAACATTTCCTGGAACCCCTCTAGGGTAGAAGAAAAAGGAAAGGAAAATGGAAACAAGGGATAAAGACAGCTAATAATGTTGGAGATACCACTGGGATTTGTGGTCTCTTTTTGAAATGGCTTCCCTGGTGGTTGAGACAGGAAAGAATCCACCTGCAATGCAGAAGTCCTGGGTTCGATCCCTGGGTTGGAAAGATCCCCTGGAGAAGGGAACGACTACCCACTCCAATATTCTGGCCTGGAGAATTCCATGGACAGAGGAGCCTGGTGGGCTACAGTCCATGGGGTCACAAAGAGTCGGACACAACGGAGCACTTTCAATTCACTTTTTGAAACTAAATAGAAGAAGTCAGAACGTGACTGTTTCTTGATCATGGTTTGTTTTCATTTTTGTCTTTTTTTTCTTACTCCTTCATCAGTTATTCCAGTTGATAGAACATTATGTCATCTTCAGTTTCAGTGTGAGTGCTTGTCTTGCTTCCATTTGTATTATTCATGCAAACGTTGATTGAACTGATGACCCCAAGTCATCAAGGAAACATTAAATACACTGATGAATACATTTCTTAATTTTAGAAAAAATTAATGAGTGAAGGTTAAAATACTCTTCTTAAATTTGTCATTTAAAAAATTCTCATATGCATACCTCATTGCCTAATACTGCCAGAAAAATGAGGAATTCCTATGTGTTAATGAGCCTGTATATTTTTTACAGGTATGACTATTACCGAGTGTAACAGCCCAGTTTGCTGGCCATGTCCTGTCTCCAGGAAAGTTGTAGCTGCTGTTGTTTCAGGTAGTCCCTTGGGTACCAGAGGTGAGTTTATGAAGCTATACGACCTTTTACACTTATTTAAAAAAATTGAAGTGTCGTTGATTTACAGTGTTGTATGTCAGCTGTACAGGTAAGTAATTCAGTTGTGTGTGTGTGTGTGTGTGTGTGTGTGTGTATTCTTTTCCATTACCGTTTATTACAAGGTATTGAGTAAGTTCTCTGTGCGATACAGTGGGTTCTTATTGTTTATTTTATATATAATATGCCTTGCGTGATTCACGCTGGTCAGACAACGTGATTATGTTCACTTCTGATATAATCTTTTTAGGTACAGCCTTAAAGTCTTTGATAAGATATTTTAAAATAATTTTAGCATGTGTGTGTTCTAATTCCAGTGGTAGTTATTAGAGATATGATTTTGCATGAAGTATTTCTCTTTTTGTTCTTGACCAATTAAAAAAATTGTTTTTTTTTTTTCTGATTGGTTTGCTAGATATTTGTGACTACATTAAAAATGTTAACTTTTGTCTCATCTTAAAATACGATCTGAATTAGCAATGAATATTGTGCTATACATAAGGGCTGTGACATAAATCTAGTTTCTAACTTCATAAACACATAATCTAGAAGGGAACACAGACACATATGTAACAACTGCATTTGTTTACTGAGTGAAATAGTGAGATGGATAAAGTTCTAGTAAGCCTTGAACAGCCAAATCAGCTTCAGAAATAGATGTGCAGTTATTTTAAAATATTTTAAACATTTTCCAGCTACATGCAGAAAATAGTGTGAAAGAGGTATGGTTCTTACTATAAGCAATTTAGCATTTTGACATTCTGAGCATCCTCATCATGAAATTAAGTCCAGAAGGAGTTTTCCCACATCTCTTGAAATGGTCCTTGTTCGTCCACAACATTTCCCATAATAACAGAGGTGCTTCCAAGGGCAGGAAACGTCAACGTTATTAAAGTTTCACAAAGCAAAGTCACTTTTAAGAATATGATGTCCCCAAACTGACAAAGGTCTTGAAAAATAATTTCAAGGGCGGCATAAATTATTTTCTGCTTGTCAAAGGGCAGAAATATTTAGGTTGAGCTAATGAATGGTAGAGTTTTAGAGTGGAGAATATCCTTAAAATATTACATAGATTTATACTGTCAGTAGATGCTACCTACATGAGGTTATTTGTATTTAAACAAATTTTAAAATTAAAACTGCAGTTTCTCAGTTGGATTTGCCATATTTTAAAGATGTTTATTAGCTACATGTGGCTAGTGAATACTGCATTGGCTAGTACAGATACAAAACATTTTCATTATCATAAAAAATTCTATTGAGCAATACTAAATATATACCCAGATATTCATAGAGGAGGCAACCAAGTCTCAAGGAAGTAATAAAACTTCCAGAGGTCACACAGCTGTGTTTTTAAAGAAACGCAGAATGATGCAAAGCAAGTAATAACAGAGGCATTAAAGAAACCCAGGAGGTTTCTGGAACAGATAAAGTAGAGTTTAACAGTGCAGGCTTAGTTGTTAGCAGGGTTGAAGCTCATGATCATTAGGACGACCTACCTGATTGAATTTGGACAGTTAAAATTTTATGCAGTGAATTAAAAGCAGAAAAATATTTCAATTTCAATCAAAGGCTGCCAGCTCCATATTTTTAGCCTGTGCTGTGCTTCCAGATTATGTTTATCACTTTAGTATACAGGGCACCACTCAAACCAAACCCGAAGTTTGGTTTGCCTGGCCCCAAGAAATGAAACAATCTTGAGGGGTTATGGCTATATTTGAAAAGGTTGATTTTTCAATGCATCATGCAGACTGGCCCTGTTTTAAAAGGGACTCCTGCCACCACATAGTCGAAATGTGAACTCTTTTCTCTCTTGGCAAAAGTCAAAGATAGGCCCTGCATTTTTATTATTTCATTAAAATCCAAGTGTTATTTTTCCATTTTCTACCTTGTTTTCATCACAGTGTGATCAACTGTAGTCAAGAAAGGAAAGGTTAGATTTATCAATCGAAGTGTGATAAAGGCCCTCTAAATAATTGAACCCTCAGGAGAAACAATCCTCATGTATTCTTTTTCTGTTGCTTCAATATCTTCATAAAAAGTCATTTCAGTATGTTTGGTCCTGTAGCAGAGATTCTGTGAAGTGCTTATCTTCCTCGGAGGTCCAGAAAGCCTGTGAGTGTGTGGATAAAGGTGGGTCTTAGAGAGAGAGAGGGAGGATGGAGAGAGACTTGATGCTGAGAGAGGACAATGTTCTAAAACCTCCTTGGGTTGAAGGTAGGGGAGCAGAAATACCCATGAGTAATCTAGAGTAAAAGTTAAATAATCAAGGAGATGAATACTCTGAAGGAATATGGTAACTTCCCTCCTAGAAATAAAAGTTACCCTTATTAATTCTCTTCCTTTTGCCCCAGAAAAGCATTAGTTAGGTCTAGAGAGGGGTATTATTGCCAGAAATGGAAAAGGCAGTTTGAAGAGACTAGCCTGGAGCAGAGAGAGCAAGAAAGCTGAGCCAGTAGATGGAAAGCAGACTTCATGGAAGTCTCCAGCTCAAGTTCTGGGAACACCAAGTTCAAGTCCAAAAGGGCCCACATGGGAACTGAGGAAGACTGGCAGAGAGGGCAAAGTTACACTGAAGGTACAGTATTTATTATGGGATTGAACTCCTGAAAGGCCTTCCAGTAGCTTCCGATCTGTTCAAGAATCCTTCATGTCCTGCTGCTTCCCAGTGAGTGGCTCACAGCTTCAAGACCTCTTCTCCAGGCTAAAGAACTATTTGTAATATACCCTGCCTGTATTTTTTACTTTGGCAACCCAGACAAGGAAAGTTGAACAATTTTCAGATTCTAGAGCTTTTGCCCCAGCCCTGGAAATGCTGCAGACAGCCAATCTCAGCTAAAGGGAGCCACTTAGCCCAGGGTCACATCACCCCTTCGTACAATGCCCTTCATCCAATGACAGGTGTAAGAATATAAAAGTTAAGACATCCTCCTGAATTGGGACATCCCCCTGAAGGGGTCATCTCATTTTAAGAACTCTCCCCCAAAGGGTCACCTGAGGTTTCCTGAGGCTGCAACACAACTTTACTTCTACCTTTGCCCAATCTGATGTCCTTTTCTTCCATACGTTGTTGATGCCAAGAGTTGTCCCTAATTAATCTCTTAGACACTAATCACTGTCTCAGGGTTAGCTCTGAACATGGTGGCATTTGTTTATGATTTGGAGTGCATACCTAGACTTTAAAGTGCAGCAGTGCCCAATTGCACAAATATGTCTTTCTATTTCTCTCTCTCATCTCTGTTTTCATTTTCTCGCTGCTAGATTAGTCAGGGGACTCCCAAGTTCTTCATTGTGTCATCCTGGTACCAAGATTCTCCTGGAAATTATAAAGTTATTCACCTTCTACATCAAGTACTTCTTATTTTTTCCCTAGAAACATAAATCATCCTTAAAAGGAATTAGAGTGTCAAATCTTAAATATATTTTAGTTTCTCCACCACTTTATACATTAAATGCTTTTTCCTGGAGACTGCTTCTGACATTGGCGTTCACTGTGCTCTCAAACTGCCTAATTTGGAAGCTACTCCTGTTTCCAAATGCTGCCTTCTGCTGGTCTCCTGAAGTTCTGAAGTCTGCCCTGCCTCCACTATTAGGTATAGTTCAGTAGTTGTCTACCTCAAGGTAATAGGGTATCTTTTGGAAGCTTTATTCTTTTTCCATTTACACAACACACACACACGTATATGATTACATATATTATATAATTCTAATACTTAAGCGTCTATGTGACCACAGCTTTATCTGCAGCCCACAGGTTTTGCTACAGTATATTTTCATTCAGTTCAGTTCAGATGCTCAGTCATATCTGACTCTTTGCGACCCCATGAACTGCAGCATGCAAGGCCTCCCTGTCCATCACCAAGTCCCAGAGTCCACCCCAACCCATATCTGTTGTGTTGGTGATGCCATCCAACTGTCTCATCCTCCATCGTCCCCTTCTCCTCCTGCCCTCAATCTTTCCCAGCATCAGGGTCTTTTCAAATGAGTCAGTTCTTCACATCAGGTGGCCAAAGTATTGGAGTTTCAGCTTCAACATCAGTCCTTCCAATGAACACCCAGGACTGGTGTCGTTTAGGATGGACTGGTTGGAGCTCCTTGCAGTCCAAGGGACTCTCAAGAGTCCTCTCCAACACCACAGTTCAAAAGCATCAATTCTTTGGTGCTCAACTTTATAGTCCAACTCTCACTTCCATACATGACCACTGGAAAAACCATAACCTTGACTAGACGGACCTTTGTGGCCAAAGTAATGTCTCTACTTTTTAATACGCTGCCTGGGTTGGCCATAACTTTCCTTCCAAGGAGTAAGTGTCTTTTAATTTCATGGCTGCAGTCACCACCTGCAGTGATTTTGGAGCCCAGAAAAATAAAGTCAGCCACTGTTTCCACTGTTTCCCCATCTATTTGCCATGAAGTGATGGGACCAGATGCCATGATCTTCGTTTTCTGAATGTTGAGCTTTAAGCCAACTTTTTCACTCTCCTCTTTCACTTTTATCCAGAGGCTCTTTAGTTCTTCTTCACTTTCTGCCATAAGGGTGGTGTCATCTGCATATCTGAGGTTATTGATATTTCTCCAGGCCGTCTTGATTTCAGCTTGTGCTTTCTCCAGCCCAGCGTTTCTCATGATGTACACTGCATGTAAGTTAAATGAGCAGGGTGACAATAGACAACCTTGACGTACTCCTTTTCCTAATTCTGGAACCAGTCTGTTGTTCCATGTTCAATTCTAACTGTTGCTTCCTGACCTGCATACAGTTTATTGTGATCCACACAGTCAAAGGCTTTGGCATAGTCAATAAAGCAGAAATAGATGCTTTTCTGGACCTCTCTTGCTTTTTCGATGATCCAGCGGATGTTGGCAATTTGATCTCTGGCTCCTCTGCCTTTTCTCAAACCAGCTTGAGCATCTGGAAGTTCACGGATCAGGTATTGCTGAAGCCTGGTTTGGAGAACTTTGAGCATTACTTTACTAGTGTGTGAGATGAGTGCAATTGTGCGGTAGTTTGAGCATTCTTTGGGATTGGAATGAAAACTGACCTTTTCCAGTCCTGTGGCCACTGCTGAGTTTTCCAAATTTGCTGACATATTGAGTGCAGCACTTTTACAGCATCATCTTTCAGGATTTGAAATAGCTCAACTTGAATTCCATCACCTCCACTAGCCTTGTTCGTAGTGATGCTTACTAAGGCCCACCTGATTTCATATTCCAGGATGTCTGGCTCTAGGTCAGTGTTTCATTATCATTCAATTAATGAAATTCTAATTCCTATTATGACTTTATCTTTGACATCCATATTTATCAGAAGTATGTTTTGGTTTTTTTTTTTTTAATTTAATTTGTTTATTCAGCTGCACCTGGTCTTAGTTGTGGCTTTCAGGATCTTCAGTCTTCATTGTAGCATGCAAGGTCGTTTAGTTGTGGCATGAAAACTCTTTGTTTGTGGGAACCAGTTCCCTGACTCGAGATGGAATTCAGGCTCCCTGCATTGGGAGTATGGAGTCTTAGTCACTGGACCACCATGGAAATCCAGAAGTGTGTTTTTAATGTCCAAATATTTGATAAAATATTGGTTATACATTTTAAAATTTCTTGATTATTCTGAGTCTTGTTTTATACCCAGCATTCAGTCAACTTAAAAATGTGCCATGTACACCTCAAAATTTGTATGTAAATGTGCATTTCATTCTTGTTAATGCAGTGTTTTATGCAAATGTAGGCCAAAGAGTTTTTCAATTAATTTATTTTAATTGGATATAGTTACATTAAGGATATTGTGATGGTTTTTGCCATAGGTCAACATGAAATGGCCACAGGTATACATGTGTCCCCCCCAATTCTGAACCTCCTCTCCCATTTCCCACCCCACTGTATTCCTCTGGGTTTTCTCAGAGCACCGACTTTAGGTGCCCTGGTTCATGCATCAAATTTGCACAGGTCATCTATTTTACATATGGTAATGTACATGTTTCAATGCTCTTCTCTCAAATCATCCCACTCTCATCTTTTCCCCCTGAGTCCAAAAGTCTGTTCTTTACATCTGTGTCATCTTTGCTGCCATGCATGTAGGATTGTTGGTACCATCTTTCTAAGTTCTCTCTATATGCATTAATATAGAGTATTTGTCTTTCTATTTCTGGCTTACTTCACTCTGTATAATAGGCTCCAGGTTCATCCACCTCATTAGAACTGACTCAGATGCATTCCTTTTTATAGCTGAGTAATATTTCATTGTGTGCATATAGCACAACTTTCCTATCCATTCATCTGCTGGTGGACATCTAGGTTGCTTCCTTGTCTAGCTTTGTAAATAGTGCTGCAGTGAATGTTGGGGTACATATGTCTCTTTCAATTCTGGTTTCCTCGGGGTGTATAGGCCAAAGACTTTAACAATGGTATTCAGATCTTCTGTAGTTTACTGATTTGTTGTTGTTCTGAATTATTGATCTAGGTAATTTAGATTTTATTTCTAGTTAGTTTTCAGAATTTCCCTTCATATATTGCCTCGAAGTTTAGTTTTATGACATGTTCCTTGTAAAGTAATGGTTGGTTTTATTATCCTGTCTTATCTCCAGTGATACTTTTTGCTTTCAAATCTCCCATTATTTTTTTTTCAGTTTTGCTTATTGTTTTTATGACATAAGTTTTGCATCCTTTAACTTGCAGTCTGACTATGGTGTCTTGTAAGGGGCATAGAATTAAGATTTTTGTTTGTTTCAAAAAATCTCTGCCCTTTAATGTGACTATTTACAGTTAACGTATCTTCTTATAGACCTTTTACTCCTTGTTTTCTGCTTGTCCTTCCTTTTTATGTTCCTCTGGCTCTTCCTTTTAAATTCATCAAACTCCATTTTCCCTTTATTAGCTCACAATGCTTATATAGGTAGCAGTTACACATGCACCGTGACTTATTAGCTCTTTTACTGCTTCTCAAGCAGTGCTGAGACCTTAAATTTATTTTATTACTTTTTCCTCTTCCTCTTGTTTTAATGCATTCTAATTTTTATATATTTCATTATTACTCTTATGTGCAGTTAGATTTTATTCAGATTTATTCACTTACGCTTCCTTTCTGTTCTATTTAATTCCTTTGTCAAGTCCTTATTTTCCTCTATGATAATTTTCCTTCTGCCTGCGGGTCTCCCTTTCAGTTGGTTCTGATGAGAACATATTCTCTAAATTTTGTTTGTTTGCAGATTTCCTTATTTCATCTTCCAAACAACATTTTCTCTGCCTCTAGAATTCTCAGTGAGCAGTTATTTTCTTTAGCATGTTCCATTATTTTCTAGTATTAATCATTTTTGTTGAGAAGTAAGCAGTAATCTTAATCTCATGCGTTGTTGAAAGGTCAACTGTTGTTTTTCCTCTGGTTACTTCTAAGGTGTTCTGTTTTTCTTTGCTATTTGTAAATTGTACTCTGGTGGTGTTAGATATGGTTTCTTTATATTTACTCTTGTTGCGTTTTTTAGTGCTTGTTGAATTTATGGCTTGATATATTCTTTTTAGTTTTTGAGAACTCTCAGCTATTATTTCTAAATATTGTTCTCGCCCGAATCTCTCTCTTCTTTTCCCTTTGGACTCCAATGTAAACATATGATGAAAATGTTTACTGTGGCCCATATGTTTCAAATGCTCTTTTCTGTACTTTTTTATCCTTTTTGTTTTCCACGTTTAGTCTTCCTATTTTTACTGCTACTCTGTCTTCCAGTTCATTTATCTTTCTTCACCTGTGTTCGGCCCACTACTGAGTTTAATTTTGAATTCTGTCAGTTCAACTTTAATCAGTTTCTAGTTGTCTAGTTAAATTCTCTACCTTGTCATCTATTTTCCTGAACTTGGTAATATTTATCAAAATATATTTGAACTTTAATATCTAGGTCATCCATGATTCTGATTCTGTTTTTTATTCTAATTCTCCTTTTCTTGGGAGTCTTGGTGGTTCTTTGATGAACACCAGACTTGGGATATGACAAGTTGTAGAGAATCATAATGACATTCCAGTTGACCTTTGAACAACCTGGATTTAGATTGCACAGATCCACTTATATATGGATTTTTTCCCAACAACTGCAGCACTGCATGATCCGTGGTTGGTTGAATCCTCAGATGCAGAACCATAGATAGGAAGGGCCGCCTATCAAGTGATATGTGAATTTTTGACTGCATAGGGAGTCGGTGTCTCTAAGTCTTGTATTGTTGAACGGTCAACTGTCCTTTTTTCAAGAGAGAATTTCCTATTCCCAGGTAAGGAGCAGAAGGAAAGATCAGCTTATTGATCTTCAGTCATTGCACAAGCTTCATACTCATTTTCCTTCTTTATAGATGTTTCCATCAAGGTAGCTGTTTCATCAACCTTCCTAACACACATTCACGTGGACACAGATACATATAGAAACCTCCAGTGTCCTAATTCATATCATTAGCTTTCCACCGGGCCACTATTCTTTGGTGGGTTCTGAACCTCAGTTTTATCTCCTCAGCATTACAAGACTCCTGAGTCTTTGTTTTGACTTCAGTTAGCTTTTGTTTGACTTCTTAACATCTTGCCTTGTCTACCTACGTGGAAAATGTGATAACGTCAAGGGACCACTGTTGCTGAATTGAGCTCGAGTCTCTGAATCTTTCCCATCTCTGGGATTTTGATCCTTAAAATTCTAGCTGCCTTGTTATTTCTAAAGTCCAACCCTGCTCTCTCCTCAGTCCTCCAATATTGTCCTAAGATCTACTGGCTTTTCTGCCTCTTAGGAGCCATATTTGGCTTCTCATGCTTTTGATTTTCATCAATAGTTTCTAAATGACTGGATTAGATAAAGCATGTGCAGAATACTGTTCTTACTTCTATGAGTTTCTTTTCTATTTTATTTTTCTATGTCATGTCTACCTCATTAGCTTTATAATGCTCACAGTCAAATGTTGCTTATGATTTATCTGACCTTTCTAGTATGGTTTCCTAAGGTAAACTGATATAGTTGGAAGCAGAAGTCCTTACCTACTATTGAAAAATTCTGTTTTAGCTTTCTATGAATTCTTTGATTTATTTTATTTTGTCCCATCTTCCATCACTTTTTCCTACCAGAAATTCCGATTCTCACAGTTAATTTTAAAATTAAAAATTATAATTAAGCTACTATGTTAATAGTCAAGGGATTAATTTTGCTTTGAAGAAGAACACAGATTGATGAATGGAATATGGAGAATTTCTTAAGACCTTTGTCATTTCTAAGCATGGGAATCAGCCATCTGCACCGTGATAAATTAGTCAGATATGTAAGGAAGCACTCATTATAAAATCAGCATTACTCAGTAACAATCTCAAAAGTTGCTTCACTTTCCTACTCATGTTACCAATTCCCACATGTTCAATAGGAGCTTAGAATCATGAGATAGGCCATTTTCCATGTCCTATCTTAGTAACTATAATTATTGGGAAAACAAAACTATAAATAAGGATTTGCTATGAATATATTCAAACCTTTTGTTCCTAAACATCTTCTAGAAGAAGACTGAAAAGTTTGACATAGAAACACCTCTTGATAAGTAAGAAACAGTAAAATTTCTCATAATAGTTCTTTTCTGATCCCATTATGTGATTCTCAGGTTCACACAAAATTATTTTTATATGAACTTCACAAATCTTATTTTTACTATTAAATCAGTGGCCCCACTCTTTTGAAACATGGGGCAAAATAGTTGAAATTGGAACAATTTTCCAAAACCCAGGGCATATGACATATGTACCTATAGAACGCAATATTTCTGTCTGGTTCTGCAGTAGAATTTTTCATACCTGCCAGTCTAAGTTGACTATTGTTTTTACAGTGCGTTAGTAGAAATCAAATGGTAAATTCAGTCAAACAGTCATTTCATACATCAAAAAGAAAAATCAGTCAACACAACTGTCTGACTGAAATAAAGGAAGAAAACAATTCAAGGCAAACAGTTGTCCTAGGAGACTTGTATAAATGCAGTAGCGGTGTCATGTGCAGAATTAACCTTTCCCCACCTTTAACTGGAGAACATTCTGCCAGCCAATTCAGTCAGCTCAGATAAGCCTGAATTTTAATATTCCAGTCTCATCACTCTCAGTTGATGGTGACTGCGCTTCCTTCTCCTTCCCCTGTCACTCAGTGGAGAATGTCAGAGCAGGAGGACAGTGATATCGGCATACTGTAATGGCCTGCCCTGGACTCTACAGCTTCAAAGTTCTTAAGCTGACTCAGTGATCTTACAGAGTCTGGTGCAGAAGGAATATGTGAATTAAATTACAGACCGTTGACTGCCTTCTAGCACTAACATCCCTTATTTCTGGTTCTAATATATCACTAAATACTCAAGAAGAAATTTTTGAGTGTTTAGCAGAAATATGGCTCCAAAGCAGACACATTGAAAAGAAACATTGTCATCTATGATTGGTTTTAAAGTTGACTTGTCTTTTACTCATAAACAGATTTAGTGTGAATTCAGTTTTGCTAAACGTTAGAGAATCTTTTGGAGGGACGTGCCAACTCTTTTGAGTTTTTTTGCACTCTGACTTTTAAAGCAAGGTTATTTTTCAAAAAGTTTAAGGGTTACTTGAATACTATAAAGATTATTTGTATTTTTGAGTTGCCAGTTCTCTAGAACAAATTTGTGTGCTTGAAGTTCTTAACTGTAGTACCTAGATGGCACGTGGAAAGCAAGCAAAAGAGATGACTTTTCTGCTTTGAGAGACCTCTGCCTATCTTTGTAAGTAACAGGACTCATTCCTCATGAAACAATGTTCAGAAAGGAAGGAAAGGTAGTTTTCTTAGTTGAAGCTTATGATACTGAAGAGGACTCTAAGAATAGCTTCATAAAGAGGATCTGCGTAAAACAGAAGTAACCCTAGGAAACATGTATTTTCTGATGGACTCTTATCTTTGTGATGGGGAAAAGAGGATATGGCAAGGAAGTGACACTAATACTGGCGTGTTACATCAAGCTGTCTCCTGGGATGCAGGGGTAAGCACGTGGGACAATAAAAGCACTTGAGAAAGAGTCAGCTCTCAGCCATCCATCACCTAGTTTGTGAGCATACTTGTGCCTCTCCTCCTCCTTTCCTTTTGACCATTTTACTTTTCTCAGCATATTTAAAAGAAGGCAAGGTGAAAAGAGTGGGTTAACTGTCAGATCAGTCTCATTTTCTGTTTTATAGTACCTCTCCCAGTTTGAGAACAGATAGAGAGCTTCGGAATAATGGGAAAAAAAGAGTCTCTTGGATCAGTAATAGACTCTCATGATAGTTGGCCAATCTTGTGCTCATTTAGGACGCTAAATAGCAGTAGAATGTACCAACTTCTAATTCAGTAACTAATTAAGTGCTCCTTTAGATAATATACCTGGGTAAGGGGAAAAAAACCCTATTTTTCTTTACCTTGTCATAGCATTAATGGATGTTGGGGGGAGTCTGTGTTTATCTGTCTATCCATCTAGATATAGATACATATTTTGGATTTGCTAGATTTATTATTCCTGTACCTGTTTCCCCTCAGATGTATTCCCTCTCCCTTTCTTGCTCTGCTGACCCCTAGAAGCCACATACTGTTCACATGATTAGATTTAATGAGAATCCTTGATATGTAGTTGAGGAGCAGGAGGAAGGGAGAAACCAGAGTCTTTTTCTCTATCTTGATCTTGCTGGCATCTCTGGCAGGAATGTCTTCAACTCTTTGACTCCAGGTCCTAAAAAGCCTGTCAGCCAGGTGACCATAGATGCTGTCTTGACTCTTGGTGATATCACCTGTTTCCTTTGACCTCCAGCCTAAGAGAATAGTAGTCTTCTGTTGGTGATAATCTGTGGATTGCACACATCCCTTATTTGGTCTCATGGCTCTTCCATGACTGGTATAACCAATTCTCTGTACTTAATTCCCTTTAATCTTGCTTGTAAAATGGTTTTCTTTCCTTGGCTAGCCCCTGGGATACAATGGATAGGGCAGTTTTTCTCATGACTAACTCACTAATCAGTGAGGATCAACCAATTCCCAGTAACATTAATATCCTAATTTTACTAACTCATTAGCTGCATTTGACTAACTGTAATATCTGAGCCATCCTTAGAGTATCTTTAAGGTAGCATGATTTGGGGGGTCTTGAGAAAGGTTGTAGGACCTTTCTACCAACTTCATCAATTCTCCTTCCAATGTCACTTGTATAATCATTTCTTAGTCTCACAAAATCTGAGGGATAGAGGGGGAATTATAACTCTGCAACATAGTTTCTGGAATCAGATGCAAACATTTAAAACATTAATCACACCTGTTTTTTCTAAGACAATATGAATATTTCAAATATTTGGCCTATATGAAACTTAGTAATAAATGCAATTTATAATCAGTGTCCCTATGAGATTTGCCTACTGCCACATTTAATTTTTACTAACAAGGCATTTCCCCATGCAATAACAAACATGAATCATTACACAATCGTAGGGGTACAAGTAATATCAGATTTTTCATATAAATACCATTTATTTTGGATCCAGACACAAACCACCTAGTTGGGCAAATGTACAGTGTCATCTAATAGTGGGAAACCCTTCCATTATTTTGTAGACGAGATCGGAGGCTTCTTCTATACCAGAAAAAGTGAAGAGAGACTTGGTCCTCATTTGCAAAGGTCATGCCTGCCAATACTTTTTGATCAGACCAGGAATGATCCCTTTGAAGGTGGAGGGGATTCCAGAATATCATGATTTAGAATCCACTCCATAGACACAGCACGTTTAGAAATCCTTCCATACATGGGTGCCATGTTCAATTTGTAACCACTGTCCTCTGCTTCATCCTCAGTGACCTCACAATAGCTAGGGTCAGATCATCCTTGTTAGACCTTGGCACTCACTCTGTCAGCCAAGTGATATGCCAGCTTCGTAATGGACTCACTGTGAAACTGAAGCCACAGTGTAGTGTTTGCCAATTTCTGTAGTGGGACTGCTCCCATGGTGGTCAGTTTCATGTTACCAACATGATGTCAGTGAAGGCAGAGTTGGGAACAGATTTTTTTTATTATTTCCACCATACAAATTTAAGACATGTAAATAACCTCAAGAAAGAGCACAGATTATAATAAAATGCAGTATAATAATTAGGAAGTGATGAGTTTTGAATATCCGTTAGTATTGTTGTTAATAAAATTAGTTTCACAGTAAGTTTATATCATTTAAATTTTAATGATGACTGTATTTGACAACACAAAATTCCTGAAAAAGATAAGCAAGAGAATATGAGCTCTCTGTAGTACACTACCATTTGTCTTTCTCTCCTTAGGTTCTCTTGGAGCCTGCCAGGCTCCTCCCGCCATGGAATTCCCCAGGCAGTAGCACTGGAGTGGGTTGCCGTTCCCTTCTCCAGGGGGTCTTCCGGACCCAGGGATGGAGCTCAGTCTCTTGCACTGCAGGCAGATGCTTTACCCTCTGAGCTACCAGGGAAGACCTGGAGTGTCCCCAGTCTCCACACAGAAAGAGCCGCTGTAAGAACTGACAGCGTCATGGTCCATGGTCCTGGGTCTGATTTCTTTAAAGAGGTGTGAAGAGGATCCTGTCTACTATGCACCTTGTCACATGGAGAGTTAAGAACTAGAACTGTGGGGCTGACTGTGCTTCTGGAGAGAAGGGAGTTAGGGTTGGAGACTGTAGGGAAGCTCATTTTTATATGTTTTTGTGAGTACAGAGCAGTAAAACACAAAATGAAAATGGATTTATCAGTAGACTATTTCACTACGTAAAATTTTGACTCAGTCACCCTACTATGAACAATGTTCCTGCTGCCCCCACTGTTTTAGGATGTCACAGAGGGCTCCCTTAGAGTGCTCCCTGACTAATGTAGATGCCAGGCACCGTAGGGGGCTCCCCAGCTGGCACTAGTGGTAAAGAACCCGCCTGTCAGAGCAGGAGACATAAGATGGACAGGTTTGATCCCTGGGTCAGGAAGCTCCCCTAAGGAGGAAATGGCAACCCACAAGAATGATAGTATCAAGAGTTAAGGGTGTAAGGAAGTGACTTAAGAGTCAAGAGGTGAACCCTTATGAATGAGATGAGTTTTCTTATAAAAGAGGCCCCACAGAGATCCCTTGTTTTTCCTGCTATGTGAGGATGCAATAAGAAGTCTACAACCCAGAAAAAGTCAGCAGCCAACCATGTTATCACTCCGATCTTTTGATGTACAACTTTCAGAACTCTGAGAAAGTTCTGTTATTTATAAATTGTCCAATTTATAGTGTTTTGTTACAGCAGCCCAAGTGGATTAAGACACCAAGTATTTGCTAAGAGTGTTTTTGGATGAGATTAAAATTTAAATCGGCATATCGAGTAAACCAGATTGCCCCCCCTAATGTGAGTGGGCCTCATTTAATCATCTGAATGCCTAAATAGAACAGAAAAGCTGACCTTCCCCTGTGAAGAGGGAATTCTGCCAACTTGTGTCCTTTGAACTGGGACACTGAATTTGCTCCTGCCTTTAGACTCGAACTAAAACATTAGCTCTTCCTGATCTCAAGCCTGCTAGTTTTTAGAATGGAACATCATCATTGGCTTTCCTGATTCTCAGAATTGTGGACTTAGGCTTGAGTCTTCAGCTCTGACTTACCACCCTGCAAATACTGAGACTTCTGCATCTCTCTAATCATGGGAGCTAATTCCCTATAATGAATGTGTTTGTGTATAAATATATACATATATTGTTATAAACACACATATATACATATTTATGCCCTATTGGTCCCATTTCTCTCGAGAACTCTAATGGATTGCCTGATATTCTTAATTTTGACTCTGTTGACCTCAGCACTCTATTATGGAAGATGGTATAATTTTTATTTAGCAGTAATTACCTTATTGAATACATTTTTGAAGTAGGAGGAAAGATATTTTCTTTTTTGCAGCAATACAGATTTTTCTTTTTTGCTATAGATGTAGATCCCAATGATTATTTCAATTAGCTGATTTAGTATTGATGAAAATGATGGAGAATATTTTTAAACCAAATTCCAATTACATAATCATAAACCTTCACACTTAATTAATCATAGTTTACATGTTTGGAAAATTGAATCACTCTTAAGGAGCCTAAGTAGTTATTTATGTATACTATAGAAAATTACAGAGGCAGGAAATTTGTTGATACTCCTTTTAAGGTTCTTTTGAATTTCCAAAATATTTTATAAGGTTTAGGTTACTTTGAAGTAGGATTCGCATTTATAAAGAAGTAATCAAAGTTGAAAGAAGGAGCACAAAACTAAAAGTCAAGTCTCTTAGAAACTAACCTTGACTCTGACAATGATTAGTTTTTAACTAGTTCACAGCAGTGGATCTCACTTTCATTATGTATGAGTACTGGTAATAATCAGATAATATGTATGCTTTTAGTATTATTTCATCTATAGGCAACAGTGTGAGATAAGTTTCTTTGTTCTGACTCATCTAAACTCATCTTACTGACTTGGGTTTTTCTCATCCTACTTCTATGACCACAGAATGACTCCCTCCTCTGGCCAGACTGCACTAAGGAAAAACAAATCTGATATTCATCTGTCATGAGTTTAAATAATTTAAAAGGGATTCAAGTGTGATTGACTCTGTGTTGCTGCATTTGTTTTGCATTTTAACAAGACCGACATTTTTAGCTAAATGAATGAAACTCAAAAGTGGAATTTCAGATGACAGTATAGTTTGGGACAGAAGTTTTCTTAGCCATTTGAGGAGCTTTCAGGGTGATTGTTTATTTGGCTTACCTATAATATTGAGAGAAGAATGTACAAGTCAGGATTGGCCAAGAGATAGAGGAACTGCTGCCAACCATACTTCATTAATTTTTAATCAAGTATTATGTTCTAGGCATTGTGCCGGTTCATAGGTATGTAGGGTTAGCGAAGATGGTGCATAGAACTTATTAACTACTTGTGCTTACTTGTGACCATGAAATCTACAAACTTAGAGAAATATTGAAGACCCCAGGCCCACAATGCCCTACATCGCATAACAGTCATCTCTTCTTACTTGATAGAGTTTGAAACACTGTTAAAAGCTGGAGGAAAGATTAGAACAATTCTTCATATCTTACTTCAGCCCTGAAATAACCTCCACATTTTCTCCTGTATCTTTCTTTCTTTTCTTTTTTTTTTTTTTTGGTCCTGTTTTGCTTTAAGGAAGAAAGGGCACTTAAAACAGTAAACAGGGTGATTGAGATAGAGACAAGTAAAAAAATAGTATCAATGCATTTTGATAATTGATCCCTCAAATTGTACAAATAGTATGAGATAATTGTATAATTAAATTGTAAAATTGTATAAACGTGTATGAGATTAAGTTTAATTGAAAAGAGTGTTACTGAAAATGATTAAATACCAGTTAGCAATATTTATCTGCTACTATTCAAAGTCACAAGCTGGACACTAATAGTAATGTTCAAATTTATAATCAACAGTAAGTAATAAATAGACTAGCAAAAATTCTTTTATAGGACTTCTATAGCCTCTTAAATTAATTCACCAAAACTCAAATACTGTCCTTGATAGCATTGGAGATGAAAGCTTTACTTTTTAATGGGAAATCTGCATCTCATTGTAAAAATGGAACACTTCATTCCTGGTCTATACATATTTTCAGAAACAGTAGTTTTTGGATTGCCAAATACTTCACATAAAGACAGTCTTGAAAATTCATTTCAGGCATAAGACACCTATATATATAGAAAGAGGACTATTAAAATGAAATAACCACTTCCTGGGACCAAAAGGTTATAATGATGAAAACTCTTCAAAGTGATACCTTTTGCCTTATGTTTTGCAATCCTAAGCCTGCAAGTACAAAAAAAGATTGAAGAGTGAGAAATAGATACAGTTTATGATGATTATTGATATAATTGCAGTTCCTGGTACTACTTGGGTCAACTATCAAGGAGCAGGGAGAATTTCGGCAGTAAAACAGTCTTATCAGATTTATCAAATTTTTTCTTAAACTTGATCATTAGTGTCTCCTACATGCAACCATTATTACATTTTTCCTTTTGACATTTTCCTGCTTTGCTAAGAAAGAAAATATATATTAGACTGGTAATATAGAGCCTCAAGTTTTGGTTCCAAGTTTGTGATTTGGAATAAGTCCTATATCTTATATAAGCCTTCTATTGTAAAAGTAAAACTTCCATTTCCAAAGTTTTAGAGAACAATATTTACAGTGGGTTTAAGTTTATGAAGATTTTTTAAAAGTCCTATATAAGAATTCCCTCTAGTTTTGATTATATTGACATTTGATTATAAATTTAGAAGGTGGATCATGACCCCAGTTACCAGTGCTGGGTACTTTCTACAACACCAAGACATCTCTCACCTTGAAGATCAAAAAAGTAAAGTGTGTTCAATTCAGATTGATCTGATCTGACACCTTGGTGTTGAGACTCAGGCTAACTACCATTTGTTAATGAATGTAAGCTGTCTCTCAGAAATGTGAGTAGATCCGTTGGTATTTAGATTGAGTTTAAAGTCAACCAGTTGGAATATATATTTCACAAAGTTACATGCGTTTGTAGATCAAATGATCCTGGGATTTCTATGACTTTGTTGTGAAATGCCTAACTGATAGAGCCTCAGAAATTACCTGTAGTTTGTGTAGGAGAACATAAGGACAATGTGGCAGATGTGGCTAATGGACTGATAATGAAAAGTCATACTTTCCTGAGCTTGTTTGCAGAGAGATGGGGCCCTGTGGCTGCTTCCCCCTAAAATGAATGTAAATGAGAGCAACACGCACATCTTCAGGGCCAAAGCAGTTAAGGACAGATGCACCTTTCCTAAGGTCTCTTTTCTCCAAATACACAGTGAGAGGATCCCAAAGACTGAGCCGAGGACAGGATTTCTGAAGGCCGTTAAATGAGGAAACCCCACCTGGCCATTCAAGTGTCAGAAATAACATCTGTTGTGTGAAGGCACTAAACTGTGGAGAGTTGCTGGCCGTACTGAATTATTACCAGACCTTCCTAATACAGAATTTGATTTTTTTTCTTTTCTTTCTTTTTTTTTTTCTTTGCTAGTGATAGCACTAACTCAAAGATATTTAAGGGTTGAGGAAGAATGATACCATCAGTTTGTTTGCAGTCTCTCAGTTTATATGGTTTACATTTATGTTTTTGTCCTGTTTATGCTGTTTGTCCCTACTGGGGAGTTGAGGGGCACAAATCCATAAAAACTTTACTGGAGAAACCGAGGGTTTAGGGGACTTCCCTTAGAACACATTGCCAGTGAGTGTCACAGTGCAGTGGAGATTTGTAACTCAGGCAAATGGATCCAAAGCCCACACTTTTCCAAAGTTCTTCAGCCTGAAAAAGCCTACAAGTTAGTTAATCCAAGAGATCCATGGTGGTACAGATGCAGTCTTAAGGTCCAACTATGTCCTTCCTTTGCAAGTTTTATTGAGGTGTATTCTATGTAGAGGAAAGTACAAATATCATGAATGTTTCATTTCAAAGACTGTGACAAATAAAGCACAACTGTGCACCCATCATGCAGATGAAGGCGGAGCCCTCCATACCCCCTGCACTAGTTCCTTTCAGCAGCTCCTCGCCTCCTTTAACCTAGAGACTAGTTTGACTGCATTGCATTTTATATAAATTTGGTAATATAGTGTGTATTCTTTGGTGTCTGGCTCTTGTTTTTTTTTTTTTTTTTTTTGGCTGATTAGCGTATTTAAGAAAGCCTCACTGTTGGGTGAAGTGAAGATGATTCTTTTTCATTGCTTGTGTTTTCTTCTTGTTTGTGTAAATCACAATCTGTTAATCCATCCTTCTACTCACGGGCACTTGGGTAGTCTTCACTTTGGGTTTATTGGAAATAATCATACTCAGTGAGTCCCACATTTTCCCAAGGGAGCACACAAGTGACAGGACCAGAGGGCGCAGTGTCTCCTGCTTGCCGCCTCCCCTGCGTCCCAGCCCTTCACGTTTCGCTGGTCGGACTCTTAAAGGAAAGGGAACCAGAGGACCCTTGGCATCCACCTTCTATCTGATTTTACACTGTGTGTTTTGGTATTTTTACTCCTTGGATACTCTGTATAGGTTTACCTTTTTGAGTATGCTGAATGTAGGAAGTCTAATTTTAATTTATTCTTTATATAAAATATTAAAACAATTAATAAGCATTTCAAAGTTGAAAATATCAATTTAGTATACAGAAAAGATCATTGGACTTTGAATTCTGGAAAAGTAGATTTAATTTCTATCTCAGGGACTTTGTTTCAAAAAAACCATCTTCAAGACTAAAATTTGCAATCTGCATGATAGAGCTATATTCCTGCTGCAGAAACTTTTTCTTGTGCAGATGTTACATTTGTGAATGCCTTTGGTAATCCTAAGGGCAGTACACAAATATTGGTCATTATTAGGGATAAACTTGCAAAGAAAGTGGGTGCTAAGTCTGAGTGTTCATAATAGCTGAAACAAATCTAAGGTCGAATTTGTTGAGATTTTCTTCATTTAATTTTCTTTTCTGTGTGTGTGTGTGTGTGTGTGTGTGTGTATGAATGTACTTTTAGGTCTACTTTTATTTAGTTAGACAAGAGAGTGAAAGAAAAAGAGAGAAGGGAACGCTATCCAGGAAAAATGAAGCTTAAAATTCTTGCCAAGAACTAGACAGGCTCCCCACAGAGTGAGGTGTTACGGTTATGGACATCCGTTGCCCCCTCTCTTGGGACTCATAAACTGGCTAGATGTCCTCCAATTTCTACCCCAGACATAAAACGGCTCGGGTGCATTGTCAGCCGTGATTACACCCTCCCCAAGGGTCCTGAAATTCAAGCACCCACTCCTAATCTCCCTGCTACAACAGAAGTCCCCTGCAATCAAAGACAAATTTGTAGGTCAATGAGTTGAAAATTGGTTGTCTTTAACTTTCTGATTTTTAAATACATTTTGTACAAATTGGTTCCAAGGAAAAATAGGATGGGATGGTGAAAAATAAGAGCTGCCACCTTGCATTAATATTCACAATATTGTCTACTTACTTTTGGTTTCTGGACTTGGCTCCTGTCTCTGTCAGTAATAAAAAGATAATAAAATGGGTAAATGGAAACCAGAGAATTTGCAAGCTGTATGATAAGTGTGGTTTTTCATGTTTAAAAAAAAATGTTCATCTGGGAACAAACTAACTTAAAGATTTTAAAAGCCAATTTCAGCTTAGCGGCTGGGGTTTGTTTGAAATCTTAACCACTGACTGAGGTGTGACACTTACATTTGATACAGCAAATCTTGTCGACTGTTATTTTAAAGGACTGA
This sequence comes from Muntiacus reevesi, assembly GCF_963930625.1. Lineage (NCBI taxonomy): Eukaryota > Metazoa > Chordata > Mammalia > Artiodactyla > Cervidae > Muntiacus > Muntiacus reevesi. Next base: position 663,841 of record NC_089255.1, on the reverse strand, counting down.
AATGTGCTTTTATTGCAAAATTGTCTCAGATAAAAAATATATTTTTACAATCTCACTCTGTCATAAACTTTCATGTCAGGTTGTGGCTCCGCAATGCATGCGGGGGAAGCATTATACAGAAATAAGAAGGAGACATGTATAATATTTTATTTTCCATTTTAAGAGAGGAACAGAGATGGTCTTATACCATTCTTGTTATCAAAATACTAAATATTACATACTTGATCGGAAATGATCTGTAAGCATATCTCAAGTCATAAGACTATTGCTTATTGTTGCAGAATCGTTTTCTTAGTTTGATATACTATAATGCCATATATATAAGAAGTTCTGTGAAATGTGTTTATACTTTCTCTCACTTATCATATTTCCTGAAATAATTACTAAAAACTCCAGGCCAAAATTCTACAGGAGAGGGGAGCTTGATTTATATGATTCTCACACTAACATTTCAAAAAATTGAGTTTCTCAAAAAAAGTTTTCAATGAATTGTGTTATAATTAATTAAACTGTAGATTTCTCACTATTATAAGTCCTATGATTTCAAGTTTAAAAGTACTTGAAAAGATTCCATTTATATGAATAAAATGTCTACTCTAGTCTGTGTTTGAGAATGGAAGGATACAAATTTGAAATGACATTGATTAGCACAACCATTGGCATATTTGTCAATAGATATCAATGATAGAAAACAAACTGGCAAGCAGTTTTTGTCTCAGGGCCATTTCTTTTTAGAATATATTATTTGTTTATTGACCTTAGAAATCTGGGCACACATTAAAGCTTTTAAACATAAAATAATGATGGTGGGAAAATTAATTACAAGGCATTGCTCACATGTTTCAAAACACCAAAATGCTATAATTCTCAAAGAGAAGTCCTCTGCCCTTAGCCTTAGGATTTTAGGGCTTCAGTGTATTTATATATAGGCATATCTCAGAGATTCTGTAGGTTCAGTTCCAGACCACTGCAGTAAAGCAAATATGATAAAGTGAGTCACATGAATTTTTTTGGTCTCTTGAGTGCACAAAAAAGTTATGCTTACACTATACTGTAGTCTAGTGTGCAACAGTATTATGTCTAAAAAAGTACATACCTCAGTTGAAAATACTTTATTGCTAAAAAATGCTAACCATCATTTGACAACGCAGTCTTTCCACAAACCTTCAATATGTGAAAACCACAATGTATGTGAAGCTTGATAAACTAAGCACAGTCAAATGAGGTATGCTTGTATGTGTATATTTACAAATAAAGAGGGTTGTTCATATTGTTCCTTCCCTTACACTGGCACTAGAAAATGCTCTTAGGGTAATTCAAACAGGATAACGAATGTTAAAGTGCTTTGCAAGCTAAAAAAAAAAAAAAAAAAAAAGCTTTGACTCCTGTGCCACCCCCCTGAGTTTGGTATACTCTTTACATCTGTTGACTTTTAGAATGACTTTTGTGATTATTTTTGCTTGACATGAGAGTCTCAAGTGAGCTGTGATTTCCACTTGATATGTGGGTGTTGAGCGCTTCCTTGGTGGCCCAGCAGTGAAGAACCCACTGATAATGCAGGAGACACGGCAGGAGCTGAAGGTTCAGTCCCTGGGTCGGGAAGATCTCCTGGAGAAGGAAATGACAGCACAATCCAGTGTACTTGCCTGAAAAATCCCATGGGCAGAGGAACCTGGTGGTATCTCTAAACAGTTCAACATGACTTAGCGACTAAATAGCAACAACAGCAGCAGAGGCCAACTCGTTCATAAGATTTCTGACACCAGATGTCTGGGATTTTTCCCACGCTGAATCTCCAACACCAGCTTGATATCCTTTATTCAGTTCTGACACTAACCAGCGGTAGCATAGAGGCTGCTGGTTAAGGGTTGTGAGACTGCCCCTCCCCCAGCCTCTAACTTCAGATACTAATCACTAGTAGTAGATCCTCGGGTTGCCTAAAATTTCTGACCAACTTGGCTGCAAATTGGAGGTTCCCACAGTACCCTCCCTGGATTCAGTAATTTGATCGAGCAGCTCATAGAGCTCAGGAAAACAGTTCACTGATTTTATATTTTATAAAGGTTACAAATGAAAAGCTGGATGAAGAGATACATAGGATGAGGTCTGGAAAGGTCTTGAGTGCAAGAGTCTACCTTTTATAATTGAAATGCGCTGTCCTCCAGGCACGTAGGTGTGTTCACTAACGGGGAAATACTCTGAACCCAGTACTTTTAAGGTTTTTATGGAGGATTCCTAATGTTAGCATGATCACAAACTGCACTTCCAAACTTTTCCCTTCCTGGAGAATAGGAGATGGGACCAAAAGTCCCAAAGTTCTGCTCCCAGCTTGCTCTTTCTGGTGACCATCCTCCATCCAAGAGAACAGAAAGATATTCCTATCACCTAGGAAATCACAGAGGACTTAGGAGCTCTGTGTCAGATGGTCCCATCACTCAGTAAATTAACGAAAGTCTCAAGAGCTTTGTGTCAGGAACTTGGGTCAAAGAGTAATGATAGTATCTCTCTCTACAAGTTCAAGAGATCTGTGTCAGACACTCGGGCCCTGACCAATATATATGCATATATATAATGTTTGTTTTCTTATTTTACAGAGGGTCTACACTGCTGAAGAATGAGACAGCTAGGCTTTTAATCTAGGCTTCCATGATAAACTCAGGGCACTGAGTTTTCTATCACATTAAAAATTCTAAGGAGATACTAGCATCATTAAAATCTTATTTAATTATACTTTTTATTAAGACGTGTTAATGTGGTTACCGAGTGCTGCTGGATTGTTAATAAATAATCTTTCCAACAAGAATTTTATGATCATGATATACTAAATAGAAAAGCTCTTTAGATTTATCCATGTTATGATTTTGAAAAGTAGTCAAGTTAGGTATTTCTGATGTCAGAAACCCAGTAAGAGTAAGCTGCTGAATTCAAGTTAGTAAAGATATTGAGCCATTTCTTATCTGTATGAACAGCAAGAATCTGAAAGCATAATTCCAGCAAATACACTCTTTGAGAATCAGCCCATATGTCACTAGACGTCTTAATATTTAAGGTGAACTAGAAAATAAGACCAGAAAGATTTCATTTACTTCCAATCTAATTCAACAAACACTTATTGAACTCTTATTAAAGGAAGGTTCTGTTTCAGAGACTGTGCATATATAGATGAATAAAACGAAAACAAACAGAAAAAGCCGACTCTTGCCGACCTCATCCGCAGCGTTTATGGTGGTTGAGCTTGCGCTACGTAAAGCCTGTTTCCTCTGGTCTGCCTTACTTAGACCAGGACAGAGACTCTGGGTACCTGCATGTTCCCAGTGAAGATTAAGACCTCTGCAGGAAGAGTCGACAATGATTTGCGGACCTGCTCAATCATTTCCTGCTGATTGCTATTGAAATTCCTTGGAGACTGACACTGGCTTACACATAGCTATCGCTATAGTCCCTACACACTTGTTGCTCAAAGTATGGCCTGTGGGCTAACAGTGTTTGAGTCTACTTGAAAAGTATAGATGACAACTTTTCTCTGTTTGGTAGAATTCACCTGTAAAAGCTATCTAGTCTTGGCATTTTGTTTTGGGTGCAGTTTTTAAATTATCTGTTCTGTTTCATTACTGGCAATTGGCCTGTTCCTATTTTGTATTTCTTCCTGACTCAGACTTGGGAAAATGTGCATTTCTAAGAATTAGTTCAGCACAGAGGGCCTTGAGACAACTCAAACTCTTTATTTAGTACTGAATTATGATTGGGTAAGTGTGTATGTTTCATGCTTAAGTGATTTTTATCCCACTTGTGTGTTCTTTTGGAGTTTAGATACCTAAATGTATTAATGCAGACCAGGTTATGTCCTGTACATTCTAGGTAAGCATTGTGATGTGTGTTTACTGAAAATGCCCAGTGCAGTCAGTGAGTTAGAATGCTGTCTCCTGCAGTAGCTGGTCTCTGTTAGGGTTCCATAACCAGTCCCAGCTGCAGCTTCTCTCAGAGTCACTCTGTCTGACGCTTCTGGAGACGCCGTGTGGAAACAGAGCTTCGGGCGCTGAGCTGTGTCTCCTGTGCGTCGTGGGCTCAGTTTTGTCCAGCTCTCTGTGGCCCCGTGGAGCGCTGAGTTTCACATGGTCTCAGTCCTTCCTCCTCAGATCGAGTGTGTTGTTTTATTTAAGATCGATGAAACATATCTCATTCCTGTCATCTATTATTTCCATTATGTAAGATACTTGAAATTTCACTTTTGTATTTCCTCCCGCAAGTGGTTAATTCTATATTTATGTATGCATTAACTTCTGAAAGATTTGCCTTCTTACAACTAGAATACAAGTCCCATGTATTTAGAGAACATTCGCTTTGTTAACCATTATGCACCAGTTCCAAAAACTTGACTCAACCTATAGTAGTTATTAAAACATATTTATTAAAAAAAATTTTTTTAAACATATTTATTGAATAAATAAGTACATTCCCATACTGTCAAATACCTTTAAACCTCTTTTAGGAGTAGATTACTTATCATATTATGAATGATTTAGTTCAAAGCCCTTCTACATGTTCCTCTGTTTTTCTCTTTAAAATGCTGTCTTTATAAAATGTGGCAAATTTTACTGCTTCTCTAGGCTGATATGATCCTCTGAGTTTCATTTTTCCATTTTAGATAATTTCTACACTAATTAGAAAGCAATGAAAAACATACTATTATTTTTAGTCTCTAAAGCATGAGACTGTAGTGCATTTGTTCTTCCACTATAGTTATTTTTAAAATAAAAGGCAGTGTTTCAGTTTCATAGGTTTCTCTTAACTGCCTGGTGAATGCAGTCATTCTTTTGGGAGGTACTTTCTGACATATACTTGGAGAGTAGAGTATAAGAGCCTGTCTTTAAAAACTCACTGTCCAATAGAATATAAAAATCTTAAGGGGTGTGCCAACAGCCCCTAAAGATCAACAGAAAATCCTGAATCCAGTAAAGCTAAATTTATTTGACATATTGCAATAAGGGAAAATACACTATAGCTGTCACACTCTTGGTAACATCTCTGAAGGGGAAAACCGGGGAGGTGGGGAATAGTTGCATGGTTTTAGAATTTTAGAGAGTAATTTTCAGGTGAATCTTGCAAGAGAGGGAACCAGCTGGGACCGGGCAGAGTTTATGCTGTAACTGCTTTGGGTTGGCATGTACAGGGAAGTGAGGGTTTTGAAGTACGGTGTGACAAATAAGTCTCGTCTCCACAAGTCAACTGCTCTTATTTGCTCAGCCTTCTCTTCTAGGAGGGAGTATTCCCTGGAGCAAAAACCTAATTTTACTTTGCTTATTCTCAGTATTGTTTAACATAGTCAGAGGAAGTTTGCTCAGTCTCTGTATTGTTTAACACAGGAAGAGAAAATTATTTTGGCATCAGGTTTCAGTCCTTCGTTTTTGTGATTTATCAGCTTTGGCTGAAGAAGACTATTATCATCTGATCACATGATAAATTATATATGTATCACTGTTTGAGCTATCCAGCTCTTTGGGAAAGACCCTGATGCTGAGAAGGACTGAGTACCGGAGGAGTAGGAGACCAGAGAGGATGAGACAGTTGAACGGCGTCACCAGTTCAAGGAGTCTGAGCAGACTCTGGGCGATAGTGAAGAGCAGGGAAGCATTCTGCGGTCCTTCAGGGCACAAAGAGTAGGACATGATTGAACGACTAAACACCAGCAGCACTGTTTGATGTTATGGCTGCATATAAAGTTTCTGATAATAATCACTGCAGCTGTTTAAGATTTTCTTCTCTATTGGGGGGCAGGTAATTTATTATATACATATTGTTTGATGGAATTGCAGCCATGAAACAATATTTAAGACTGAAGATTAAACAATTGAGCACTACAACACAGACACATACTAATATGAATTATTATCATCAGAACTGTGGTTCACTTCTAAGCCAGAAATAGTCCTCATTCTTGAGAATAGATCAAATCCCACACCCACATTATCTCAAATTATGTATGGGTATTTCTTGTGTTTGTCCAGTTTTGGCATCAGGGTAAATTGAAATAATAGAATGAGTTGAGAAGTATTCTGTCCTCTTCTGTTTTTTAGAAGACTGTGTAAGGAATTGGTCGTGTTTTCATTAACTGTTTGACCATAAAATTCTTTGGAATTCAGCCTCAAAGCAATCTGTACACTGCATTTTTAAAAAATTGTTCATCAACTCACAAATCTACAAGTTATCTGAAAAGTTTATCTGTAAAACTCTACCTTTCCGTAGCTTCATCACATACTATGGATATTACCTTAGCACTTTATGGAGCAGTGTCACATACAAAACAAATCCCCTCTTCTTTTTCCTGAATGTAAAGTATTGTTGATTTGTTACATTGAACTCATAGTGAGCAGCACTATAAGTCATGCTTGAATGAAGCTTATCTAACACACCTTTTTTCCTAAGAAGCACATCACAGCCGTCTTGTGCTTGTAGACAGCACTTCACTACAGTTGAGGCCATTTAAAATAGCAAAATCACAAAAAAAGCACAAGAACATGAAAAACTTGACACTAAGTATACGTCAGAAAAGAAACTTGTTCCGTGTGAGAGCTGAAATGACAGGGCAGTGTGTTGCCTGATTTGACCTCAGTTAGAACATGTTTTGGGTGACTCAGATGATTCATTACTTTTTATATAAGTTTGTAAATGACTGTGAACTTGCGCTGAGTGTCCGTTTGGGGGGTTACAAACACATTTTGCAAGTCGTCAAATTTGCAAATGCAGAATCCATGAAGAATGGATCCGTACGTTAGTATGCTCAATAGTGTCCTACATTTCTCCAAGGCTCTCTTCATTGTTCCTCATTCTTATTTTTTTTCTGCTCTCAGATTCTGTGATCTCTATCAACCTGTCTTCGTGTTTACTGGTTTATTCTTCTCCTAACTCCCATTTCCTGTTGACCCCTGAAGCAGAATTTTTGTTTGGTTATTGGGCTTTTTGAACTCCAAAGTTTCCTTTTGGTTCAACTTATCATTTCTATTTTTCATTGATCTTTTCTAATAGATGAGACATTATCATCATATCTTCCTTTAATTCTGTAAGTGTGACTTTCTTTAGTTCTTTGAAGGTGTTTGTAATAGCTACTTTAGAGTTTCTCTCCTCAAAGTACATTTGGGCTCTCTAAAATGCAGTTTCCTTTGCCTGTTCTTTTAAATCCTGAAACTATGCTTTCTTGTTTATTTGCCTTTCTCATAGTTGGTACTTTTTTAGTTCCAAACTGGATATTTGATAATACATTGTAGCAGTTCTGATACTAACTCCCTATTTCTAGGGCTATCATTGTTAACTAGTCTACTTGTTTGTTGGCATTTATTTTCTAGTTAGTTGCTTGTTTTAGCTGAGTGAAATTAGTTTTTCCCCAAATGTGCAACCCTTAATGTTGAGCTTAGAGAGTGCAGGCTTGAGTATGACTCCTCCTACCCCACTGGGTTAAAATGGTTTTATCTCTGTCCTCTTTGATTATCTCTTTCAGTGAACTCCCTTTGAGGATACTGCTTTAGTTGCAGATGGCATATCTGCATTGGTATCAGATGCCACAGTTAGCCTATGCTAATTTCTAGCTGATTGCTCTATTGTTTTGACAACACCCTGGTAAATAAATTACTCTGAAGTCTGATCTGATTCTGCCTGAACAGAAACAATCTGATTCCAGTGCTTCTACAACTTCTGTAGGAGTTGTCTTTGAGGTCACATTTTAAGGCTTCCGCCACCCCCAGGAGGACCCTGCTACTTCTTTCCTCAGTTATTTCTACTAACCTTCTAGCTGTTCTGCCTTTTCTCGTATTGCTGTTACAGAGCTATAAGCCCCAACTAATTTACTTATCACCAAAATCACCACTGGTGATTCCAGTGTCCTTAGGCTTGAACTTCTCCACACTCCATTCAATATAAGATGAGTCCTCTTAAGGAGAAGTATGGAGTGCTCTGTGCTTTTAGGCTTCCTCTTCTTCCCGGGCAGAATGTACCTGCTACTGCTTCAGAGTTTAAGGTGAGGACAGCACCCTGTTTCTCTTGCAGAGACACCCATGTTCTATGAGCAGAGTTCTAGGCAAAGATACTGTATGGTCGTCTTGGCTTTCTCCTCCTAACATGGAACCTCAGCTATACTCGTGTACTAAGACGAGGATGCTTAAGGTCTAGTATTCTCAGCCTGTCATGGCTGCTGTGGAACTTTTGTCCTACAACAAGGCCCAGGTAGAGGAAGAGAGCCTCTACCTTCTCAGTCATTTTTGCCTGAAATAGAGCTTTAGCCACATGAAGCTGGGAGAGGAAGGGATGAGAAATAGGTGGTCTGCTCCTCTTGGCAGATACCATAACCCTAGGCTTGGACTGTCATGAAAGACTTACTCCATCTTCTTAACTTCCCAAGCCTAGATTAGACCTCCTGTCACTATACCTGGGAAAGGAAGGGGGCAAGGCATGGTTCAGATGGCACTGACTCTGTTCTTCTAAAAGTTAGCAGGTTTTCTTGAATTAGTATTTCTCCATTTGTTATATGACCTTAGGATGGCTTCCAGACATATTTAAATTGTTTTCCATACTTTGATCATTTGTTTTTTATTGGGAAGAGGATCCACAGAGTTCCTCACATCACTATTCTAGAAGTGCTTCTGACTTGACTTTTCTGGGATGTGTCACTGTTTATAACATCTTTGCATGAAAAGTTCCCTTGATATCTCTAATTTTCTTGAAGAGATCTCTAGTCTTTCCCATTCTATTGTTTTCCTCTATTTATTTGCATTGATCACTGAGGAAGGTTTTCTTATCTCTCCTTGCTATTCTTTGGAATTCTGTATTCAAATGGGGATATCTTTCCTTTTCTCCTTTGTCTTTCACTTCTTTTCATAGCTGTTTGTAAGGCCTTCCTAGACAGCCATTTTGCCTTTTGCGTTTTTTTCTTGTTGATGTTCTTGATCACTGCCTTCCCTGCAATGTCACAGACCTCTATCCATAGTTCTACAGCCACTATCAGATCGAATCCCTTGAATCTATTTGTCACTTCCACTATATAATTCTAAGGGATTTTATTTAGGTCACACCTGGATGGTCTAGTGGTTTTTCCTACTTTGTCCAATTTCAGTCTGAACTTGGCAATAAGGAGTTCATGATCTGTGCCAGAGTCAGCTGCTGGTCTTGTTTTTGCTGACTGTATAGAGCTTCTCCATCTTTGGCTGTGAAGAATATAATCAGTCTGATTTTGGTATTGACCATCTGGTGAAGTCCATGGGTAGAGGCTTCTCTTGTGTTGTTTGAAGAGGGTGTTTGCTCTGACCAGTGTGTTCTCTTGGCAAAGCTCTGTTAGCCTTTGCCCTGTTTCATTCTGTACTCCAAGGCCAAATTAGCCCAGAGACTTTGAAAGATGGGGCCTGACTGTTCTCTAATTGTGATATACATCTATCATCACCGTGGTGGTTTGTGAACTTGATAACAGCTGTGAAGTTTGGCACTTCCTCACAGTTAATACATGCCGGTATCTGAAATTTGTTTGTTCTGTTGTGGGATAGGCATTATTTAATTAAATAACTGTAATGTATGGATGTGAGAGTTGGACTGTAAAGAAAGTTGAGTGCAGAAGAACTGATGCTTTTGAACTGTGGTGTTGGAGAAGACTCTTGAGAGTCCCTTGGACTGCAAGGAGATCCAACCAGTCCATCCTAAAGGAGATCAGTCCTGGGTGTCCTTTGGAAGGACTGATGTTGAAGCTGAAACGCCAATACTTTGGCCACCTCATGCGAAGAGCTGACTCATTTGAAAAGACCCTGATGCTGGGAAAGACTGAGGGCAGGAGGAGAAGGGGACGACAGAGGATGAGATGGTTGGATGGCATCACCAACTCGATGGACATGGGTTGGGGTGGACTCTGGGAGTTGGTGATGGACAGGGAGGCCTGGCGTGCTGCAGTCCATGGGATTGCAAAGAATCGGACATGACTGAGCGACTGAACTGAACTGAACTGAACTGAAATTCATGCATGAGCAAACTGTTCAGAGTGAGAACTGCCTGTATAGCATATGTTGAGTAATGTCCCATGGTAAGAAACAAATACCTAGAGGCCTGTAGGATGAGAATTTGTATCTTGTTATGAGGAAGTCTTTCTCTAAGCGGAGTGTGAAATTGAGATATAAAGAAAAAAGAGAGTTGCTTTGACTTCAGAAAAATGAAAGAATTCTGCATAGCAAAAGGCAACCCAAATAGAGTTAAAGATAACTGGCAAACTTGGAAACATAAACATTTGATGATGTCTTTGGCCAGCAATTCCCTTTTTTCACCATAGAATGAGGGGGAAATCTCAGTGAGCCAAACCTCATGAATCAATAGATAAGAGGTTAGACTAAATTTCTCATATGGTGTGGATTTAATTTTATGGAATGCAAAGTATCTTCCTGTAGGAAACACGGAGTATTAGCAGTCTTATCCAAATCCTTAGCAGTGCACGCAGGTAAACCTTGCGTAACTGTGTGATGGGTGAGTCTCTTTTCTGTTCTATAAGAGAGAGAGAACAATGAGCAGAATGTGTGTTTCTCCAGGGCCGAATTCTAGTATTGTCTCTGGACCACTGAGCTTTTCAAAAAATCGAAACGCACAGTCTCTCGCCAATCACTCTGAAACAATCAAGAGGGAAAGAAATGGAAAGGTTGATGAACTTGCCAGTCACCGTTGTGGTCCTGACTCCTGAAAATAGTGATGATGGGGAGGATGAGATGTCACATATCTGAAACTTACAGGGCATGAAGATTCAGATGTCCAGGGTGTAGATTCACATGGAGTAGGGAAGAATGCCTCTCATAACCTACCTCAGCTGAATTACTTATTGGGAATTGTTGATTAAGAAATGAGAGGATACAGGCAGGAGCAACTCCTGAAATAGTGCCTAAATAACTCAAATATTCCTAAGGAATCCTGCGGACAACTGTGTCAGAGAGGAACTGACAAATGGAATATAATAAGCACAGAGATCATGCCCTTGTCAGCTAGCATACGGAGAGCATTACTGATCCTCAGCAAATTGCCGGGAGCCAACACACGAGACCCTACCCCTAAAGAGGCCATAGGGGAGAAAACCTGACGGGCAAGGCGAATCAGGTTTTCAGGGGTTTTGGAAAGCTGCCCCCGGCTCTCACCTTAAAGATGATATCTGTCTTTCTGATGCCTGCCTCAATGGACTACTCCCTAATTTCTCTGACACAGGCAGGAAGGCCTTCCCCGATCTCTTCCCAAATAAGAATCAATTTAGAATTTTAATCAATAAGTTTCCCAGGTGGTGGTATTTTATGAGATTATTTAGGGTGAAAGGAGTGTTTTAATTTAAACTCCTTTGCTGGTATTTTAGTTTGTTTGGCAAATGCGTTTAGGTCCTTGGTACTAATATGCATGATTGCTTATAATATCCTAATCATAAAACAGCATAAAGAACCTGATCACCTAAAGTCTTTAGTAGGCACAGAGCCCTTCGGGGGTGAGGAAGCCCTATGAGAGAACATAAAAATATTATTCTAAAAGTGGTTATAGTTAAAGATTTAGAAAAATAAGAGTTTAAATTTGTTAATTTTAACCAGGAATGCTAAACAGGGGCTGCCTCACTGGAGCTGCAGAGTCTTTGTGTGGTAAACCTTTTAGATAAATTTAACTGATAACTTCTGCAAAAGGATTGACCTTTGTGTTCATTAAAGAATAGATTACGGAAAACAGCTTTGCATTCACCTAGGTCATAAAATGTCAATAGGCCCCAAGGCCAGAAGATAATGTACAAGACCCTCATAAACAAAGAAGTATGCAGAAAACACCCTGGTTTCGTGAAGGACAAGCTGACGTAATGTTAAACTATCTTCCCCTTAGAAATGTACAAACTTAGGGTATAAAAGCTATGGTAAAAAATAAAGCATTGCCAGACTCTTCCAGACTCTCTGCATCCCCGTCTGGTCATTCTCTCTCTCTCTCTCTCTCTCTCTCTCTCTCTCTCTCTCTCTCTCTCTCGCAGACTTGGCCCTATCAATGCTAGTCTCTCGTCTCTCTCTCTCTCTCTCTCTCTCTCTCGCCGACGCCGTTCATCCTGAGGGTATCCCCTGGATCCTGCCGAGGCTGGACCCCGGCAGCAAATCATTACTGATCCTCAGAAAAATGTAATGTGACTGGGCCTAAAACCTGGTTGGAATTTTCCATAGATGTGTGATATTGGAGATGTGTGTGCAGCTGCACTTGCCAAATCTCCTTTTCAAAGCACAGTAGGTCATGGCCAGAGGAGCAAGGGCAGCTCTGCTCGCTCTCAGGCAGAAAAGGATTTTAGAAATGTCAGGTTCTCTCCCACAAAGGAAGGGGTTAGCAGATTATGAATTGGTGATGAGTACAAGTGTCTGTGATCCCTCAACTAATTTCCATCTTGAAGCTGGGATATAAAGACTCAGGTGCTGGGTGGTGAGTCACAATCTCTGAATAGGTGCTTAGTCAGGACGGATGGGCTGAATCCGGGTCTCGGCATCTGGTACCCAGCTCTTTTTCCAGCAGGATGCCTTTAGACATGACCCTGACACCTTTGCATCCATAGCTTTTTGTTGTTGTTTGGTTGTTTGAGTATATAAAATGGTGATAACACTACTTGGTGGCATATTCAATTAAAAAAAAATAGCAACCTTTCATTACTCAGTGCAGATCAAACAGGAAATGCTTTCTCTTAGTAACCCTGCTTAACAATTTTCTGGACTCTTCTGCGCTGGGCCAGATTCAGAAATACACAAGTGAAAGATGAGACAGTACATCATGTTTTATTCAATTGGGTCTTGATACCTGTGTGTGACTCTTAACCAAGTAGTATGCAGTAGTTAAGGACACAGATTGAAATTGTTTAGAGTGTGTCCTAAACTCTGACTGCCAGGATTTAAACCTCAACTCTGGAGATTGTAAAACCTGGGAAAAATTGCTCTCCTAAACTTCATTTCCTGCAACCGAGAAACATAACTGTATCTTCCTTGTTGTGTACTGAATAATACCCTTGTCCCTAAATATCCATATTCTAATGCCCAGAACCTGTGAATGTCACATTAAATGACAGAAGGGATTTTGCCAATGGGATTAAATTAAGGTTATTGATAGGAAGATTCTCCTGGGTTACCTGGATGGGCACTCAGTCATCACTGGTGTCCTCACGAGAGAGAGGTAGAGGGAGATTTGACTCCAAAGAGAAAGTGATGATGAAGCTAGGTTTGGATTGATGCAGCCAGAAACCAAGGAATGCTGACAAGAAAACAGATTCTGTCTTAGAGCCTCTAGAGGGGGCATGAATGGTCCTACCAACTCCTGATTTCAGTCCAGTGAAACTGGTTTTGGACCTCTGTCTTCCAGAACCGTAAGAAAATGTGTTTCGTTTTAAGCCACCAAGTTTGTAGTAATATTACAGCAACCGTACCGAACAAATGTGCACCTCTTAGGAACTATTACCCCAGTTAAGATGTGTGCCTGGAAGCACACTTAGTGGAATAGCGGCATGCAGCAGGTTTGCCATCATAAGCCATTCTTAAAAACCTGAATCCTTGGCTTTGCGGGATCATCAGATCCAGTACAATGGTTGCCGTTTTTCTCCTTGTTCATTCTGGTTACATGTCTGGACAGCTAGTAGAGAGAGCTCTGTCCTTCTCCACAGGTCCTCTCACCTCTATTAATTAGAAGGAAAGTAAAAGTTGCTCGGTCATGTCCAACTCTTTGGAGACCCCATAGCCCCCCAGGCTCCTCTGTCCATGGGGAGGCTCCAGGCAAGAATACTGGAGTGGGTTGCCATACCTTGCTCCAGGGGATCTTCCCAACCAAGGGATCGAACCCAGGTCTCCTGCATTGCAGGCGGATTATTTGCCAACTGAGCCACGAGGGAAGCCCAAGAGTACTGGAGTGGGCAGTTTCCCTTCTTCAGGGGATCTTCCTGACCCGGGAATCGAACTGGGGTCTCCTGCATTGCAGGCAGACTGTTTCCCAACTGAGCTACCCAGGAAGTCCTAACGAGAGGGAAGAGGTTACTTAAGTAAGACGTTACTTAAGCCACCATCTTCTTTTCCTCTCCTTTATGACTCTTCATCCAACTGGTCTTTATAAATTTTAAAGAAAACAAAGTCATTTCTCAATGGATTCAGATACTACCCCAAATTAATATTCCCCAAAAGTTCTTATTCTTATTTCTAGACCTCATCACCAGAAATTCCTGAGCCTAAACCCTGCCTAGCTTCTAGGATCAGTCATTTTCTCATTTCTCCCTTTTCCTTTTAGTTGAGTCTTGTCATTTTTGTCCCTTCCCTAAACATAACTTGTAATAAGGTGACATAGCAAAGTGATGAAAGTATAGATGGTTTGTTTTAATCCTGGGTTTTTGCCATCTACTTACTGTGCGACATTGGACAGGCTCTTTAACCTCTCTGGGCCTCAGTTTCAAAAAAATAAGTCAGTATTATAAATAATACCTACCTAAGATTGCAATTGTGAGGATTAAATGGGCTTAAGCACTTGCTAAGCACTTAAAATAGTACTTGTTGTAGTGTAAGCACTGTAATTGTGCTTGCTAATAATCATAAGTGCAATTCCCAGCACATAACTTACTCAACTTTCTGTCATCACTTTGAGGTATGTATTTGATGAAATCAGTAAAATCATTCTGTTTCAAGGGGAACAGAAAAGTATTTTTGAGCAATTGTCCATGTGGCTATTTCACCACATTTAGTGTTTTCAGATTTCTGTACAACAGCCTGGGCTAGTCCAGCAGCAAATTAAAAATGGACAGAGCTTATGTTTTGCACCCTTTATCTCACTGTCCCCCCGCCTCCCCCACACACATCCCCATCTCTTTGGACATAAGCTTTCATTTTTCCTCCATGTTCTGAAAACCTACTTCTAAGAAAGTGTCTCGGTTCATCCATGTCGCCACAAAGTAGCATTGGCATATAGACACTATCACGTGTGAAATAGCTACTAGTGGGAAGCTGCCGGATAACCCGGAGAGCCCAGCCTGGTACTCTGTGATGGCCTGGAGGGGAGTGAGGGGAGGGCTGAGGTAGGCTCAAGAGGAAGGGGAGATACAGATATAGATAATTATATGTTTATATTATATATAATGTATATATTATATATGTATATATAATTATGACTGATTTGCTTTGTTGTATGGCATAAACCAACACAACATTGTAAAACAAGTATCTGCCAGTTTAAAAACCAAAGGTGTGTGATCTCCAACTTAGCGTGAATTTAAGACAATAGTGCCACTTGTCTCAGAGAGACAACTTTTCAAGCCTGGTTCTGTTTCTCAAGGTTGTTTTGTTTTTCTGTCTCTCCTAGCCTTTCCACCTTGGGCAAATACGGGAGGTCCACATTGTGGCTCCAACACTTAGCACCCGCGGCGTTCTCCAGGCCCGAGAGGAGCGTCTGAGGGCGGCACCCCTGTCCCGGGGCTGCTGAGGGACCGCGCCCGGCTCCGTCTCACGTGAGGCGTCAGCTGCTGCTCAGGCAGCCCCTCGCCTCTCGTCACCCTGGGTGACGGCAGCGCCCGGTCCAGGGAGGGCCTGGGTGGGCTCAGCATAGGCAAGGGTGTTTCTGGATCTCTGAGAAGAAAATATCGGCGACAAGAAAGACATGCATTCATGAGTCTGGGATTCTCAAATCTTCCACAAGCCGCCTGCTAATTCTTGAGAGGTATATGTGGGGAAAATGCCCTGCTTGATAATAACGAGAGTTTTAGCCTGAAGTTCCACACAAAATTTCTAATCTTAAGAAATGTAAGAGGCCCTAGGTGAGATCTCACTCGTGGCCTAGACCAGTATTGGGCACAGTATGGAATAAGGACTACCTGGCTCATAATGACCTGAAGTACTGGTTGAAATCCAGATTGTTAACTCTCCCACAAGGCAAGGAAATTAGGAGTGATGGGGCCAGAATTATGCCGTTTTCATGATCAGTAACTAGTGGTTATTTCCAGTCTAACCTGAAAGCAATTTGGTCTCTTTTCTTTCAGGGTCTTATGCTTCCTTTGGTCTTAGAGCTTCAAACTGAGGAGGGGGAGGGGCAAGGGTTCTGAAAGAGGAGGGGATCCAGGCAAGGAAACAGTGTTGCCTTTGAACATTTTAAAAATAGTTTATTCTGGGGAAATGGTTCAAGAGAACAAAAGAAGGTGGGTCAGATTTTAGGAGAAGTGATGACATTTTGTGAGAAAATAGCAGTTGAAGGAAAAAGCAAACTGAAATACAGCATGAGTTTAAACAGTTGATGATAGAGACAGAAGTAGGAGCATCATGCCTACAGAGAGGGAAATACAGTTCTACCATTCTGTTGTCCCCAGGACCGAGCAGAACTTAGTTAATTTAACTTACTGGTTTTCAACCCATAGCATCAACCTGTAAATAAAACACAGGACACTTTGTTGTGTTTGCATAACAAATTATAAATATTATCATCACAGGTAAAGCAAACATGCTATTGCCCAAAGGTGAGCTGTACAAGGGGAAAGACAGAACTGGGGGCACAAGCAGTCTCAGGCATAAAGAAAATGATGAGATTAGAGTGAAAGTGAGTACTGTAGCTATGTCCTATAGCTAATATTTCCTGAGAGCTTCCGTGTGTTGGACATTGAAGGCTGCAGATGTGTTATTATTTGCATCATCACGAGCAAATCCACGCAGTGGTGGTTATCATCCAGTTCCTCATCATACAGGTGAGGAAACAGAGGCCCAGGAAGGTTGAGTAAATTGCTCAGGATTGCAGAGCTAATATACTGAAGAACAAAGCTTCCGAGCCAAGTGGTCCATCTCCAGAACCAAGGCTTTTAGCCACTAGGCTACTACTTCTCCCTTCAATAAAAGCCAGCAAAAATTGCATGGCATTACAGAAGAGAGGCAGCAGAAGTGATGAAATGAATATGATGTATTGGAGGGAAGAGGGATGAGAAGTAGTGGGGGTAGGAGTTTATCTTCCTGCCTCATGCTAGGGTGCTAAAATGGATCTACAATGGATACAGCAGATAAACATAATGTCTAGAATTATGGGGGCAACATTCCTGTGGCCAAAAACTGTCTCTGGAGAGGGGAACTGGGGTTAGAAAAGTTGAATTTCTGTATTTGAGATGCTATCATGTCCACATAGTATTTTCATAACAATATTTCCATTTATTTAGATGTAGCTTCAACTGTGTAAATGCATTAAAACATGAAATTCAAAATCATCTTTATATCTCATACATTTGCTAAGTGCTTGCCTTATCAGAATTGTTGTTTTCAGCTTTGAAGGATTTTTGTTTTTTAATGAAAAGCATTATAAATTTTAAAAGTTAAAAATTGTCCCTGGTGATGTTGTCCTGCATGGCTGAGAGAAGGTGTGGAACTATTAGAAGCAAACTGTATTTCAGCCCTGCTTCTGGTAGGGAAGGAGAGTGTCTGAAGTCAGGCAACAGGAGCTTTGATCCTCTGGAGTCGGAAGGAACAACTTGGAGTAAATGAATCAGGCGGCAGGGTGCCGGGAGGAGGCTGTCGGCCTCTCTGTGATGGTGTTCTTTGTTTTGCAGGACTAATCTCAGAAATGTTGCATTAGGCTCAGTGCTGTGCATTTTTAGGCTGCAGTATTTTTCCATCTGTATACTTCATGAAAGCAAGCACTTTTATTCCTTTAAAATGGGAATCTCCTATTTGAATTGCCTGGTGAGGACATTTGAAGTAATTCATTAAGCATACATACGCATGCTCTATCTCCATCTATGTAGCTATCAGTTATCCTTTCCCTACTCACCTGCCTGTATTAGTCTGCTCAGGCTGCTATAACAGAATAGCATAGACTAAGTGGCTTAAACAAGAGACATTTCACACTTCTGGGAAGTCTTAAGAGCAAGGCAGAAACACTTCCAGGTGAGTCCTCCATTTTTGGCTTGTAGATGGCCATCTCCTTGCTGTGTCCTCCTCACATGGTGGAGAGAGAAAGCTTTCGTGTTTTTTCTGTTTCTTATAAGAGCTAATCCTATCATGACAGCTCTACCCTCATGGCCTCTTCTAAACCTAGTTACCTCCTAAAAACTCCATCTCCTAATTCCATCACACATAAGGGGATAGGGCTTCAATATATGAATCTGTGGAGGGGGACAAAAAAATTGTCTTAACTCTCTATATCTGTCTGTCTATCTGTCTTTATGTGTAGAATAATAACAGTGGCTTATAATTCATTTCCCTGTGTTATTTTATCCTTCCAAACTCGTGTGAGGTAAATTGGCCATAGGAAAATCACTGATTTCACTGAAACTTTTGAAGGTTGAATTAACTTTGTGATCACACAATCAATAAACGATGATGCCACAATTCAATCCACATCTTCTCCACCCTCCTTTCCTCTTCTCTTCTCCCTTCCCACTTTCTGACTTTCTTCCAGCCGCATTATTTACTAGCTTTTCCCTTAGGACATTGGTGTCCTTCTTCTGGGCCTTGCAGAGGTTATTCCCATTATCTGGAATGCTTTTTCCTCAGGTATCTGACTCAGTTCCCTCCCGCTACACTGTTCAAACTCCACCTTCCCAGTAAGACTTATCCTGTTCTACTGTTTAACTGGAACACCTTGTTTCTCTGCCCATACACTGCTCAATCTCTGTTGCGTTTGTTACTAGGCTTCCCTGGAGGCTCAGTCAGTAAAGAATCCACCTGTAATGCAGGAGACCTGGCCCGATCTCTGGGTCAGGAAGACCCCCTGGAGAAGGAAATGGCAACCCACTCCAGTATCCTTGCCTGGAAAATCCTGTGGACAGAGGAGCCTACAGGTGGGCTACAGTCCCTGGGGTTGCAAAGAGTCTGACACAACTTAGCAACTAAACCACACCACCAGCTTGTCAGATAATTTACACTGATTTCTGTTCTCCCCTCTGACTACAGGATAGGCTACAGAGAGTCAGGAGTTTTGCCTTTATTGAACCTCCTGGAGGCCCAGCAAAACTCTAGGGTCTGCAAGAACTGGACACAGTTATACCTCTTATATTTGGTATTTTAGCAGCCTATCTCAGAGCCAAGCCAGTTATTGAAGAGAATCTTTTCTGATACTTTAAGCAGTATGATCAACTTGAAGTAAACTTAAATTTTCAACAATTACAGAGCAGGCATGGACTCTTCCTTTGTTTCTCCAGACACATGAACCTGGATACAAAGTCCATCCTCTCTGGGTGAAGTGGGAACATACAAAGATGACTGGCCTAAGTTTCAATTGGATCAGAAGATGCACAAAAGAGACATTTAAACGTTTTCAAAAACGAAAACCATAAAGTGTGTTTCCTCTTCACACATCAGGGATTGTCTGGCCTCTGGTGTGGTTCGAGTGGTGCAGGGGGAGAGAGAGAGACATAGAGAAGTAAGGATGAGCTGCCCTGTCTCTCCCTCCTCTGGACCTTAGTTCTTCCTGGACTGTCACTCCTTACACTCAAAGCAGATTTCAGAAGTCAGCACACATGGTCATAATGTATGCCTAGCTCCACAACCCAGCCACTGGGACCCAGAAAATTTTGCAACCTTAAGTCTGCCTCAACACATCATGACTCATATATATCAATGGGTAAAGACACACAAACAGTAGTAGATTAACAGGAATAAGTTTTTACTTATATATAAATTACCTATATACATATTTGCCCATAAAGCTGGGAAAGATAAGTGTCCATTGAGGCAAATGGGTAGGGGGAGAGGAAGCAGCTAAAGACAGCTGTAGAACTTGCCAGTTCCAAGTGTAGGGAAAATATCCAGAAGTTTGGGTCGGCCAAGTTTACAGTCAAACCAGGGATGGCATAGTGGATGATACATGCAGATTACTTTCCATCCTCCACATGGAACTTCTCAATTCTGGTATGTAGTTCTGAACTGGGCTCAGATACTTCTCAGCCTGCACGACACACACACCCACCTTCCTCACCCATGCACATACAACACACACCTACCCGTGCATATCGCTGAGCGTGTGGTCCTTTGGCTCATTGCTGCTAAAGGCAACATCGTGCTCCTCCAAAGTCAGAGGGGTGCCCTGAGTTGGGGTCCCAGGAGTTCTGAGTGCAGACGTTCCTCTCTAAATATATATGGTGCTATCCCCCATCGTACTACGTGGGTTTGGGCTGGGGAGGCCTGGGTGCTTTGTGTGAATGGGACAGCAGAAGTGTACCCAGTCACAGCGGGTGAGGTGCTGGCCCCCGTCACCCTCTCTGTGCTTTGCATATATGAGTTCCGAGCCCAGTGGCAGGTGCTGACACTGGGGCCTCCCATCCGAGATGAGATGTGGCTCCTTCCATGTGTTCACCCATGGTGTATTGGCCAGGTGGGTCCCAGTTGTACTGATGGGAAGTGTGGATACCAGGTCCTCCATTCCTGGGAATGATGACGTTCCCTCCTATACCACCACCACTTGGATCTTGGACAGGTGGACCCCTTGTGTTTGGAAGTCAGGTGGAACTTCTAGTGGGTTTCAAGCCAGGGGTGGGTCTCACAGTTGCAAATCCAATGGATGCAGTGTTGTTCTAGTGAAAAGTTGAAATTGACTTGTCCCTTGACACAAATTTCTTCTTCATGGTGATGGGATTTGTAACTGTAGATTGTCTACACTCATGTGGGTCCTGGGTGCAGTGATGGGAAGTGGTAACACCCCGACCTCTAACCATAAGGATGGTGGTTTCCCCTGCCGTGACTCTACCACCTGGACTTGGCTGAAGGAGACCCCAGGCGTTTGGATTCAAGTTGGAACCAGATACGTGCCCGGATGCTGGGATGGGGGCTTGCTGTTCCTACTGCAGCAGCCAGCTGCAATGAGATGAGCCCAAGGTGATCTGGCCACAGTAGGAACACAGGTGGTGCTGGGTGTCCCACACAGTTCTGTGCAAAAGTGAGGTGGGCCAGATGCTTCTGAATAAGTGAGGCCTAGGGCATTCACACCAACCCAAAACTCCCACCAGCCATAGAGGCTGCAGCCCCATCAACAGTGGGCCTCATGTGGTACTAGCAAGACAGCAAGCTACTGTCTCCAGGACTGGGCACTGTGGTATCCATTCCAAAACCAGAAGTAGCAGATACATCCCTGGGGAAAATACCTGAGCTGTAGACAGAGGGCGGCTGCATGTTGATGGTGGTGGTGGAAGACAGGGGATCTGGTAAACCCGAATCCATTATCCTTCCTCTGGGTGGCTGGACTGCAGAAGAGGTTAGCTTTTCATCTTGTGCTAGGGCTAATGGGTTTCCCAGTGGAATAGACTTGTTAGGCTTCTTCCTATTGTTGGCCCCAGATGTGGGTTCAATGGTGAGTTCTGGGTTTCAAGCTTCACTTGAAACATGGGTACCTCTGTTGACCACGTCCACAGGTAAATAAGTCGAGGCTCGGGTCCAGGCATCGCTGCCACTGGGTGCTGTGTTCTCAGAACCAGGAAGAGCCATGTGGTATGAGTAGTGGTTGTCCTTGGAGTCAGAGGTAGACTAGAAAGTAAAGTCTGAGGAGGAGGTGCATCCATAGCTTTGATGTCAAAGACTGGTTTGACATCTGTAGAGATGCTGACTGCTGAAGCATAGATAACTGCCGAAGCCATAGGTGGGGGGCTGGGGGAGGCAGGAGCCGAAGCCATAGATGGGGTTTGGGGAAAACAGGAGCTGAAGCAATAGATGGGGGGCTGGGGGAGGCAGGACCTAAAGCCATAATTTGGGGACTGAGGGAAAGAGCCAAAGCCCTAGAGAGGGGGCCAGGGAAGACAGGACCAAAAGCTGTAGATGGGGGCTAGGGGAGAGAGTGGGCAGAACCCTAGATGGAGGGATGGGGAAGACACTGGCTGGAGTCCTACACAGTGGGGCCGGGGAAGACAGGACCCAAGGCCGTAGATGGGGTTCCAAGGGAGACATTAACCAGAGTCCCAGGTGGGGGCCCGGGGAAGGCGCCAGCCGGAGCCCCAGATGAGGGCCCGGGAAAGGTAGCAGCCTGACCCCCAGGTGGGGGCCCGGGAAAGGCGGCAGCCGGAGGCCCAGGTGGGGGCCCGGGAAAGGCGGCAGCCTGATACCCAGGTGGGGGCCCGGGGAAGATGGCAGCCGGAGCCCCAGATGAGGGCCCGGGAAAGGCAGCAGCCTGATACCCAGGTGGTGGCCCAGGGAAGGCGCCAGCCGGAGCCCCAGATGAGGGCCTGGGAAAGGCAGCAGCCTGATACCCAGGTGGTGGCCCGGGGAAGGCGGCAGCCGGAGCCCCAGGTGGGGGCCCGGGGAAGGCGGCAGCCGGAGCCCCAGATGAGGGCCCGGGAAAGGCAGCAGCCTGACCCCCAGGTGGGGGCCCGGGAAAGGCGGCAGCCGGAGCCCCAGATGAGGGCCCGGGAAAGGCAGCAGCCTGACCCCCAGGTGGGGGCCCGGGGAAGGCGCCAGCCGGAGCCCCAGGTGGGGGCCCGGGAACCGCAGCAGCCTGACCCCCAGGTGGGGGCCCGGGAAAGGCGGCAGCCGGAGCCCCAGATGAGGGCCCGGGAAAGGCAGCAGCCTGATACCCAGGTGGTGGCCCGGGGAAGACGGCAGCCTGACCCCCAGATGAGGGCCCGGGGAAGACGACAGCCTGACCCCCAGGTGGGGGCCCGGGGAAGGCGCCAGCCGGAGCCCCAGATGAGGGCCCGGGAACCGCAGCAGCCTGACCCCCAGGTGGGGGCCCGGGGAAGGCGGCAGCCGGAGCCCCAGATGGGGGCCCGGGAAAGGCGGCAGCCTGACCTCCGAGTGGGGGCCCGGGGAAGACGACAGCCTGACCCCCAGGTGCGGGCCCGGGGAGGGCGCCAGCGGGAGCCCCAGATGAGGGCCTGGGAAAGGCAGCAGCCTGACCCCCAGGTGGGGGCCCGGGGAAGGCGGCAGCCGGAGCCCCAGATGGGGGCCCGGGAAAGGCGGCAGCCTGATATCCAGGTGATGGCCCGGGGAAGACGGCAGCCGGAGCCCCAGATGAGGGCCCGGGAAAGGTGGCAGCCTGATAACCATGTGGGGGCCCAGGGAAGGCGGCAGCCGGAGCCCCAGATGAGGGCTCGGGAATGGCGGCAGCCTGACCTCCGGGTGGGGGCCCGCGGAAGACGACAGCCTGACCCCCAGGTGGGGGCCCGGGGAAGACAGCAGCCGGAGCCCCAGATGGGGGCTTGGGAAAAACAGAGGCTCTCTGCTGCCCATCAGTGGCTGCAAATGTAGGGTGAGGGTTGGTTTGGGAGTGAAAGGCATAGTTAAAGATTGAAGCAGGGCAGGAGACCGTCGGCACAAATGGCGCTGGTGGTGTCTGGTCTCCCTGCAGTGCGTGTCTGCTCCACCCCAATACCTGGGGGAGACCGAAAGGTTACAGCATGAGCCGGGGGAGTAGTGTCCATGTCAGTGACGTCCTGATCTGAAGGAGACAGGAAGGTTACACTTGGAGATGCTGTGACTGTGGTGGTAAAAGGGACTCCAGTAGAAGTTGTAGCAGGGGGAGCGATGGGGCGGTCTGGAAGAGGGGTGAGTAAGTATGAGGGAGGGGGAGAATCTACACACATGGGTGTTGGGGGTTCATTTTTGTCGGAGGGTGGCTGGAAGGGGAGGGTTGGGGTGCTCAGGGGTGTGGAGAGGTCAGAAATAGAAGGTGGTGTTGCTCTGACTGCACACGCAGTGCCCGCATCCTCCTTGAGGGCAGTTCCCACAGTGGGATTGGAAACTGGAGGCAGAGCATCTGCAGGACTAGCAGAATGAGAGTCCACGGGGGCTGTGTGTCTTGCCACCCGATCCACATAAGGTGTCAGGCAAGGTGGAAGGCCAGCCAGATTGGGGAATCTGGAGGACAGGTCGGCCAAGTTGGTGGTGGTAGGGAGGGACCTGCAACGTGTGACTGACCGGAGGCAGGGAGCCTGTGGTCCCTGGGGCAGGCGGGGCGGCGCTGCGGCGTCGCATGGCCTTCCTTGCATCCCTCAGGATTCTGTTCCTCTGACGGTCCCTGTTTTGTTTCAGGGTGCCCCGGGTTTTGGCGCGAGTCATGGCTGGAAGCTTCGGAGGCGGGGGAAGGTCACTGCGACCCCAGAGCAGCGGCAGCGGGGGCGGCAGTGGCGGCGGCGGTGGCGGCAGTGGCAGAAAAAGCGGCGGGGGCATCGTCCTCTTGCGGGGGCGCCCACTGCCGGCGGCTCCCAGGGGAGAAGAGCTTCTCCGCGGGGTGTCTGAAGGTGGCTCACGCTGCAGCGCCTTCCCGGACATCGGTGACTCTGGGCAGCCGGGTTGGTGGTCTTCACCCAGCACCACTTCTCCTGGCCTCTCGGGCAGCAGGCTGCAGCGCGGACTTGGGGCAGAGAGCACCGTGGCCACGGGGCCAGGCTGCGAGGGAGGCCGGCCGTCTCCAGCAGTGCCGTCTGAGCAGATGGCGGGGCTTTGGGAGGAAGGCTTCGTCCGAGACACCTGGGCTTTCTCACTGAAGTTGCCTCCTGGGTGCCCCGGAAGGAGGTTTGGAGGCTCGGGAGGGCAGTGGAGGGGCGGGAGGAGCCCGCCGGTCTCCTGGGGCCTAGGTGTCATTGTCATAGCCCCGCTGGGGTCCGGACTCATCTTTCCGTTGTCCTCTCCTTCGGCCTCTGTGTGACCTTCCTCCTCTGTCACGCCTTCCCTTTGATCTTCCTGGACCATGGCCTTACTCTCCTTTGCGCGAGGAAGTGGGCGGTGACTGGTTGGTACCGGCTTCCCAGCCTTGGCTACCTGAACAGGTAGCTCAGGGAGTGAACGCAGGAGAGTAATTTTGCGCCCCGGTGGAGGAATTCTGACGGTTCTCGAAGGTCCGAACATCATGGAATTACGAGTGGACAGGACGGGCTGCTGCTTCGGCCGCTCCCTCAAGTTCGCCAGGGGTAGCCCGCCCACACGGGAGTACCCAGCCTGCTGGATTGGGTACCACCTTTTCGGCATGCTGTAAAACCCGGACGATGAGGGCACTGGATCCTGGTTGAGCAGCCTGCGACCAGGTTGTAAAGCAGGAGCTGGGGCGGCGGGGTGACCCCGGCCAGATGTGGTGGCACCCCGAGGGCGCAAAACCAGCGAGCGCCGGCCCAGCGGGCGCCGGCGGCGGAGCCCAGAAAGAAGTTTACACAGTAAATTGCCCGTATAGGACAGATTGTGCGCCAAATAACCCGAGAATAGAATGTGAAACTGGGAGAGCGTCTCCCTAGCTTCTTACTCCTCTCGCGGTCAAACACGCCCTGGAGGGAGGAGGACTCAGCCTGGCAATTGTGACGCGTCCATGGTATACGTGTCACAGAGAAACTGCAAGTTCCGGGGCAAAGGGCGGGGCCCAGTGCACGACCCCTCCCGGGCTCTCTAGCCGCTGAGACCTCCCACTGTGGGTGGCAGGTGTTTGGCACCAGATGGGCCACCGTGCAGAGACTCTTCAGGACCGTGGGGGCCTCCTTCTCCAGAGCTCATCCCATCTAGCTCCTCATCATGCAGCCCCCTTGGTGCCTGCGTGTGTATCTGCCGGCCCTTCCCTGCCTGGGTCTCAGAGACCTGTGCAAAGCTGACTGCAGGAGCCACCCACCCTCCCGGGGGTGGTCCAGCACCTGTGGGGACCTCTCCAGCTTCTCTGCGAGGCCAGGAGCCAGGAGCAGCTTCTCCGCCGCGGCTCCTCTGCCATCATCACCAGCCGGAATGCAGAGCCCTCACCTGGCCAGGTGCTGCACCCCACCACGTCCTTTTCTGGCGGGTAAGCCTCTTTCTTCACTTCTTTTTAGAAATTTGGTACAACAGTTAAATCTTAGACTGTTCTTCAGGGTGTGCAGATGGTAATGGCTTAGCCAGGATGTGACCCAAACCTGCTCTGGGCTGTGGTGCCTCCCCGCCATACATGCTTCACGTGTTACTGTTCTTTTCTTGTCCTCCTTATGGCACTTAGCCCTAAGTGTCATACCTATAATGAGTCTATATCCTACCCTGTAGGTTTTCTTTTGCTCAATTCATGAATTGATCACCTGCTGCGTTGGGTTCTGATCTCAGAAGAGGCAGGTTAAGGACCACCAGTTGTCAG
This sequence comes from Muntiacus reevesi, assembly GCF_963930625.1. Taxonomy (NCBI): domain Eukaryota; kingdom Metazoa; phylum Chordata; class Mammalia; order Artiodactyla; family Cervidae; genus Muntiacus; species Muntiacus reevesi. Next base: position 637,843 of record NC_089255.1, on the reverse strand, counting down.
CATAGCACCAGCGGAGGTTTTCCCTTTGGGATAGTTTGAAGGATCCAGATATGTAAAGATGATAGTCTAGATAAATCATGGGCTTTCCTGAAAGAAATTTACCAGTGCATTATTCTGTATGGATTAGAAGCCTGTTTCTGTGGCCTTCCTGGAGTGTGTTCAGTAAGGCAGCTCATTCATGTTGAGAAAGCAAACACATCACTTATTGCAGCTTCATAGTGGAGCCCTGTGTCAGCTTCAGTCAGTCAGTACAGTTTGGTCACTGTGAGCATGTCAGCTGGGTCCACTCTTTACTACCATATATAATTCTAAAGATTCTTATGCCCAGGAGAGAAGTCACACTCTTGGGTGTCTAGGACAAGGGAGACATGTTATTATTCACAAGGTAGAAGCTTCAAAAGAATAGGATAGGACTGAAAACTCCTAGTCTAACATGGCTTTATCGAGTTTGAATCTTGTTTCTTTGGCTTACTTCATTGGAGTGTTTTCTTTCTCCTGGGCTGACATTGTGTGTTACACAGCAGGCATGTGACATGTAGAGGTTTCAGAACCCAGAATTGTATTGATCAGTGAAACTTTATTTATATATTTTAGTTTAAAATCTATTTAAAATAACACTGGACATAATTCATATATTATAAATTAGTTTGCCCTCTGCTCTTGAGATTCTTTTTATAGTATGTCAGAGTAAATTTGGACTTCCATCCCCAAGAAGATTTGAGATTGGAGGACACAAAAGGTTTTTCTCAGACCTAAATTATGTCTGAAAAAAGCGAGAAATATCATAAGCCCTATCTGACTTCTCTAGGAGCAGAAATGATTTACAGCTGTGGCATTTAACCATAATTCCTTGATCTCATTTGAGAAGAGTTCAGTAAGGAACAATCTCTTCATTTTTGTTTCTTCCTTATTTTCTTGTCTTGCTTACCAACAATCCATTGTAATCCATGGATTGATATGGCAGCAGGCTGAGTGGTCTCTGGAGCTCATACAAGTAACTTTTTTCCCTAAAATAACTTTAATTTCCTTGTTTTTCAGCCCCTCTTCTTTCCTTGCCCTTTGCTATAACCAGAACTCACCGAAAGCTAACTGGCTTTGTGCAGACCCTCCTTAGGACAGTCTTTCCTTAGTTATTTTATTCATCACTCTGTTTCATTTTTTGCCTTCTCGAAATATGTTGAAATCTTTCTGTATTTGATGACTTCCACAACCTCTTGGCTTTTATTGGCTTATTAATTTTGGTATTTCTACACTTTTATTTAAGTATGGTTTCAGAAGGAACAGAAAGTAAATGTGTCCTAGTCTGCCATCTTGAGCTGAAAATCCCTGTCAGTTTTAGCATCCAGCATTCCCATGGGGTGGGGCGGGGACCTTGGCATTAATAGGTGTAACACTCAAGATTTCAGCTTTTCTTGGGCAGTCACTAAGGACATAGTATGTGGTAATTTCTAATGGGAAAATAATAACTATTTCATGGAATTTATTTGAGGATTACATTAGATAATGAACATACAAATGCTTTCTAAAGTTTCAAAGTCCATAAAAATGTTTCTTGTTATTGATTTGGTGCTACTTCAGTTTTACTTGACAGTGATTTATGACCTTGCTTATGTGAGAAGATGCCTTCTGAAACAATTATGATCATTTAAAATATTTGTTTATTTTAAATGTTTACTTGTGTAAGGAGCTGTGCAGAATGAACTGGGCATCCCCTGCCCCCTAGTGGCTAAAAAGCTGCACACAAAACACTTTTAACATTTCCAGAGTGACTTGGAAAGGGCTGAGAGCTGGGAGACGCCGCTCTAAGGGACTTGCATTTGTGTACTGCAGTCTGTAATTGCCTGTGCCGAAAGTTTTAGCCCCTCTTTTTTTTCTGGCATGTTATCTAAAGCTGGCTAATTAGCATTCTTAAGAGTAGATCATTTGTTACTTTGAATTAGGTGTGTTTTGTTCAAGGACAAGTTAACATATGTCAAGTCATGCTGAATGTAGATTCTCATTTTCATACAAAATAATGAATATCTAAAACACTTGGAATTTGTGTTTTAAAGCGTGTCCTGTGAATTGTTGAAAATCAGTAACTTTGTTTCGAGGTTTATTTAAGGGTAAAATTATTTTTTTCATTTTATCTCTCGATCTCAAGATTTATGTAAAATCCCATATGCTGAGTCTGTTCTTTCCAGAAAGTGAACTGAAACATTTATCTAGAAAGCATCTCAGTTCTGACCTCCTGGTCTTTTGTTTTGAAGCAGGAAGACAGCTGAAATTTTTGTAGTTTTACACAGCCATGATGTTGTTCTTACTATACAGATATTGAGAAAGTTTCTATTAGCTGATCCTTAGAAATTTTATAAACACATGTGAAAAATTTTTACAGAGAGAAATGGAAAGTTCAGTTAATATTTTCATTGCCCAAAATAAATTATGAATTGTAGATGCATTTTTAAAATTTCAATTGGAAGTTATTTGGAGGAAAACACAAAACATAACAAAGATAGAAAGAACAAAAATAACAGAAGAAGGTGTTACCTGGGAAAAAAAGGAAAGCAAATTGTTCCTCATGTGTCCTGAATTATAAGCATTATTGTATTAGAGCAACAGTTATCCCAGGTAGAGAAAAAAAAAGAGGTTAGGCTTGTACACGTGTTTCGTTTCCGGTTTTATATTTGTTTTATAGTTTAATTATGTTTTGGGAAAGTGTGACTAAAGCCTGTTTTAACACAAGTCAATAAATTAGACTGCATGCTTTTGTTATAATAGACATGTTAACATATGCGGTTCTTCATAAAAATAAGTTTTTTTTTCATATATTTTGAATCATTTTTTTCCTATTTTTCAGCATCTAAATGTGACCTGTGCTTATAACTGACCTTACCTGTAAGTACAATGCTGTTGTCCTTCCTAGTTTTTTACTACTTTATTTTTAATTTTTACCCTCTTTTAAGAATCTGTTCCAAGTGGAGAAAATCAGAGTGTGACAGGAGGTGAGGAAGAGGCAGTGGATGAATGCCAAGAGTTAAATGCAAGAGAAGAGCGGGATATTGAGATAATGATGGAAGGCTGTGAATATGCAATTTCTAGCGCCGAGGCCTTTGCAGAAAGGTTGTCCAGAGAGCTGCAGGTGTTAGATGGGGTCAGCCTTTCTTGTAACGTGTGGCTAGTGATGTGTGGTAAGCTGAGGAGACTGGTGATGTTCATATTCTGCTGCCGCTGCCTTTGAGCCTAGACGGTGGGATCGTTGCTGTCTTTCCCTAGAAGCGCATCACCAGCTGCCTCCCTCTGTCTTTCACTGTTCTTGGTCCAGAGACAGAACCATTCTTATTAGGCCAGTGAAGGCAGTTGGCTGAGGTTCTGGATTTGGGGAGGTTCTTGATATGAAGTGATGGAAGTAGAAAGTAGCCAACCTGAAACCACCCTGGGGGTTGATTCCCCCAGCCTCTGGAACACTTCAGAATAGTTCAAGGCTAGAGAATATAATTTTTGTGGTTTGGGGGGAAAAACATAGGTACAAGTTAGAAGGAGAGAGAGTGAGCTGAAAGAAGCGAATCCTTTACCCAAAGAGAGCAAAATAGTGTAGTGAAAACAGGAGAGCCAGGGCAAAAGGATGTTTGACGACTCCTCTGAACTGCTGTGGAATAGATGCTGTTTATTTGTATGCACATATCTGAGCTTGTACCTACATGTACATCTTTAGGAAGTAAAAAGCTACAAGTAGCACCTGTCTTACGAGAAAAATCTAAAATGAGAGTGTTTTGTGAGGGGGGTGTCATTTTGTTAGGCAAAGTATGAATTTAAGAAAAACTCTGAGAATAAGGAATGTTTTTAAGACTTAAAAGAGTGTTGGCATTTTATACATGAAAGGTACAGAAGTTGTAAGGTTGAACTGAGGTCCAGAGATTACACCAATAGCCCAAGCTTACAAATTTGTAGAACTCTCTGGAAGTAAAGCCTAGAAGAGACTTCAAGATGTTGAAGTGAAAATTGTCCTGGATCAGTTCAAGTCACAGCTCTGCTGCTTAAGATTCAGTGGGTCAGAGCTCTGCTGCTTTACAGTTGGGCTGCATCTCCATGGGAGTTATTATGAATAGTATATAAAATAACGTGAAATTTTAGCATCACCCATACAATGATATTATTTTAATTCTTTATCCAAATTTTTTCCTCATATCATGTTATCTGCCTTCTTAATGTGGCTTTGTGGTTTGTATTTTCTAGTTAATGTTGCATCTGTGTTTCAAGTCATCATATTACTTTGCAGTTTAATTTTGGGTTTGAAAGCTTCCATATTTCAGGGAATTGAGAATCAATAGAGTCTTTAGAAAATATTAATAAGGGGTCGGTGGTTTGTTGCTACTTTGTCTGGGGAAAAAAAAAAGTAGTTGCAAATGAAAGAGAAAAGAAAGAATATTGTAGAAGGAGCTATCTTATGGCAATAGACTCTTCCACATCCTATTAGTACAAATCATGCTACAGTTATAAATTAGTTCCATGTATCTGTTAAAGACTGGCATGCTACTGCTACCCTCTTAACTAAGGTATTAGCATAGGTGATTATTATGCTTTTGTTTAGGGTTTTACATAAATGTTGCAGATTATAGAAAATGTCTATAGTTGATAGAGCTGGAAGCAGCGTCAGAGATGGTATAACCTAACGGCACTAATGAGAGTCCACCATTGCTGATGATACATCATGGCGCATGCCCTAAATATGCAGTATTGAGATCTGGTCCCTAACCTCCACATAAGGGGACGTGTGCTTCCCTGAAATACTGTGTGAAAAAGTGGAGTGTAAACACAAAGCAGCCTATTAAAGTAGACGTGTAGATGTAGATGTGTGTGTCAGCCTTTGTTGCCGCTGTTGCTGAGTCACGCTGCTGTCAAAGATTTATGGATATTTCATTTGAAGAATATGAAGTATTACTTCTCTTTTTAACTGTGTAGGCCAACATCCAGTCTATCATGGCCTCTGAAAAGCAAGTCAACATCCTAATGAAGTTACTGGATGAGGCTCTCAAGGTGGTGGATCTGATTGAATTGAAACTGAGCAGTTATGAGGAAATGCTCCAAAGTGTAAAAGAACAGATGGATCAGATCTCCGAAAGCAACCACCTCATTCATCTCAGTAACACTAATAACGTAAAACTCCTGTCTGAGATAGAGTTTCTTGTGGTAAGCATGGTTATAAACTACTAGCAACAATTAAAAAAAAGCAAAACTAATGATCTCTAAAGCCCATTTGCAAGTATTTTCTAGTTTCCTTAGGAGAGCAAGATTTAAAAATACTGAAGTTTCAAACACCCAGTAATAGGATTGCGTAGCATCTTACCTGTAAACTTCCTAAGAGTACACAGACAAATGGTGTGTTTATTTACTTTCCAGAGCCACATGGACCTGGCCAAAGGTCATATAAAGGCACTTCAGGAAGGAGATCTTTCTTCTTCCAGGGGCATTGAGGCCTGCACCAATGCTGCAGATGCCCTGCTGCAGTGCGTGAATGTAGCTCTTCGACCAGGTATGACCATAAAATCTGCCCAAGAACCTGGGACTAAGCTTCTGACTTAGTGTAAAGCTTTTGACAAGAAGTCCATGAGGCAGGTGGTTTAGGGTTAGATTATTAGCTATTGAAACAAGTTTCACTTACTCTCAAACATAATTTATATCGGCACGAAGAACTTGTTCATTTCAGTACCTTCTGATTGACCATCAGTGACTCTACGTTAACACCAGCATTTTTCTTCAGCGCTGTTCACAGGACCTAGCACAAAGTAGATGCCGTAAGGCTTTGCTAGACCAGCGGTTCCTAAACTTGAGCTTGCATCGGGATCACGGCTAGGGGCCAGCGCAGAAGCAGTAGGTCTGCTCTGAGGCCTTAGAATCCATGTTTCTGACCGTTCCCAGGTGAGGCTGAGGCAAGACCGCAGCGTGAGGATCGCTGAGTTACACTGTTTTTCCCCCTTACCTTTCTTTTATAAACACACGCATAAACCAGCAAAAGGCTGAGTTCTTCAGAACTGAAATACGGCTTCTGTTATGAATGCACTCCTTAGACATCCGGGAGCTCTCTAACCCGTTGAATAAGCTGTCACGATTTCAGGCCATGACGTGCTTCTGGCAGTTGAGCAGCAGCAGCAGCAGCAGCAGCAGCAGCAGCGTTTCAGTGATTTGCGAGAGAATTTTGCCCGGAGACTGGCCAGTCACCTCAACAATGTTTTTGTTCGACAGGTAATTTTATCTTATTATAGTACTGGCATGTTCCTGTAGCTTGAAATGAAATGGTCACAGAAAAAAAATTTAATGTATTTAATTGGGAGCACAATATGTTCCTTTCTATATTTATTTGATTTTAATATTTTTAGATATGTATGTATTTGCTCATAGATGTTTTGGGGGCCTCAGTGGTCTCCTATGAAGACAGTTCCTTTTAGCCAAAATTCCCCAAGTTTTAAATAATTGTGCTTGCATGTTACATATACCCCATTTAGACAATCTTGTTTCTAAAAATAAGTCCAAACTTGTTACGTTTTTAATGTTTGGCCTGTTTTATTTTTCAGTATTTTCAAGTGAGAACAGGGACTTGATTCCATGTTTTCAGTATTTCATTGGCTCCATATACTTATAAATATGAGAAAAATGACTAACTCAATTGTAAATTCTAGTTGATTTAATCTTATAGAAAACCTTTATCTCTATTTCTATGTGGAAAGGGTGTTATAATTAAGGTTGTGGCAATGATATAAATGTTACTGTTAAGTATACCTTAGAGGGATTTGACTAGAAGGTGCTTTTTTTAATAAATAATAAATTAGACTTAATATTTCTTGAATAAATTAGGTGTCATAAATTAGATTTTGTGTATTTATGATCTCTTTAATAGGGATTTGGGGCCAAAAAAAGTTGAGTGAAATTTTGTTCATCAAGAAATGCTGACTGATATTCCAGGTTCTTATTTTGTTTTCACTTTGTAGTATTCTGAAACAATTGTATTTACTCTATTTTATTTCTGATTAGTTTACTCAGGCCCTCCTTCAACTCTATAACAGGTCCTACTTTCTTTCCGTGCCTGTGGGTACATCAACTTTGGCTCCAGCTTCTCCGATTCTTTTTTTTCCCCTGTAAGGTTTACTAAGCTTAATAGCAGCAGAATCTTTATAGTTATAATTTACTGATTTGAGCTACCTGTTAACCATATTTGTGGCAGTTTTTTTAATGTCCCATAACAGAAAGTTTATTTAGATCCAAAGGCATTTAATCTCATTCTGCTTGCCTTTCTTTCTGTCATTCTTTCATTCACTCACTCACTCCTTTATTTGGAAGTCATTTGCCAAGTGATTAAAGATGCATTCCAGACGTTTCATTGGAATAGATGAGAGGCTGATTCTTTGCTCTAGTTGCTCACGATCTAGAGAAGGGCGACAAACAGACTGAGGGAGGGTGTATGTTATGGTGGTACCATGGGAGTAAAGGAAGACCAGCTAACTAACCGCGCAAGGGGGAACCAGGGGAAGACTCTCTTAACATTCCACTTGACTTGAAAAGCTTCAGGAAAAAAGTAAACCTAGGAATCACATAGGAAATACTAATGCACATTTTTCTTACACTATTATTTCAATAATATCTATTTTTACACAATTCCCTAGTTTTTTTAAATTATCCTGTTGACAGGCTATAGTCCACATTTGTAAATGGTATGGAAAATACCAGTCATTAAATGATAATCCTTTCTCCACCCTTAATTGTTTGTTATAACATGCTATTATTTGTGATTTTTGCTTCCTTGCCTTATAAACTAATGGCTTTGTTTAAAATGAATGCATCCCAGTTCTGAAAATCTAATATGCATTGTTACATGTGAGTAATGCATGTTAAAAACCAGAATGTTGCAACAACCTGGAATGTGCTGAAGAAGATGAAAGACAGTGTCCCAAGTGCAGAAAAGAGATTTTCTGTGTGTTAAATTGAATACTTCGTGTCACCTAGCAAAGAGTTGGGAAACAAGGGGATTTCTGTTCCTGGTTGTGGGACACACGGGGAAGATTCGATTACCGCACTGGGTTACATGTCTTTGTTCACCATCAAATTTTGATTGTGTGTCTGATTTGTGTGTTACATTGTGTGACAGGACTCACTGTCCTCCATATGTAAGAGTAAGAAATGGCTGCTACCCTCAAGATGCTTGTGAGGATGTGGTAAAGGTAATGTACTTAAAACTCTACAGCAGTGTATAGGGGCTACCTTAGGGACACCACAATGAAGTGAATGTGTCAGTAAAGCAAGTCACACAAATTTTTTGGTTTCCCAGTGCGTAAAAAAGCTATGTTTACACAGTATTGTAGCCTATTGTGTGCAATAGCATTATGTCTAACAGAAGAATGTACACATTTATTTTCAAAATACTTCATTGCTAAAAATTGCTAAGCACCCTCTGAGCCTACCATCTGAGTCATCATCTTTTTGCTGGTGGAGGGTCTTTCCTCAATGTTGAAGGTGCTGGAGGACCAAGGCAGTGATTGCTGAAGATTGGGGTAGCTATGTCAATTTTTAAAAATAAGACAAGAGTGAAGTTTGCTGTAATGATCAACTTTTCCTTTCTCAGACAATTTCTCTGTGGCATGCAATGCTGTTTGATAGCATTTTACCCACAGTAGAACTTCTTCCAAAATTGGAGTCAGTCTTCTCAAATCCTGCCACTTGTTTTATCAACTTAGTTTATGTATTAATTATAGTCTAAATCCTTTGTTGTCATTTCAGTAGCCTTCACAGCATCTTCATCAGGAGTAGATTCTCTTTCAAGAGACCAGTTTCTTTGTTCATCCGTAAGAAGCAACTTCTCATCCATTAAATATCTGTTAAATGAGATTATAACAGTTCAGTCACATCTTTAGACTCCACTTCTAATTCTAGTTCTGCTTTCTACCACATCTATAGTTACTTCCTGTACTGAAGTCATACCCCTCAAAGTCATTCATGAGGGTTGGAATCAGCTTCTTCCAAAACTCCTGTTAATGTTGATATTTTGACCTCTTCTCATGAATCATGGTGTTCTTAAAGGCATCTAGAATGGCCAGTCCTTTTCAAAAGGTTTTCAGTCATCATTACTAATTTATTTATCTCTAATAAGAAACTTTAAACAATGTCTTAATTTTTAAAGTATATAAAGAGTAAAATTCTTAGCACGATTGAATTCTAGATATGATAGTTATCTATATTATTGATTGAATTAAGCAATTTAAGTATTTTTTCTCCTTCCTATATATTTTGAAACCAGTTTCTCTTAAAATCTTTCTGTTAACACTAACAATATTTAATATATCCTAATAGTCTGAAGGTAATAATGTTTTTATATCAGTGAATTTTCACATGATGATGATCTGGAAATGCTACTTACAGTAGAAAGTTTTGAATAGTAATATATGTAGAAGAGCTTTGTAAACCATAAAATTCTCTATAAATGTTGGTTCTTCCATTTTGCAGGAGAGATGAAGGTTTTTAATTGAAGAGTTTTCCTGACATTAAATTAAATAGTACAACTTAACATGCAGTGACCTGAGTAAACAGCTATAGAAGAACATAAACCATGATTTTGAGTCTTGAATTATTGAAAAAATTAATGAGGAAGGATAATGGAAATATATCTAATGTTATTATTAATAAGGGTAAAATATTTGGAAAACATTTATCAGCAATAACAAGTTTGTCAAATACTCCTTCCTTTTAGTTAGTGTAACTTAATTAAGGCACAATTTGGAGACATTAGCAGACTTAAAACTAATCTCTCTCTGTGTACAGTATCTAATATCTGTGAGTCAGTGGAATCTCAGTCATCCTTCTGATGTGGTAAACATTTCTGAAATGTAATGTTTGTAATGACCTTCAGCAGTTTTTGAGTCTGGTTAGAATGGTTTTGTTTGGCATGTTTTTAAAAGAAAACAGAAGTGAGACTCACATGGCTGAGGTTCAGATTCTAGCCTTCCGCCTGTGTGGCCTGTGTGGATCACTTAGCCCTTTGAATTTCAGTTTGTTCCGTTGGGTCAGCTGATCTACTGGATCCATATACTCTAGAACAAAAGTCAGGATGCATCGTCTGCCTCAGGCTGATTGAAAACGTGCTCATTTATATAAGTCATGTCAAGGATTAAAAACAAAATTATATAGTTGCTTCTGTAGAAAATTAATGGAAAAATTAAAATTACATTATTATTAGGGGTTATCCTGGAAAGGGCTTCCCAGGTGGCTCAGTGGTAAAGAATCCACCTGCAGTGCAGAAGACATAGGTTCAGTCCCTGGGTGGGGAAGATCCCCTGGAGGAGGAAATGGCAACCTACACCAGTACTCTTGCTGGGAACTCCCATGGACAGAGGAGCCCGGCAGGCTACAGACAATCTATTGGGTTGGCCAAGAATAGGATATGATCCAGCAACTGAGCACTGAGCGCTGTCCTGGAAAGCCCAGGAAGCAGTCATCTGCAGTCCTTCCTAGTTCTGACATTCTGTGTCCTGTGCATTTTCACCTGCTGTTTAAATATCGTAGACTCTAATGGAGATATCATAGATGGAGACAATTTGTTTTGAATGACTTCCCCTGTTCGGTGTGTGTTTCTTAGTAACAGTTTATATCATGATATTTATTTGCTTAGTCAATTGTAAAATGTTATGGGAGAGGTAAAGTTGATTAAACTATTCATTCTCAACTACTCTAAAAGATAAAATGAGTCGATTTATCAGAGAGTCATTCTTGTGTGTTTATGACTATTTTATGGTGGTGGTGTTCAGTTTGTATACACAGGATGATTAAAAAAAGACAAGTAAGTACTCAGTTCTTATATTTCTATGTTCTGTTGTTTTTGCTTGGCCATGCTTGATCATTATTAAGGATATTTAGTTACAACAATGTTTCTTTATACTGTCAGTGATAGTTATGTCCTTATTTATTCACTCTAGGGTCATGATCAGAGTTCAACTCTTGCTCAGCGCTCTATTGAACTGACTTTACCTAATCATCATGCATTTCATAGAGACTTACTCCGATATGCCAAGCTGATGGAGTGGCTAGAGAGTACGGATTATCGAAAATATGAGGGACTAACAAAGGTATGGATTTGACGTCAGTTACTCACTGAGTATAGAGCATTATCTTTTAGAATCGAGAGGTCGTGTGTTCAGTTCCGCAAGTGACATTTGAAGCACTGTTGTATGTTCTTAAAAAAGCAGCAAGTAGTTGAATTTCTTAGTGCTCATTAGCTATGGAGAACATTTTTTTTCTTTTTCATTTATTTTTATTCGTTGGAGGCTAATTACTTTACAATATTGTAGTGGTTTTTGCCGTACACTGACATGAATCAGCCATGGATTTACATGTGTTCCCCATCCTGATCCCCCCTCCCGCCTCCCTCTCCATCCCATCCCTCTGGGTCTTCCCAGTGCACCAGCCCTGAGCACCCGTCTCATGCATCCAGCCTGGGCTGGTGATCTCTTTCACCCTTGATAGTATACTTGTTTCAATGCTCTTCTCTCTGAACATCCCACCCTCGCCTTCTCCCACAGAGTCTAAAATTCTGGAGAACATTTATTTTATGTACTTAGATGGAGAATAGCTAAATTTTGAACTTCAATATAGTATTAGGCCATACTGTAGCTTGAAGCATCATTTAGTTTAGTTAGTTAAATAATTATTTCCTGAGTTGCTTTATGTGCAATATAAAAACTAGAGAGTATGAAGTTATATTTTCAATGAGGCATTTGCTTTATAAGAACCTGTAATCTGTTCTTTTAAGCACATGCAGTGTGCCTCTTTATTAAGCAGACATTCCATTGTTCCAGGCACAGAGGAACATGGGTATTTCTGTTCCTGATTGTGGGACACACTAGCTGGAAAAATTGGATTATCATATTATGGTACATTTCTTTGTCACTCACCAGATTTTCACTGTGTGCCTCTTTTGTACTCACTAATCCATATGTAAGAATAAGAAGTGGCTCCCACACATGCTCCTACTTCCAGAGAGCGTCAGGTCTGCCCGGGAAGAGCAACTATCCTTAGCAGCCGGCCAGAGTTAAGTGCTGAACTGGATATGAGTTTAAATGTATAGCATGTTAGAGAAAGGAAATTCATGACCTGTAGCCACAGGAGAAAACTTCATAGAAAACATTGGACTTGACTCTTTTCCCGGGACTTTAAGAAGACCAGCCTGACTGAAGCTGAAATTCCATATTCTAGAAGAGTGAGAAGTTAGGTTGAAAAATCTGAGTCGTGAGTCCTAGCAGCATTCTTCAGACACAGGAAGAGACTTGATAGGGGAAACTAAGAACCTAATACAATAATGAACTGAAATGAAATCTTGGACGAAGAGGATGATAGTAGGAATAGAGATTATAAGTCACAAGAGAGAATCCCAAAACAAGGGACAGGATGGTGCCAGACTTGTGAGACGCAGAGATTAAAACAGTGATAAATACCACTTGGGCTTCCCAGGTGGCGCAATGATAAAAAAAAAATCCACCTGTCAATGTAGAAAATGCAGGCTTGATCCCTGGGTTGGAAAGATCCCCTGGAGAAGGAAATGGCAACCGACTGCAGTACCATTGCCTGGAGAATCCCGTGGAGAGAGGAGCCTGGTGGCCACAGTCCGTGGGGTCGCAGAGTGGGACACGACTGAGTGGCTGAGCACACACACACACGGATGGCCACAGCTGGACAAGAAAGAGCCATTCACACGTTCCCTTAGCAAACGCGCTGAGCATCTGCTGTGTGCTGACACTGTTGTATGCACGAAAGAGAACGGCGCTGAAGGAGACAGGCGAACACTTGCCTGTTCAGAGTACATATTCCAGTGGAGAAGGACCAACATAAAAGTCAACTTCATAGTCTGCTGGAAGGTACTGCTGAGAGCTCTAGAGAAAATAAAGCAGGGAATGCTAGGACATCAGAAAGGTTGCGGTTTCAAAAAGGGTGGTCCGAGAAGGCAACATTTGAGCACAAATTTTAAAGATAAGCAGGGGTGCGCAGTGGGAATTTCCGAGGAAAGCTTTCCCAGCACAGCACAAGTGCCCCAAGGCAAGAGCAACCTGGAGCACTGGAGGAGCAACCAGGCCGTGGTGGTGGGAGCACGGCGAGTCAGGTTCAGGATGGGAGGGCGGGCGTGAGAGGTGCGGTGGGGGGCGGGGGGCGGGGCAGGGCAGATCTGGAAGGGACTGGGCACCGGGTGTTGGAATTTGGTTTTTACTTGCAGAGAGATGAGGGAGGGGTGTTGATGGGCTTTGAGTAGCAGAATGACATGCTCTCATTTAGTAAACGGCCATTGTAGCAGGAACCCTTGGGCTCAGGACTCTACTGTTGTGTTGTATTCTGATTAGTTTTGAGTCAGCAGAATTCTGATTTGGAGATAGTTTACAGAAGAATATTTGCATGACTGGAATCTTTGCCTTCTGAAGTTTTAAGAGGATTAATACTGTATTTTGAATGATTAAATATTGTTACATCTTAAGAGTTTTGTGCCAACAAGTGCTTTGTCCCCTAGTGAATATTCAAATGAGTAAAATAATCAATAAGCTTTTTGCCTGATTGTGTTCTCAGTGAGTATGATTGCCGTATCTTTATATATATGTAGCTTCATGAATGTAATTTAAAGTGAAGAAGCAAGCCAGTAGCCAGTCTAGTGCTGAAGTATGGAATCATTCTCTGCTCATGGTATATTTTCAATTGACAGTATTGATGTGCTTTTTTAAATGAAATTATCTTATTTCCAAAGAATCTTGCTTTGTCTTGTGTTTGAACTTGTGACAGACCATGCAGTTTTATGCCTGATAATCTAATTTGGTTGCTCAAGTGTTTTCAAAAATAGGAATCTTATTAATATGACCATGAAAGGAATGAAAGGAAATGGAAGGAAAGGAATGAAAAAAGGAACCTGACAAATCAGTGTTTCTTTGGTAAGAAATAATAATTAAATCCAGATGCTATTTGTACTTGATCCTTTCCATGTAGTGTGTGCTAGTGGTAAAGAACCCGCCTGCCAATGCAGGAGACATAGGAGATTCAGCTTCAGTGTCTGGCTCAGGAAGGTCCCCTGGAGAAGGAAATGGCAACCCACTCCAGTATTCTTGCCTGGAGAATTCCATGGACAGAGGAGCCTGGTGAGCTCTAGTCCATAGGGCTGCAAAGAGTTGAACCTGATTGAAGTGACGTAGCACTCACCTTTGTACTTGGTTATTTGTACCCAGCTCACACTTTTTGGCAGGACCAGGAAAAGCTTGTCTTCATTTCTTTAGGGAAAAGAATAACTAGGCCCTGCCCCAACTCTACTTACGGCTGAATCTAAGCAAACCCCTGATTTGGGGTGTATGTAATTTAGAGCCTAAGGAAAATAGAGGTGCGTTGGGCATGTAATAAGCTCGGCTGCCCAGAATCCCTTCTGCCTAGCTGGGGCCGTAGAGCATGTAGAGCAGTTGAGCAGGGAGATGGTTTATCCTTGTTTAGGTAGGAACAATCTTTCCTCTCCCAATAGCCCCTTGAGGCCGACAGTCTTTAAGACTGCTCACACATTGTCTCAGCCTCAGTCCTATATTTGTAAATATAGAAAATAAAACATGGTGTTATCTGTAAGACTCTAAAGTGAGCACAAGAAAAAGTTGGAAATACTGCCTGAGATAACAGTATTTAAGCTCAAGATAGTTGGATTTTAAGTTAGGTGCTGTATACAGGATGCTAAGAGAAATAAATACTCCCAGTGAGAAGCTTCTCTCTGAATTCAGTAAGTGAATGAGCTGGGAGTCACGCCTGTCTGTGGGCTTCCCCACCTGTGGGTTCTGTTGAGAACTTGGGGGAAGGTGTTCAGTCATTTCAATTGTATTGAAAAAGAAGGTGATTTTCAGTAGTCTGCTCAAATCACTGTTTTAGAAATAGCGACTGTTTAAATTGCTTGGGTAGTAGTGTGCACTTAGTTTGGGTATTGGAATGCAGTCTGTTATATTGAGTGAGTTGAGTAGAAATCTAATGAAGATTTTATGAATTATAAGTTGGTCAGCCATTTACATTGATTTCCAGTGATAAGTGTTTTTGTGATAATTTAAAATTCAACGAATGAGATGCTGAAAAGTGAAATAGCTGAATGAAATAGGAATAATTTTAGTGTCTTTTTAGCTTTAGATTTGCTTTTAAAGTTACACACAAAGATCACAGGAAAAAATTTCCTATTTAACTTTCCTTACGGAGAATCTGTGGGAAATGTATGTGGCATGCAAATTGGAAAAAAGAGGCTCTATATTATGTTTCATCCAAAAATTTTTTATAAGGACATATCTATCAATAAAATATCTAAATATATATAAATATATCTAATATATTTTTATATACTTATAAAATAACTTAAAAAAATCAATAATGAACTATGAGTCAGTATACAAATAATTTAAGTGATATACCTTTGAAAGTTACATCTGATGTTTAAAGCAAAGTAAACTGTTCTAAAACTGGATGTGTTTGAAATTGAAGTGTAGATTTCATGATAAATTTAAAAGAATAACTAGGCATAGGAGTTTTTCTGCTGTGGATTTATTTAAATTTAGTGAAACTCTACATAAGGCATTTAACATAGGATTTGGAAAAATACATGGCCTCTCGCTGTTGACTCTTTCATCAGGGTATAAAATATTTTTGTATGATAATAAGCATAGATGATGAGGGAATGAGTTTGCATGTTAAATAATAGATGTTTTCATTTGAACTAGAATAAATTTTGTTTTTTAAAAAGAAATCATTTGATTATGAAAACTGTAAGATGTGGTAATTAAATTCTTATGAGAGTAACCTATTTGGGGCTAATTTACTACCCCATGCTGGCAAGGTATGGTAAAACTCAGTGTCCTGCTTCAGTGTCATTGATCCTGTCTGTTGGTATAATAATTTTTGAAACAGCATGGCATTATGGAAGAAGAGTTAAAAGATTCCCTTATTCTTTAGCACTGTAATTTTACCCTTAGGAAATTATTCCAAGAAAGCAGTTCATTAGAGATGAAAAGCTTGTTGTAACATTGTCTATCACAGCAAAACATCAAAACCAATTATGTAGTCTGTGTTAGGAGGTTGGTTTACTAAACTGAACATCAGCAGAGCATAATACTGTGCAGTCATTAGCATATGACCTGGAAAAGCGTGATTGTGCTGCCCCAAACACCCAGTATCGTATGAATGCAGCTATGTTTAAAATACATGAAAGGTAATGTGTAAATTACCATCGGATCATTGAAAAAGCAAGAGAGTTCCAGAAAAACATCTACTGCTGCTTTACTGACTACGCCAAAGCCTTTGACTGTGTGGATTACCAAACTGTGAAAAATTCTTCAAAAGATAGGAGTAGCAGACCACGTTATTTGCCTCTCAAGAAATCTGTATGCAGGTCAGGAAGCAACGGTTAGAACTGAACATGGAACAACAGACTGGTTCCAAATCAGGAAAGGAGTATATCAAGGTTGTATACTGTCACCCTGCTTATTTAACTTATATGCAGAGTACATCGTTTGAAATGCTGGGCTTCGTGAAGCACAAACTGGAATCAGGATTGCCAGGAGAAATATCAAAATCCTCAGATAAGCAGATGACACCAGCCTTATGGCAGAAAGTGAAGAACTAAAGAGCCTCTTGATGAAAGTGAAAGAGGAGAGTGAAAAAGTTGGCTTAAAACTCAACATTCAGAAAACTAAGATCATGGCATCTGGTCCCATCACTTCATGGCAAATAAATGGGGAGACAATGGAAGCAGTGAGAGACTTTATTTTGGGGGGCTCCAAAATCACTGCAGGTGGTGATTACAGCCATGAAATTAAAAGAGGCTTGCTCCTTGGGAGAAAAGCTATGACCAACCTAGACAGCATATTAAAAAACTGAGACATTACTTTGCCAACAAAGGTCCATTTAGTCAAGGCTATGACTTTTCCAGTAGTTATGTATGGGTGTGAGAGTTGGACTGTAAAGAAAGCTGAGCACCGAAGAATTGATGCCTTTGAACTGTGGTGTTGGAGAGGATTCTTGAGAGTCCCTCGTACAGCAAGGAGATACAACCAGTCAGTCCTAAAGGAAATCAGTCCTGAATATTCATTGAAACAACTGATATTGAAGCTGAAACTCCAATACTTTGGCCACCTGATGCGTAGAAGTGACTCATTTGAAAAGACCCTGATGCTGGGAAAGATTGAAGACTGGAGGAGAAGGGGACAACAGAAGATGAGACGGCTGGATGGCATCACCGACTCAATGGACATGAGTTTGAGCAGGCTTCGGGAGTTGGTGATGGACAGGGAGGCCTGGCATGCTGCAGTCCATGGGGTTGCAAAGAGTCGTACTTGACTGAGCAACTGAACTGAACTGAAAGTATAAAAGTGAAAATGTGAGTGTGATTATTCAACTTCATATTTTTACAAACTGTTAATATTATGATGCCAGTTCAGTTTTTTTAAAAGATGGAAAATAGCCTTCTTGTGTCCTATGAAATGCATCAAATATTTTCAGACCACAAAATTGAAAACAAGCACAAAGGATATGGGGGGATTGAGAAATGGAAATTGTTATACTTGTTTTATTAATGAGTATGTGTTGTTTTCACTTTTAAGAATTGCATGGATTGTTTGTCATGACTCTGTGAGAGAGAAATTAAAGATGTCTTTGAAGTTGCAAAGATCAAGATGACTGGCACAACTAAAGAAAGCAAGAAGCTTGGTAAGCTTAGGCACCTCAGTCCCCTTGTTTTCTCTTCTACTAAAAATTATTTATCTGTGACACATAATTTTAAGACTTTTTAGGCAAGGTGGAAGGAGATACAATAGAATTAGTAAAAGAATAAATCTAATGCATTGGTTTGATTTATAGGTTTTTCATGGAACAAGTATGTCTCTAAAGCCTTATTTTTACTAATTAAAATTCTGCAGTATGTGAACTTGACAGCAATTGTATATACATGCCGTGTCTAATAAAAGTACAGCGCAGACGCGGAACCCGTGAATACGGAGGACCAACCATGGGACTTGAGCATCCATGGATTTTGGTGTCCACCACTGGTGCTGGAACCAACCCTGCACAGATACCAGGGACAGCTGTGTATAGTCACAGCAGCAGCAGTTGGCCAGAGAATGAAGTGCAGTCTGGAGAGAAAGTACTAGATTAAGAGACAGATGTTGGAAGTTCAGTTTCTGATTTTCTAAAAGACCTTTTGTACCAGTTGGAGGCAAGTCTGTGATCTCTTAAGTCATTGCACTCCACAGGGAAGTGAAGTGATGCCTGGCTTCTTACTTCTCACTGGCTATTTTGAATCAAAAAGAAAGTTGCTAAGTGTTTTCTCCCCTGTGAAGGGGCTGTAAAAATGTCACCAAAATTTCTCCTGTAATTATACTTTATTTTTCCAAAGAGTTATTTTTGAAACAAGAGGGGTTTTTGTTGCTTCTAAATATGTTAAATAAACAAAAAACTTGATTTAAAAGGATAACCAGTGAAAGTATCAAGTTGCAAGGAAATGATTTGCCGAGGCCACGTTCTGCTCTTGCATGTACCCATCTCTGGGCTTTTTGGATGGAGTTCTGTGCCTGTCGGAGTCAGAACCTGGCCTTAAATGGCTACAGTGTGTCCTCTGTGTCTGCATAGCTCCCCTTTAGAACCATGAGTGTAGCATTTGCTTGTTGAAAGGAGCCTGTGCCCTGATTGAAATTGATAGCTCGTCTTTCCATTCTTTTCTTTAGGACAAAGAAGACTATCTTTAGTAGTGGGTAATTATTTTGTGATTCACTGGTTTGTGGTTTGTTTTTGTTTTTAATACAACACTAATATATTGGTGATACTAGTTCCGATTTTTTAAATGGTTTGAATCTGTGTATTACACTTTGGTAAAGATACTGATAAAAATATTGGGACAATAGGCTTTTGGAAACAGAAATGCTAACTCATCCTAAAGGTTACTTGTTCTTAAACGGTGTGTTTATATCCTTGTTAATGTTTCACCATGGATATGTTAAATTGAAGAAGGAATTCATAGGGCCTGGACTCCATCTCAGGCCTGTCCGTGCTGATCGTGCTCGGCTGCCTCTCCAGTGGACTCTGAACTCTCTGCTTAGTGCCTGTGGGAACGACAATGGAAGGATAAGACCCCCTCCAGACAGGGGAATCTTGAAGATCACATCCAGGTTGCTCATTGCCTAAGAGGAAGCATACCGTAATCACCCCTGTCTCCGGACAGGTCATAAACTTTTCCTGTATCTATCAGGATGTAATCACAGGCTTATCGATTATTAACTGGTTGGAATGTAACTCCGGGCTTATTGACTATTGACTGTTTGAACACACAACACTTGAATGATGGGGTTATTGTAGTTGTATTTACCCTACCTTTGTTTATGTAAGTCTCAACGGAATTGAGGTGGTGGGTTTGGACACGTACACATGGGGTAGGTGGTGGGGTTTGGACACGTACACATGGGGTAGG
This sequence comes from Muntiacus reevesi, assembly GCF_963930625.1. Lineage (NCBI taxonomy): Eukaryota > Metazoa > Chordata > Mammalia > Artiodactyla > Cervidae > Muntiacus > Muntiacus reevesi. The sequence goes on along the minus strand of NC_089255.1, from coordinate 618,384 downwards.
TGGTGGATTTGGACACGTACACATGGGGTATAAAAGATTTTCACAAATGCTGGACGGGGTCCTTGGCTAAGAGGAGACTCTGCCTTGGGCCCGCCGGTGTAATAAACTGCACTCCACTATCTGCATTGTCCTTCTGAGTGAGTCTGTTTCCCGGAAAGCGTGGCTATAACAAAATCAGTTTTTCTTTTTAGTAAACAACATATTAATACAGTTACATGTTTAATGTTTTCATTTAGTATATTTGTCATCACTTGCTACTGCAGTAAAAGGGAAATCTTTCTAAAACTACCTCCTTGGGAGGTTATTAATGCCCCTGTCATAATATTAATTTATCAAGCTTAAGATTCTCATTGAGATAAATGACATAATTGGAATATAATTTAAATCAAATACAATACTATCTTAATGGTATCATTGCATTAACCTAAAACCTTAATTTTTTTTTCTTATTTTTTGAAGTTCTTAAATTATCTTGTTAAAAAATTTTTAATTAACCTAAGACAAGTTTAGAAGATACTTTTAAAACAGGGTTAAGATTACATCTCTCGTATGTATCCATTAAGTAGTAAGAAATAGGAGAGTAACCAAAAAATTATAGTTTCTATTACTTTGATGTTATCAGTTACAAGAAAGGAAAAACTAAATAATAAACAGAATTCAGAGGATAAAAACTATTTTGTTCATCTTTGAAAATGTAGCTTGTTGGTCAACATTTAAAAATAAATTTCAAGTTAAATACAAATGACTTCAGAAGTTCTAAATAGATAGAATGTAAACTTTTTAAAGATACCTTTTCAAGGATTCGAATTATGTTTAAATCAGTTCTTAATAGTAATTACAGTTAAAAGAGAAACCTAAAATTTGGGGAAGGTAAATTTTCAATGGCTCAAAATTAAGGAATTATGAATAAAATTTTAAATTTGTTTTGTCTTTTCCTTGCTCTGAAAATGCTGCATCCGAGATACTAATAAAAATAGAAAGTCAGCGGCGGGCGGTTAAAAAAAAAAAAGAATAGAAAGTCAGATTGAATGTATTTTACAAAAGGAAATTGTGTATAGTCATAGAGATTCAGGGGAATTCTCTCTTTTTGAACCATTCTTTACTCAAGTCTTTAACATCTACTTAGTTTAGATAATTTAAAACAGCGTTAAAATGCCAGTAAAGCACTTTTTCTTTGTGGTAAGGTTTTTATAAAACCTTTGCCTTTCTAAGGTCAGAAGGTTACCCTGATACTCTCAGAGGTGTGGGATTGTCCTCCCGAGATTGATACTTTGGTGTTTTGTTTTTCTTCTGTATTCCTCAGATGTACTGAATGAAAAGACAGGCAAAGGATATCTAGTAATAATTTTTTAAATTGCCCATTTTTTTTCTTTTTACTACTAAGATAAGACACACAAGTATTAGTTGAGTCCATTTACATAATAACTTCCTTATCTTTAGTAATCCAAAACTTAAAAAATGATATGCCAAGCACATTTTTTCCAGTGTTTGTCCACTGAAATTAAGAAATCTTGTTGACTCCAAAGGGAGTCTTGAACACAAGACTACATTCAGTCCTGAGTGGATGATTCATTCAGTAAATGTTTATTAATTACCTATTACATGATAATCGCTGCTCGATACTGAGAATGCAGCAATGAGCAAAGACCCTACCCTCTTGGTGCTTGTACTCTAGCAGAAATTGTTTAAGGATATTTAAAATTTACCAGAATATTGTTACTTCTTGCTGATAAATAATATAGACTTTTGTATGAGCCCAAATAGGGCACTAGTAGTATTTATTAACTACTTTAAAAAAAGAAAACTATATGCAGAATTAGGCTTTGCTCTGAAACTGGTGAGCTTAGTAGAGTGACACCTTAAGATCGCCAGCAGGTACTGTTCAGATTGACAAGCTAGTGGCTCCAGTGCATCCCCCGCTCCTGGTTGCTGTGTGTCCAGCCTTATCATTTCATATTCCTTTAAACTTCAGGCAGACAAGGCTAGGGAGATTGACATGTTTTTGGTGTGGCAAATTACTAGTTTATACTCGAGCTTTTGCCTAGCAATAGCAACTATCACTATCCCTGTTTGGCAGGAGTTGACACCTTGTTTTCCGTTTCTTAAATATTTCTAGAGTTATATTCATTAATTTTCTGTTTTATTCTATAATTTCTTTCTTTGCCATTCAAGTTAGATTCTCATTTGGGTTTAGAATGTTTCACAAAACGATCTCTACAATTGATCGAACAAATACTAAAGAGAGGTTTTAGATAAAGGAAATGCCAAATGACCCTGAAAGAACTCCAATTCCCACATTAGACCTGTCTCTCAGCTTTACCCTTCTACCTACCCATCTCCCAATAATTAGTGTTTTGATACATGTGTTTTATTCTCAGTGTTCACAGAGCCAGCTAAGTTACTAAACAGTTTAGCTTATTATTTCTAAAATGGTTTTAAAACTCCACTCATAATTTTTTTTATCAGAGGGAGTATAAAATTATTTAGTACAGTGGAGATTCCTTCCAAGAGCTTTCAGTGAATACAGGATTGTTAATGCATTTAATGTATAAATGTGCAAGTTCTTTCTATTAAATTTTCACTGTATTAAATTATTTACTTGAACTCTGTTTTCTTCAGAAATCAGAACTTGGAAGTGTAGTCTTTAAATTTAAGTACATCAACTTAGGAGACTTAAAAGTGTGGGGGAGGTTTACACATGTAGATATTTTTACCTGAATATTTGCATTAAATAGTACATTAAAAGACTAGTAAAGGTTTTTCTGTCATGTAATTTCTCAAGCAGTAGCTGACCAACTAAACATATGTTGCCTCTCTCGTTGCTTGGTGCTCCTGGTTCTTTGCATGTGTCTTTTCAACTAGAGCTTTAACTTCCTCTTGTGCGCGGTTTGTGCAGATTGCAGCTTGCTAACTTGTCTTTGTCTGTGACGCGTGCAGCCTAACCCGTCGCAGCCACACTGCCTGGAAAGGCAGTGCTGTCAGACGGGAAGCCGAGAGTGGGCGTGCTCGGCGTGTCAGCAGGTGCTCTCAGTGCGTGTGTGTGTCTAGGAGCCAGTCGTTCATCCTGGAGAAGCTGCGCCAGAAACACTGCTTGCTCTGGGTTGCCAGGGCTTGGCCAGAAAGAAAACCAACAGAAAGGAAGTGGGATGACTGCATCCAAGAAATGTGTGGCATGGTTAAACATGTATGGTGGGTAGTCAGAAACTTATAAAAAGTCTTAACCGTTATACTTTTGTTTTCAGGCTGTGTTTAGAAACTATAAAATTTCTTGTACGTATGGTCAGATTTTGCATAATGAAACCAAAGTTTGTCTCTAACTAACTGTATATCATATTTGTTGTTGTTATTTTTTACTTTACATATACAAATATGATTTGTATATCATATTTTTTATCACTTATTTTATTATTTGTCCCTTCTGACCATCAGTGAATAATACAGGTTTAGCTGAGAAATAGTCAAGAAGAATAAAAATGTTTTACTGTTTAAATTTAATTCTGAATAGAAACATCACATTTTCTTGTAAAAATAGAATCCTTTAATAGTTTGGTGTATGTAGGATATTGTGCAGACATATTGTTCTCATTTTTCCTCATAGCTATGATAGATACCTATGTTTATACCTAAACTCAGATGTCCCATATTAATATAGTTAACTATGTATGTGTTATGTTAGTTGTATTTTAAATACAACAAATATTCAGGGTTTTGTTTTTGTTGTTAGTTTTTCTCTTTTCGTTTTGTTTAGTTTTTAAAAGAACTTTAATCAATTCACTTGCTGAAAAAACAGGAATGTCTGAGTTCAGGAATGTATTAAGTTGAGTCATGTGTAATTGACGTTTTTAGTAGGACAAGATTAATTGAGTGTTGGTAGTTTCATTTGGTTCAGCCTAATATGTTGATTCAATGTAGAGGCAAATAATATTGGAATATGGCAGTTTTTTTCTAGAAATACAATCATTATGTTAGCTAGTATTCTAGGGGGTCAGTGACTTTCATCCATAGTCATGTCTTCTGAGTGGAAAAGAACTCCTCATCTACTTTTGAAAAATCATCAGACAACTGTGATGAGACTGGGCAGGGCACAGTGTGATCTCTAAGATCCCTTTCAGTCTTATTCTGTGATTCTGTATGATTTCACCTGTCTTTACATAGGCTCAGAAGTAGAACACAAATCTTAATGAAAGAGGAAGACACTCTACATCCTCTTCATGTGGCAGAGTTGTGCCCTAACCCATATGAGCCCCAGAAGAGCAGGACAGCAGAAGGGAGCCCTGATGGATGCCATGAACCTTTCATTCGTGAAGGTCACAGCTTTTAAAGGTTTATCATTTCCCAGGTCTTCACGGGAGTTCCGGGAAATTAACCGGGTCTACTTCCAGTCTAAATAAGCTCAGTGTTCAGAGCTCCGGGAACCACCGGTCTCAGTCATCTTCCTTGCTGGACATGGGAAACATGTCGGCCTCTGATCTCGATGTCGCCGACAGAGCCAGGTTTGATAAGGTAAGATAAAATGACGCATGTTTCTTAAACATTACTGTCAGTTTTCTAGCACCAGTTTGTTACTGCTTTAATTGTGTTCAAAGATTTGGGCTCTATTGACTCTTTTAATTAACCGTGTCTTACTTTCCATTTCTGAATCTAAAAAAAAAAAAAAAATAACTGGTCAAATGGCAACTGAAATGTGATTCATCAATTAAATGACATAACAGCTTTATTAAAATTTGTTATAAATCATAAAGAGCTTGCATTGTCAATCCAGTTATTTGAGTGACTACAAAGAGGAAACAACTTTTATGAAGCTAAATTGTTTAAATAAAGTTTTATCACTCTGTTCCTCTTTCCAGATTCCAAGTGAGTAATTGTTGTCAGTTTTGTTTTAGGTATGTTCTGACCCTGTTATGCCTCATCAATACTGCATTGTCTTGTCAATCTTGGAAGTATTTGTTTGGGGGATTCTATTAAGATTATAGATAAAGCTTCCCTGGTTGCTGCAGAAAAGTGATTAAATGTGGAATGTTATTTTAAGCGTTTTGTTCAGTTCTTTGTAGAATCATTTTGGTTTTCTTCAGATCTTTGAACAGGTACTGAGTGAACTGGAGCCCCTGTGTCTGGCAGAACAAGACTTCATAAGTAAATTTTTCAAACTACAGCGACATCAGAGTATGCCTGGAACTGTGGTATGGGTGACATTTATTTACTAGCTCATATTTGTGATCTATATCATAATTAGCCTAATCATTATGTTGTCATAATTTCAATATCAGAACAGAAAGAATTTACATTGTAAGGATTTTTTAAGTAATTTTTATCATATAAGATAATAAAAAAAAGGATAGTGTTTGGGCATCTAATCTAATATTCTAGACTATCTTAGGCCTAAACATTCTCCAAATTGATGAGTGGGGGAAATGTCTGAGTTTACTTGGCAAAAAATATTTTTAAAAAGCAAATTTATTGTTTTAGTGATCAAGAAAAAGTAAATAGAATTAAAAAATTACAATGATGTTTTAATGTATATTTGTTGTTATTTAGTCACTAAGTCGTGTCTGACTCTTTGCAACCCCGTGGACTGTAGCCCACCAGGTTTCTCTCTCCATGGGATTCCCCAGGCAAGAATACTGGAGTGGATTGCCAGTTCCTTCACCAGGGGATCTTCCCAACCCAGGGATTGAACCCGTGGCTCCTGCATTGGCAGGCAGATTTCTTTCCTGCTGAGCCACCAGGGAAGCCCCCATGGTCTTAAAAAATAAATGAAAGCAAGCAAGAGAAAAATGGAGAGCCTCAAATCAGAATCTTTCTTATGGCTTTCTTACTATGAGACTGAGAGAGTAACAGGCGGGAAGGCCAGGGGTCTCCAAATGGAGGTATGAGACTGTAAGTGCCAGACATTTTTATCTCTCTTAACCGGCAGAAAAGAACAAACCAGCGATCTGTTTTTCCTTCTCTATACAAAATTAAAAGGAGGTTTCTCCTAACATTCTGTGTGGCCATGACACCTGGTCTCACCTAAAGCTAACTACTCCCAAACCTTGAGTTAACCAATACATTTCTTTTTCGTATGGAAATGTTGTCTTAAGCTATGTTAATGAACCCCAGACTCCATCTTCAAGTTGGTTCCGCCAAAGGGCCTAACTTACTTGTTCAGGTATTGTTCCCCTAATCTATGTAAACGAAACTATTTGTTGGTACAAGGTGCAAGTCAATAGTTTTATGGCCTGGGATGAATTATCTGGTGCCATTCTAGATTTTATGACATTCCTTTCTTTTCATTAACAGACTGTGAGTGACTATATACCATACAGCTAAAGACTAGGAGGGGGGTACTCTTTTGCCCCCTTCTGATGCCTATGTCAGAAGCTTTCTCTATCTCCTTTATACTTTAATAAAACTTTATTACACAAAAGCTCTGAGCGATCCAGCCTCGTCTCTGGCCCCGGATTGAATTCGTCTCCTCCGGAGGCCAAGAATCCCGCGTCTTATCGTTCAGCAACAACCTTTCATCTTGAGGGCTCGTCCGGGATCCTTCAGGACAAGGTAAGGATGCTTGGAGCTCTACTTCTTTATTCTCCTAGCGAACACGTTTTCCGCTGTTCTTTACTAACTCTAAGGTGTGCTTGTGTGAATGAATGAAAGGCCCTGCTCTGCGCTTCCTCGGCGACCTCATAAGGCTTATGGCAGAAACTTGTCGGGGGTTTATACCGACCTGCCAATGCCAAGAGGCAACCAGTGTCCCCTTTGGGAGCCGACCAGAAACGGGCAAAGCATGTGGACCGAACTCTTTTTTCTCGGTCAAACTTTTCGGTCTCTGACCATTTCATAACTCCTTGGGAATTAAAAGTACTAACCTTATCTCTCGGATCTTAGGCTTTCAAGAGACTTGTAACCTATGTTGCTACTCTACTGTGGTCTAGGTCTCAAACTTGGATTGGTAGTTAGGAAGCGCCTAGCCTCGCTAGGCATGGAAAGTTTGGAAGCTAGATGGAGCTCTAACTCCCAGAGCATCTCTGATGTTAAAGGTTACTTGGATTGGAACTGCAATGGTTTTTTTCTTTTGGTAACACTGGCTCTTACTGGAGCAGAGGAGGCTCTTATACCGGTGTGGTGACTCTTGGAAGGAACATCTCAGTTTCATGTTTGTATCAGTCTTATTGTGGTCAGGAATATACTCCGGGTCGTGCACAGGCACTCAGGTGACGAATGTGTCCCCCAGAGGTCTTGGCTTGGGAGGCATTCCGGAAGGTTACTCTGATTGCACCCTGGGTGGCATCAGAGGCAAGTGAGGTGAAGAGCTGGACGTCAGTCAGGGATGCCATCAGGTCTACCCTGGGTGCATCCCCACCCCGTCTCGGTGGTAGAACCGGGAGGGACGAGTGTGACGCCTGCGTCGGTAAGGGACAGACTAAGTCCGACCAGGAAGGAAAAGCTTTTGGTGTAATGTCTGTCTACACCCCCATCTAGAGCAGGGAGGGACGCCTCCGGTAGAAAAATGGCGCTGGTCGCTTTTTTTCTCTCTTACAGATGGGAGCTAACAATTCCAGCCTCACTCCTTTGAACTGTATCCTGCAAAACTGGGATAGATTTGATCCCCAGGGCTTAAAGAAGACACACCTGGTCTTCCTATGTGATACTGCATGGCCGCGGTACCCACTGGAGGATGGCGAACGGTGGCCAGTTGGAGGGTCTCTTAAGTATAATACTGTTTTACAATTAAAACAGTTCTGTAAAAAGCAAGGGAATTGGGTAGAAGTAGTGTATATTAGAGTGTATTAGAGCTTTTAAAGGTGTTACTCTGCATTATGACCTTACTTGGAAGGATGTGATGTATATCTTGGGACAAACGTTGACTGCCGACTCAAAGCCTCGAGTTTTGGGTAAAGCGGTTGCTTATGGAGATGAATGGCTTGGTAATGAATCAGTGGGAAAGAGGGAGGACGAGATGACTGCCCTCCCCACTGGGAGTCAGGCGGTCCCAGCTACAGAACCAGACTGGGACTCTAACACTGCTAAAGGAAGATGGGATCAGAGTCATTTTGTCAGATGTATTCTTGAAGGACTCAGGCAGGCGCGTTCTAAGCCTTTAAACTATGGCAAACTGGCAGACATAGAACAAGAAGAGAAGGAAGCTCCTGGTAAATTCCTAGACAGACTGAGAGAAGCCCTTCGCAGATTCACTGAGATTGATCCCGAAAGTGAAGAGGGGAAAGTGATCTTAAAGGATAGATTTCTCACTCAGTCGGCTCCAGATATTCGCCGTAAGTTATCAAAACGGGCGTATGGACCAAATCAGTCTGTAGATAATCTGTTACAACTGGCTCAGACAGTCTATTATGGTAGGGAATATGAGGAAAAGAAAGAAAGGCAGAGAAAGACGAAGGAAAAGGCGGAAGCCCTCGCAATGGCTATGAAAACCGTTCTTAAACAGCCTGAGAAAAATGCCCAGAGGGACCCAGGTGAAAAGGGATGGGCTTGCTATGGCTGTGGAAAGGAGGGGCATCTCAAGCGGGATTGCCCTCAGGCGTCTGAGCTCCATGTCCGGTCTGCAAGGGACCACACTGGAGGAGAGACTGCCCCCAGAGGTGTAGGTCTCAGGGGTCTGACTCTCAAGACAATCAGGACTGAAGGTGCCCGGGGGTCCCCACACAAGCTCCCGTCCTAATTACACCTGAGGAACCCCGGGTATTGATAACGGTGGGAGGCCAATCCGTCAATTTCCTTTTAGATACTGGGGCAACTTACTCCGTGCTTACTGAAGCCCCTGGCCCACTTTCTTCCCGATCCGCTTCCGTAATGGGACTGTCTGGACGAGCCAAAAGGTATTACTTCAGTTATTCTCTATCGTGCAACTGGGATTCTGTGCTATTTTCACACGAGTTTCTTATCGTGCCAGAATCACCCTCACCCCTTTTGGGGAGAGATATACTGAGCAAGGTCCATGCCTCTGTTTTCATGAATATGGAGCCCTCCCTTTCTCTCCCTTTAGTTGAAGAAAATGTGAATCCTAGAGTATGGGCTGATGGAAAATCTGTGGGTCGAGCACAAAATGCTATTCCTGTAGTTGTCAAGCTCCAAAGACCCACACTTATTCCCACATAAGAAGCAGTATCCACTGAAACCTGAAGTTAAGGAAGGGTTAAAACCCATCATTGAAAATTTAAAGGAGCAGGGACTATTAGTTCCCTGTAACAGTCCATGCAACACTCCTATTTTGGGTGTAAAAAAATCAAATGATAAGTGGAGATTAGTTCAAGATTTACGAATAATAAATGAGGCTGTGGTTCCTTTACACCCCGTGGTGCCTAATCCTTATACGCTACTGTCTGAAATTCCTGAACGAGCCAAATATTTTTCAGTAATTGATTTAAAAGATGCCTTCTCTTCAGTGCCTTTGGCAGAGGAAAGTCAATTTCTATTTGCCTTTGAAGACCCTACTCAGCCAGCTTCTCAGTTAACCTGGACAGTTTTGCCCCAGGGATTTCGTGACAGTCCCCACTTATTTGGACAAAGTTTGTCACGGGATCTACAAAACTTTAATAGCTCTAAAGCAGTAGTGTTACAATATGTAGATAATATTTTGCTCTGTGCTGAGACAGAGGAAGCTTGTTCACGAGCCTCAGAATTCTTAAACTTTCTGGCAGGCTGCGGTTACAAGGCATCAAGAGAAAAGGCTCAGCTTTGTCAACAATCTGTTAGATATCTGGGCCTAATCATATCAGAAGGGACTAGGGCCATAGGCCCCGAGAGAATTAAACCTATACTAAACCATCCCCTACCTATGACTTTAAGGCAATTGAGAGGATTTTTGGGAATCACAGGCTACTGTCGTATTTGGATTCCGGGTTATGGAGAACTTGCCCGGCCTTTATATAAACTTATAGCTGAAACTCAGCAGGCCCAAACTGACAAACTGGTTTGGTCTCCAGATACTCAAAAGGCTTTTAAGGTTCTTCAGACTGCTCTCCTGCAAGCTCCAGCTTTGAGTTTGCCCACAGGGTCAGAATTTAACTTGTTTGTCACTGAAAGGAAAGGTATGGCCTTGGGAGTTTTGACACAACCCCGGGGGCCTCACCAGCTACCTATTGCTTATCTAAGCAAAGAATTAGATGTAATTGCACGTGGGTGGCCCCACTGCCTAAGAGTAATTGGGGCAGCTGCTTTATTAGCACCTGAAGCTTTAAAAATAATTACTGGACGAAACCTTACTGTACTGACTTCTCATGATGTGAGTGGAATCTTAAATTCTAAGGTTAACATTTGGATGACAGACAGTAGGCTTCTTAAATATCAGTCACTGTTGTTAGAAGGACCAGTAACTAAGCTTTAAGTTTGTAGAAATTTAAATCCTGCTACTTTCCTTCCTGAGAAGGAAGATGAAACACCTGATCACGATTGTTCCCAATTTCTAACTTTAAACTATGCAGCTCGGGAAGATCTAATGGATACCCCATTAGACAATCCTGACATGGAAATATTTACAGATGGCAGTTCTTTTGTTCGGGATGGAAAGCGTAAAGCAGGTTATGCTGTGGTGACGGCTGAACAGGTTTTAGAAGCAAAATCTCTCCCCCAGGAAACCAGCGCCCAGTTAGCGGAGCTTGTGGCTCTGACCCGAGCTCTAGAGTTAAGCAAAGGGCAGCGAGTAAATGTCTACACTGATTCTAAGTATGCTTATTTGACTTTGCATGCTCATGCTGCAGTATGGAAAGAAAGACAGTTTCAAACAGCAACAGGGGAACCTATTAAGCATTTCAGAGAGATCCAGAGACTTTTAACTGCTATCTATTGTCCTAAAGAAGTAGCGGTTATGCATTGCAAAGGGCACAGCAGGGATGGGAGTAAAGTAGCCACCGGTAACCTGTTAGCAGACTCTCAAGCCAAAAAAGCGGCACTTTATGAAACCCCCTCCCTACAGACGCCTTTGATATGGACAGGTCCTGTAGAACAAGAAAAACCACAATATACTGAGGAAGAATTAAAAAGATATGAGAAAAGAGGAGCAAAGATTACTGATAAAGGATGGTTACAGTCCGAGGATGGACGATTAATAATTCCTGAAAATGCTCAGTGGAAAATTCTTAAGGGTTTACATCAGAGTTTTCATTTGGGTGTAGAAAGTACTTGCCAGATGACTTCTCGTTTGTTTGAAGGTAAAAATATAATGAAAACTTTAAAAAACATTATCAAACGGTGTGAGGTTTGTCAGAAAAATAACCCAAAGACGGAAAGGCTAGCAAAATCTGGATTACAACGAAAGGGAAAGTATCCTGGAGAGGACTGGGAAATTGATTTTACTCATATGCCAAAACCTAATGGATATTCTTGCTTACAAGTTTGGGTGGATACTTTTACTGGATGGATTGAGGCGTTCCCCTGTCGTAGTGAACAAGCTAAGGAAGTTATAAAGATTTTAATCCATGAAATCATCCCCAGGTTTGGGCTGCCACGGAGCCTTCAGAGTGACAATGGCTCCGCCTTTAAAG